>NW_024543815.1:600000-957413 GCF_018167655.1 Microtus oregoni | reverse complement strand
CTTCCATTACATCCAGCCATTAGGCTGTAAGCAAACATTTTTATTCATGAAGCCACTGCAGAAACCCTTCCTTTCCCCACTTTCTCCTACCTTTTGTATTTTGAGCCTTGTGAATATATTACTTGCTGAGAAAATAATTTAAAATATATGAATTTAATCACTCAACCTCAGTTTTCAGTATATATGTAATTTATATCTACTTTAGAGATATAAATCATTAGCCTAAAAGCACACCGAAAACTTCCCATAGAATTTTGCTTCAAACCAGTCATTTTGCCAGGATGTTTGGTCAGGGTTTGGATGAAATGGAATGAACTATGTGTTGAAGTTAAGTGATGAATATATGGGGATTTATTTTCACTTGGAATATCAAATTGCTTTTTTTTGTTTGAGAAAGAATCTCACCCTGTAATGCAGACAGAGACTCAAAGGTGGCCTCAAGCCTGTCTACCAAGTGCTTGGATGGCAGGTGTGACCCGCCATGCTCTGCTAAGATTGTCCTCTTTTGGGAGAGGCAGGGTCTCACTATGCAGTCCTAGCTGGCCTGGATCTCACTGAGATCTGCCTACCCCAGTCTCCCAGGCATGAGAAAAAATAAAGGAGAGCCAGCAAAATGGTTCAGCAGATAAAGATACCTGAGTTCTGTCCCAGAACCCACATGGTAGAAGGAGAGAATCTACTCCCCAAAACTGTCCTTTGGCCTCCTCAAGTGCACCTCAGCACATTCAGGCACACACACACACACACACACACACACACACACACACACACACACACACAACTTAAAAAAAAGAAAACAATTCCTTTCATGCTCTTGCTAAGAACATTCAGGTACTTTCACATCCTGGATCTTGTATCTCGTAATTGAGTGGAAATTCCCATCCCACATTGACTTCTGAAACAGTATTATTACCTCGCTGATTTCCCTTTATTACGGGGTCTGGTGCTGTTCTCAGGATTTTTCCTATTAATGACAATCTCTCCCTGTCCTGTTGGGTGTTAATTGGCCACTACCTTATTCTTATTGCTTGCAAAGCTCATCTTGTTCTCAAAAAATCACTTCATTAGATTTTGTGTTTTAATGACCAATTGACATTCTTTCTAGCCCAGTTTATTATTAGCTACCCTAACTAATTTGTGGCCATTACCTTAACTTGGTTACTTATACTTATCAGTCTAGGGACTGATGTCTCTTGGACATTCAGTCACACGTCACAGGAAAGGTCACGCATGGGTGAGCGAGCTCACTTGTGCTCAACCTTTCAACCTCAAGTTGTTTGCTTATGTCTGCTCTTCTTCTATTACCTAAGAGACCATAGTGGCCTCATCCTGGCTGCTGACTCCTACTAATTCTTGTTGTCTGTCCCCGGGAGGCAGGTGACTTTCTTCTGCTACAGGCTCAAGTGTCTTCCTTATATCCAAATCTGTCAGCCACCTCGGCATACGTGTCTCAGCAGCGCCCAAAAACTTTGCGAGCTTTCCTAACTCTTACGGTTTGAATCTGGAGTTCTCCCCCCACCCGCCCAAGGCTCATATTTTGAATGCTTGCTTCCCAGCTGGTGGCACTATTTTGGGAGGAGGCTGTGGAAATTTCAGGAGGTGGAGCCAACTAGCAAAAATAGGTCAGTAGGGGTGGGCCCTAAAAGGTGATAGCCTGGCCCTTGGTCCCTGGCCTGCCGTGATGAGAATAGCATCTGCATCATGCTCCTACCCTCACACATGGTACAGATCTGCCCTGCTTTCCCTTACTGTGCCGATGGACATCTTGTCACTCATGGCTTCTCTGGGGTATTCGCTCACTGAGACGCGAACACGACTAGTACACCAACTGAAGCCTCCTCTCTTATTTCATCAATTCTTTTGTTTCTTTTGAGACAGGGTCCTACAATGCATCCCAGGCTCTCCTTGAACTTTCAGAGACCCTCATTGCCTCTGCCTCCTGTGTGCTGGAATTACAGGTGGGGGCCATGATGCCCAGGCCAAGCCCATTCTTTATATCCTCTGTAAAGGCAAATTATTTTGTAGACTGTCCTTTAGTTTGGGGTTGTCCCGTGTGTTTTCCTCATGAGAGTCAGGTTATGCACATTTGGCAGGAGTTACACATTACAGGGCTGTTGATGTTGACTTCCTTGCTTAAAATTCTGCTTTCTAGACCAGAAGAAACAGAGTCTCTTTCAGAACCTGGATCTTGTATTTACTCATCTAGGCTCTAAGCCAGAAGATCCAGCAAACCCATCTCCACCCTTCTTAGAATTGGGCTTATAGGCATTTGCAGGATGCCCAGCTTGGTATGTGGGTGTTGGACTCTGAGCTCTGGTCCTCATGATTACACGCAGGTGTTATTAGTTGCTGGGAAAACTCTCTAGCCCCTGTTCTTGCTATTTTCTATCAAGTTTGAGAGCAGAGAAGGATATGGAAGACACCCTTGCCTTTCATTTTTACATGTATGAAGACGATAAAGTGAGTGTGGAGGCATATGCCTGTAATCTTCGTGCTTGGGATGCTGAAATAGGAGAATGAAGGGTAGCAGTTGGGCTACATAGTGAGACCTGTCTCAGAAAAATAAAGCTAAAGCAAAACTTTTTTTAAAGAAAAAAAAACATGAGATGGTGCTCAGTGTCCTATCTAAGCATTTCTGCCATTCTGAACGCTCACACTAAATCAGGGCACAATTTTCATGTGTGCTTATGGGTAGAAGAGGAAACGTCACCGTAACTACATGGGAGGCAGAGGAAGCATGTGGTGGGGATTTTGTTCTTCCCTGAAACTGCTATACTATAGCAGTATAAACAACAGATATTGTTTCATATTTTCAGAAGCTAGAATATGAAACCAACATGGTGGCAGGGCCATACTCTGTAGATGGTAATGGAAGAGCTTCTTCCAGCTGCAGGTAGCTCCAGATGTTCATTCACTAGAAACTGCATTTTCACATGACCTTCCTCCCTTCTCTGTTTGTGTCATCACAGGATGTTCTCCACACCATCACCTTGTGTGCGTGCCTGTGTGTGCGTGCCCAAATTTACCTTACCTTGCTATACACAGGCTAGATATCTGATAAGGACCCATCGTAATGACCTTTTCTTGCTTTGTTATATTGTCTTTAGCTGTGGCACTGGCAATTGAACCCAAGCCCTGGTGTATGCTAAGCAAGTTCTCTATCATTGAACTATACCCCCAGTTCCTCATTTTTATTTTAAGAGAGCATCTTAGCTGGGTGCACTCAGGAGGCAGAGGCAGGCGGATCTCTGAGTTCAAGGTCAGCCTGATCTGCAAAGAGCTAGTTCTAGGACAGGCTCTTGAAGCTACAGAGAAGCCCCTGTCTCGAAAAACAAAAGAGATTGTCTAGGCTGACCTCAAACTCTCTATATATCTGAGGAAGCCATTGAACTTGTCATCCTCCAGGCTCCCAAGTACCTGGGTTTATAAGCATGGCCTATCTACCACACCCAATTTGTAGTAGTAATTTTATAGGGGAAAGTCATTCCATCAACAAGTTTTCCCACAGGACTTCGATCTATTTATTAGGGGGAATATTATTCAGTGCACATCAGGAGCCATATCTGAAATCCAACCCATCTGAGAATGCCAAGTAGAGCTCAGTTCTCTATAGTACTTAGACCAGTGTAGCAGAAATCCCTATCTATATGTAATACTTAGTCACGGATAGCAGAATTTTCTCTTTCTCATTTATTCCAGTTTTGGCTGGCTTTCCTGCAGGTAAGGAAGGAAAACAAAATAGTTAGAATATGCCTGGCATCCTCAAAATAGACTTAGGACATAAGTTTCCAATGACAATACCAGCTATTTGCATACCTTTTACATAGAGGGCAATCACAGAGAACATTCACAGCCTGCACAGGTTTCACGCCTGTATTCTTATAGCTCTAATAATTGCTTTAGAATATAAATAAATGTGTCACCTTCTGACATGTGGGGAGCATGAGTCCCAGAGAGGCAGACTGACTTCCTGTAGGTTACACAGCTACCAACAATAAACTTTACACAAGAAAAGGATCATGGCTGAAGGTTATCGAATATAGTATAGTCATTTACTTATTCAGCCAAAAATATGACCTGGGTACCTGTCACCACTGCTTAAATAAATGGATGGCTAAGACCTCAGCTACACCTCTTGCCTTCATTTCCTGATCCATTCCTCTTGCTATTGTATCTCATAATTAACCACAGACTGAAGTATGGTACCAAGGCAGAGACTGGAACATTGATGTAGTTGTGTCCATTTCAGATTCCCTTTCTATCTGATAACCTCCACAATGATAGTCTGGAGTTGATTCCTGTGTCTGTTGAGCTGAACAAGAAGCCATTGTTGTCAAGATATTAAGAGTCCTTTGGCTTATGGTTTCACTTAAATCATATACATTTGTCTAAAATTATGTTTGGACAAAAGGCAGGCTTTATCACATGGACAGTTTTGCTGTGACAGTATATCAAGGAAGCAAAGGATTTAGTTTGTTGGCTGGGGATACGAATCAGAGATAGAATGCTTGCCTAGCATGCCTTGGGTTCAATTCCTAGAACAACAAAAATTAAATATTAAAATGAAAGAATTCGGTATGTTCCTTTAATACATCTGAGATGGAATGTTAGCATCTGTATTAGTTCCTTTCCTATTGCTGCGAGGAAACACTAATAACCAGGCAACTTATAGAAGGAAAGGCTTATTAGGGCTTACAGTCCTATGGGATTAGAGCTCATCGCCGTTGTGGTGAGGAAGCATGGCAGCAGGTAGGCCGGGAGACTGGAGCAGCAAGCTAAGAGCTCACATCCCAAACAGCAAGCAGGAAGCCGAGAGCAAACTGAGCATGAATGGTGTAAGTCTTTATACTCTCAAAGTCTGCCTCCAATGATACACTTCCTCCTACAAGATCGCACTTCCTAAGTCTTCCCAAACAGGGCCATCAGTCGTGGACTAACCATTCAGACTCCCGTGAATGAGCATGAGAGTATGGGAGACATTTCATTCAGACTACTACAGCATCCCCCTCTGCATATTCCAGGTCTCCACCAGCAACACTAGAGGGTCAGTGCTTTTAGCCTTGCCAGCAAGGCCACATTAACAAGCTACTGTCTCAGGCAGGATCTAGGTAGCTGGAAGACAAAGAACGGAAACTTCTGGAGTAATGAGTTATGTAACATCCCCAAAAAGCAATGAGCAGAGCAAGGAGAAGGGTGACAGATGGGAGTAACTATTTGGTGCTAAGTTCTTTGTAAATCCTGTAAGGGCAGGAGTTCCTCATTTAACATATAATCAAAACTGGGGCAGAGGATTTTAAACCGGAGCTTCTTGATCTGTTACCATGTGGGGCCCCTTTTCATCCTGAATATTTTCACAGTAACCTAGGTATAAAAAATAAGTACACAAATTAAACATTTACCAATAATAAATCATAAAGAATTTTAAACAATTCCTTGGTAAATATATCATTTTACCATTTATTAAAGAAGAAGGAAAATTTGCATACTAATAAGATGGATGACTTTGTTTATTTTTACATAAAGAATTAAATCTTGCCTCAATATTGAATATGTTAAGGCATGGAGCATCTTCAGTGTAATAGATGTTTTGATTTTATAATCATCAGTCCTGAGAGAACAGCTTCCCACAAATACAAAGAGCAAAGTGGCAGACGGATGCTTAGGGCTATTTCAGGAGTTGTGAAAAATTCTATCCCTGTGCCAGCAAGGTGGTTCGGTGGATCAAAGCATTTGCTATGCAAGCACGGCAACCTGAGTCCAATCCCCAGAATCTACATAGAGGTGGACAGAGAGAACTCACTCCATAAAGTAGTCCTCTGACCTCCACAGATGCACTGTAGCATCCATCCATACACACACACCACGCACACACACGTTAAAAATGTTTTCATTTTTAAAAGTCTGTCCTAATTCCAAGTCAAAATTCATTTAACTTTTCAAAATATATAGCTAAAGGCAGTAACTCAAACAGCACTTTTTAATTTTTATTTATTTAAATATTTGTGTGCATGTGTGGAGATGCCCACAGATGCTAGAATTGTGCTGGATCCCTTGGAACTGGAGTTATAGTCAGTTGTGAGCTACCTAACTGGGTGCTGAGAACTGAACTCTGGTCCTCTGAAAGTGCAACAAGCACTCTTAGTGAGCCATTTCTACAGTCCCGCAAGCAGTAATTTTAAAACAACCAAATGTTCTAACATGACACAACCCCAAAATACACTAATTTGATAGTTAGATACTGAAGCATGATGGTAGAAATATATTTAAAGACCTTTTCACGATTAAACAATTATGCCTGCAGTCAGGTGTGGTGGCACATGCCTTTAATTCCAGCACTCAGGAGACAGAGGCAGGCAAATCTCCTTGAGTTCAAAGACAGCCATGTGTAGCACAAAGTTGCCCTTTGTACACACAGAAGCAAATTTCAGGGAAGTTGCTGATGTAACATAGGCAGCTGCTGCCAGACAACTCAAATTCATTGCATGTTTGTTTTTAAGCTTGTTTTTCTTTTGAGTCAGGGTCTCATGCAAGGCTGGCCTTGAACTTACTACGTTGTCAAAGAGGACTCTGAACCCCTGATTCTCCTGATTTTACCACCCTAGTGCTGGGATTGCTGGCCAGTGCCACTGTGTCTTGTTTTACACAGTGCTGGGGCTTTGTGCATGGTAGGCAAGCCCTCCACAAACAGAGCTACGTTCTTAGCCCCTGGTTTAGATTTTTGAGAGTTGTATGTTCAGAAATGTTTAACTGTTGCCAAATTTTCCTCCAAGACCAACAGCTTAAGGAGACAGACTTGTCCAAGATCACATACTAGTAAATGACAGAATTACTCAGGTTACCTGTAACCTAGAATAAAAACATGAATGAGACAGCATTCATCAACTTCTAGGTTGCATAAGCCAGATAAAGGTGCTGAAGAGGGTTCAGGGGATACATGCAATGTATAAGATCAAGAAAGGGCCTCTATAATGTCACGTGTGTCTGGATTCCGGCAGCCTGTGACAGATTGCCGATCCCCATCCTACACAACACAACCACCTGTTCCCATGAAAGGCACAGACTCTGTCCACCTTACTTCTACTGCACTTGAGGAAGTGACTTAGGATTGTTTGGGACTTCTGGCTTCTACTCCAAGTGCCCCTCTGAGGCTAGTTGAACTGCTATACCACCCAGGGCTTTGCTTCGGGAGGCAATCTCTCATGCACCTCTACCTCCAGAGCACAGCTGCCTCTGAGTCCAGAGGAACTCTAGGTTTTGCGTGCTAGCCTGGTGTCTGTCATCTCAGAACCATGGCCTGGCCTCACAGCCTCCTGGCCTCCAGTTCTTCTTCCTACCTTATGCTTCTTTTCACAGTGAAGTTGTTGAAAGAGCTTAACCTGTCTCTGTGTTTTTGCCACGCAGGGAGAAGAGTTGTCTTAATCAGATACGGAACCTACCTAGTCTGTTCAGCAACGGATAGCTCCAATGGAAACAGCAGACCTGTAGAGTACAATAAATGAAGGACGCATACATTCTCTGACTCCCCCTTTCCTCTGGTTTAGGGCTTTTGTTTTGTTTCTGTGGTGTTAGGGGATGAACACAGGGCCTCATGCATGCCATCTAAGCACTCTAGAGCTGTCCCACTGTCCCTTCCGCTGCTGTGACAAAACACTCTGACAAGGATCTGAAGAAATTGCTAGTACTGGTTCTGAATACTGTCTACTCCTCCAGAGGACCTAGGTTAGATTCTCAGCACCCACACGGTGGCTTACAACCATCTCTAACTCTAGTTTCAGGGACCCAACATCCCTTTCTGAACTCCACAGGTACAGGGCACAGACATACATGCAGGCAAAACACCCGTACCATACCATAAAAGTAAAGAAATCGTTTTAAAATAAACCAAAACTATTTGACCAAAGCAACTAAGGGAAGAAAAGGTTTATTTTACCTTGCAATTCTAGGTTATAGTCCATCACTGCAGGGAGGTTAAGGCAGTAACTTTAAAGGGCTAGTCCTATCCCACCCACAGTGGAGAGCATGGAGAAATGAACACACACGTTACACACCTTACACCATGCTCACTTGCTCATTTGCTTGCGCTCAGCTTGATCTTTCCACTCATGCCTTTCAAGATTCCCTGCTTGGGAGTGGTGCTGCCTATGGTGAGCTGGGTCTTCCCACATCAATGAATTGAGTTTAGACAACCTCCAACAGACATGGCCACAGGCCAACCGAGATTCCCTTTCCAGATGATTCTCAGCTAACTATCACACTCCACCTCTTGTCCACTCAACACACAAATACTTCACTTTTAAGCCACTGCCTTCCACTCCTTGTCCCCAGTCTCATTCTTGTAGTGTAAAATACAGTCCAACATTAAAAGTCCCAAGTCTCTTTAAAAGCCACAAGTCTCTTAACTTGTGAGCGCCTATAAAATAAAACTGTGGTCTTCCAACATCTAATGGCACAGAGCAGTCATTCCTGTTTCAAAAGTGAAAACGTGGAGCAATACAGGAATAGTCAGATCAAAGCAAAGCCAAATTCTGCAAGGAAAACACCAAGTCTTGTAGCTCCAATATCCAACATCTGGGGCTCATTATGTAATCTTGTCACCAAAGGGCTTGGGGATCCCCTATATGTACAACCTGCCGTGTCCACAAGCTTCCCTCTTGGGCTTAGCCCCCCTCCACCTTATACCTTCAGCTTCCCTTAGGGGACACCCCTTGACCTGACTATATCATCTCCAGTGTGCTGAGTTCTCATTGCAACTGAGGTTTTACCTTCACAGTCCCCTACAATGGCTTCTTGAGGCTTCTCTCAACAAGGACTCTGACCAGGTCACAGGGTGTAGGCCTTAGATGTTCTCTACAACTTCCTCAGTCTTGCATCTTTCATGCCTTCCAAACCAGCAGCATGTTGACAGCGTTTACATTGCTACATTCTGCTGCCAGCTCGACGTGTAACCCAGCTTCTGGGTGCTGGCCCTGAGAACACACTTTCCTATTGTCCCAGTACAGCGCTGGAGGCCTCACTGTAGGGATGCTGATGCCCACGATAATGGCAGCTGCTTATTCAGCCTTAGCATGATGAGCACACACAGAACATTGGTCATATCATCACACAAGCAGTCCTTGTTCTTCCCATGAATGATAGCACATATTAATCCCAGCACTCAGGAGGCAGAGACAGGTAGGTCTCTGAGTTTGAGGCCAACCTGGTCTAGATAGCAAGTTCCAGGACAGTCAGGGACATATAGAAAGACACTGTTTAACCCCCAGCCTCCTCCCCCTCCCCGTGTGTGTGTGTGTGTGTGTGTGTGTGTGTGTGAGAGAGAGAGAGAGAGAGAGAGAGAGAGAGAGAGAGAGAGAGAGAGAGAGAATACCCTCTATTCTTGATAGAGTCTTTGTTACTCTCTAAAACTCCATGAGCTAGGGCTCCACTTTCTGCACATCTGTCAGGATTTCTGTCTTCAAACATTTCACAAGAAAGAAAACTACACAGTTAGGGTTATCACAGTAATGGCCCCACTTCCTTGGTACAAATTTCTGTCCTGATTTCCTTCTGTTGCTGTGATAAAAATTGCCTCACAAAAAGTAACTGAAGGAGGGTGTGGCGGCATATACACACCTTTAATCCTAGCCCCCAGGAAGCAAAGGCAGGCGGGGCTCTTTGATTTCCAGGTCAGCCTGGTCTACGTTTTGAGTTTCAGACCAGCCAGGGCTACGTGGTGAGATTCTGTCTCCAAAAGAAAAAAAAAGCAACCAAGGGAAAGGGGTTTGTTTTAGCTTTACAATTTCTAAGTTACAGCCCATCCTAGCAGACAAGCCTCTGTGGCAGGACCTGGAGGCAGCTAGTCACAGCATAGTCAGTCACATGACAAAAGCAAAGAAGAATGGAATGCGTAACCGCTCACGCACCTGCACTCAGCTCAGTTTCCCCATTCTTAGTTCAGGATCCTCTGCCTAGGAATGGTGCTGGTGCTGCCTGGAGTGGACTCGTTCTTCCCACATCAATTAATTAAAACAACCCCCCCCCCACCCGCACATGTTCACAATTCAACTCAATGTAGAGAATCCTTCATTGAGACTCTTTCCAGGTGAGGCTCAGTTGTGTCAAGCTGCGAAAACTAACCACCACAATTAAACGACATCGCCAGCCTGCGCTCCTTGAGAATTAGAAGTACAGACTTCGAAGCAAACTTTCATTTTCCATCTTAAGGTTTGAGGCTGTGGATGATGCTTGTTCATACAGCATAGCCTAGCATGTGTGAAGCCATGGTTTCACCCATGGCACCCCTACATCCCAACACGCATTGAGTTAAGGAGTGGCCAGACTTGGTGACACATGCCTATAATCCCAGTATTTGGAAATTGAGGCAGGAGGATCACCATAAGTTTAAGGTCAGCCTGGGCTTCAACAACAACAATACCACCAAAAGAGAGGCAAGGAATTTATGGAGTATTTGGGGAAAAGGCTTCTCACAAAAGGGGAATTGGAAAATGAAGTGTTTTGTAGGCTACTGAAAAGAAATATAGGATTGTGCTTTAAGGTTTTTCTTTTTCATTTACTTCAGTGTCCCTTTCTGTATTTTTTCACTTTGAGTGTGTGTGTGTGTATGTGTGCATGCGCATGTGGTGTGTGCATGCAGATCTGCGTGCAAAGGTGTACTCATTCATATGGCTGCATGCGTGACATTAGAATGTCCTCCTCAATCACTTCTTCATCTCATGATTTTCCTTAAAGATCTATTTTTATATCTTAATCATGAGTGTTCACGTGTGAGCATAGATGCCCAAGAAGCACAAAAGGGAGCCCTGGATCCCCTGGAACTGGAGTTACAATAGCCTGTGAGCCTCCCAGGGTGGCTTTTGGGACCTGACCTCACGACCTCTGTTCTCCAATGGCTGAGTCATCTCTCTCTCTGTCCTTTCACCTGAGTTTCTGAGACAGGGCTTGTGACTGACGCTGGACTTTGTCATTTTGGCTAATCTGTCTGATCAGCAAGGTTCCAGAAGTCACGTCCCTGTCAACCATCGGCGTCACACTTGTTTTTAAAACAGCCGCTGGAAACTGGAACTCAGGTCCTTAGGCTTGCTTGCGCAATAAGGATTTTCTCCTCTGAGCCATCTCCCTGCGTCCTCTCTTTAATGTTGTATCTTGAAATAATGTATAGATTTACAAGAAGTTCCCTTTACTCAGCCTCCCTCAATAAATACATTACACACAATATATACAAGAAAGGATATATACCAGCACATTTGACATAGGCACTCGTGTGTCCACTTTTGTCCCATCTTATTACACGTATAGATTTGTGGGCCTACCAATGCAATCAAAATATTGAGTTATTCTCTCACCACAACCATCGGCTCATGCACCCCTCACTACTATAGGCTCCCTGACCTCTCCTCCACTCCCCCAACCCGTGCTACTACTTTATTCTCCATTTCTTCTTATTTATTTATTTATTTTTTCGAGACAGGGTTTCTCTGTGGTTTTGGAGCCTGTCCGGGAACTAGCTCTGTAGACCAGGCTGGTCTCGAACTCACAGAGATCCGCCTGCCTCTGCCTCCCGAGTGCTGGGATTAAAGGCGTGCGCCACCACCGCCCGGCTTTATTCTCCACTTCTATACTTTCAATACTTTAAAGTATGATTTCCTAGTGTGCTAACACATACCTATAACCCCAGCACTCAGGCTGAACCTGGAGTATAAACATTCAGCATGGATGGACTAGACAATGATATCCTGTTTCAAAAACCAGCAGCGGGACTCCCTCAAGCCCCCAAAAGGTAGTTTACTCAAGAAAATGGATCGAGAGCTCTAGTTTCAACAGATCCTCAGGCTCAGTGGTATGGCTTTTCCACCCTAGATATGCCCCCATCCCTTCTGCAATGCCCGCACTGAATGTACAGTCAGCTATGAATCACACGCAAATTGCAACTCTCCTGTCACCAAGGGAGATGCTCTGAAAAGAGGCCCTTGTGCCTCTAGGTAGCAGAACTGAAATTTCCCCAGCTAGTTCACACGGGGGCGGCTAGTAAAGGATGAGACTTGGGTGCTCACAGGAAGACGAAGCGGCCTCTCAGGAAGGGGCTTCACACAGTTCCGACAACTTCGTAAGACACCTTGTAACCAACCGCCATGTACGACAGACTGAAGAGAGCTGCATAAGACAATGGGTCAGTGGTGACCACACCTTGAGCAGGACGGCTTAATCATCAATATGCCCTGGCTTTGGTTAAACATAATCTCTTATCAGTGTCTCGGAAATTGAGCCCCTTCTTCTCCCCTTTTCTAGTGTGACCACACTGAATAAATCTTCCCCTGCTTGCCAATATTACTTATACCCTGAATTGGCGTGCTGGGGAAGGGTGGCCAAGCCTAGTGTACAGGGGTTAGCAGTGCCTAGACTTTTATCCTAAAAGCTCTACTTACAAAGCTAAAGTGTGTTTGCCATTCCAGGGCTCTTGAAGACTTTCGTGTTAATGTTTAGAGCAAGGACAGTCTTTCCGTCCATCCATTCTGTGATCAGCAAACCCTTATCTTTATTTAACTTAACTGTTACAAATGCCCTCTCGCATGCTGATGAGCCCATCACACAGAGTCCTGCTGTAGCTGGAGTTTAGAAGGAACAAAAGCCTGGGCTCTGGAAACTCCCTCCCCCTGCCAAAAAAAATCTAGATTCAACTAACTAGCCACAATATGCACACTAAAGAGAGGACAAATGGTCAAAATACAGAAAGGGTATTTCTTTAGAGTGGATTGGAAAGAGAAACAGATAAAAGCATTTAGTGATTCCAAGGTCTGTCTTTGGGGGGGAATCCCCACGGGCTTTCAGTTTGCGTAGGAAACGAAGTAGGACAGGGACCATGTGGAAATGACCAGTCCTGGTCAAGCTGAGGCCTGGTTGATCATTGTCTCAGCTCTGGTTCTCTTACTGCAGTCTTGCCTTGAGGGCAGCTATCTGGTCCTTACACAATGACTGTTTCTGCTCCAGTACGTGATCTCGTCATCATCAGAATATTTTCTATCTGGGCAGGGCTCTGTTCTGTGAGGTTTTGTTCTTCCTGGAATCCAAGGTGGCTAGAGTTTCAGGACAATGCTTTATCTCTGTAAAGGGGATAAACACAAAATGTGGCAGAGATGTCAGCTTTTTAGTCTGGATTTGGTTCCTTTGAGGCTCTCTGAGGAATGAATTGTTTGTTTGAAATTGTAAGGCCCAGACTGGCCTGGAACTTACTACTAAGTAGCCAAGGATGACCTTGAACTTTTGATTCTCTTGTCTCCATCTCCCAAGTCCTGGGATGATGTTTGAACCATTACGGTGAGTTTCAGAGCGGGTGCTTTTCAGCCCAAGCAATGTTTAAGTGTCTACTATTATCTCAAATGAGCCTCTCCTTTTTTCGTTCCTTTTACCTAGTGGAAAGGTTTGAGGTTCAGGAAGCCTGGAAGGCTCACAGGAAATTCCAGAATTCTCCTGACAATAGGTAAAGTAATCTGGCCTCCAGCAACTGAAGTTTTCCAGAGTGACTGACTATGGTACCTGAGGTGACTTGAATTCCCAAGTGTGCTGTGAGCACAGCCTCTACCTGGCAGACAAGGCTCCTTCTCTGAGATATTCGAAACGAAGCAGCACCTCAAAGGGACTTGTGTGAGGGGAGAAGCTCTACAAGACACTCTAGCCCACTGAAATAAAGTCAGGAAAGGACTCCAAGTCTGCAAAGCCTGGAAGGAGAAAGCCGAAGGGAAGCCCTGGCTTTTCCTGGTTGGAAATAATTTGGATCCACTACCTTCTCTCTTGGGCTTTTTTTTTAACGTCTCTATACTTGGATCTAATTTACCTCTCAACACAAAGAACTCCAGGGTTTCCTTACCTCACCAGCACTGCACCCATAAAGCCAGACTCAGAACCTTTAATATGTGGTGTCCTGGGCTGGAGAGATGGCTCAGTGGTTAAGGGCACTGGCTGCTCTTCCACAGGATCTGGGTTAGATACCTAGCACACACGGGGTGGCTCCCAGCTGTCTGTACCTCTAGTTGCAGTGGATCTGACTCCATCTTCTGGCATTTGCTGGGCTTGCAGGCAAAGTGGCCAAACACATAATAACTTTAAAAATTAAACAAACAAACAAACAAAAAAAAACAAAAAAAACACGCGGCGCCCTTCAGACTAGTGGCCCCCTCCAAAGCCAGGGCCAGAGACAGAGGGGCTGGTATCTGCTTCAGAGGAGACGTTCAGTACTGGCGATTAGGCCCAGTTCCCTACTTTCTCAGTCAGAGCTCCATCATCTCAGAACAGTGGCCATTTCCCACATTCTCAGCGGCTTTGGTTTCTTTAGGGGATTGCTTGTATGGTTCATCTTGTGTTGTCTCTAGTTTACAGGGACTGGAAGAAGCACAAGCAATGCCTGGTTAACGTGTTGGTGTTGGCCCTGTCCCTTACTTGCTACGAGGTCTTACTGTAGCGAGCAAGTAATGTGAACCCTTAGAGCCTTGGTCTCCTCACCTACAAAAGGTGGACAGGCAACAACATCTCTTCTGCCCTTCCAAGGATAATCGTTGCGGTCAAAGGGGAACTATGACATCAGTGGAAAGATTTTGGGGAGAAAAATACAGTGATCAAGGAATTATTAAAATACAATGTTCACAGTATTCTGCTTTCTTAAAGATTTATTTTATTTCTAATTGTGTGTGTGTGTGTGTGTGTGTGTGTGTGTGTATGTGTGTGTCTATGCGTGTGCACACCAAAGGTTTCCAAGAAGGCCTGAAGAAGGTATTAGGTTCGGTGGAGCTGGAATGACATGCAGTTGTGAACTGCCCAATGTAGGGGCTGGGGCACAATCAGGCCCTGCACCAACAACAGTTAAGTACTCCTTTTTCCCCTCCTTATTTGGCTTCTTCAATTTTTAATTAATTTCTTTGAGACAAAGTCTCATTGTATGGCTCTCATTGGCCTGGAACTCGCTCTGTAAACCACGCTGGTTTTGAACTTACAGAGCTCCATCTGCCTCTACCTCTGGTTTGCTGGGGTTGAAGGTGGTAGCCATTACACCCAGTCTGGACTTTTTATTTCTTTTTAAATTTTCACTTACTTATTTTTATGTGTGTGGGTGTTCTGTCTACATATGTCTGTGCACCACATGCATGCCTGGTACCCACAAAGGCCAGAAGAGGGTATCAGATTCCCTGGAACTGGAGTTAAAGAAGATTGTGAACCAACATATGGGGCTGGGGACTGACCCCGACTTGACCTAACTGCTGAGTCTTGTCTCCAGCATTAAGAAAACACTGCTAAAGTAACTCTTGCAGGCTTCCCAGCCTTGATTCCCTTGGAGCCACATGCAGCCCAAGATAGTTATGAATGAGGCCCAATACAATTTAGATGATAATGACATATCATAAAAAACTGACACTATTTTGCCTTGTTTCTTTCTGAGACAAATTCTCATTCTAGTCCAAGTCCACCTGGAATTCACTATGTAAGCAAGACTGACTTCAAGCTAACAATGCTCTTCTGCCTACGCCTCCCAAGTGCTTCTGGGAATATCGGCTTGCTCTGCAGTTCTTTCAAAGGCTTCTGCGTTTTACCTTAAGGGGTTCTTTGCTGTTGATTTGATTTTTTATTGTGTGTGTGTGTGTGTGTGTCCTTTTTCTCTTATGTTGAATTAATTTTTAGCACTGTTCATTATATTTCTAAGTACAAGGAAAAGGCCATGGGATATTAATAAATCAATTGAAATATGGCATTAAATTAACCAAATAGCCATTTAAATGGGAAAAAGATCCATGAAGAATTTGATCTCGGGCCAGTCAGATGGCTCAGCAAGTGAATGTGCTTACTGTCAAGTCTAACAACCAAAGTTCCATTCCCAGGACCCACGTGGTGGAAGGAGAGAATCAATTCCTGCAGGTTGACCTCTGACCTCTATACACATACAGAATAAATGTAATTTAAATATAGAATTTGATCTTGTGCTGGGGATATAGTGAGTATAATGCTTAGCTACCGTTCATATAGGACTGGGTTCAATCCCCCAGCAATGCAAAAACCAAATCTGGTGGTTCATGCCTGTAATCTCAGCAGTAAGGAGGTACAGGCAGGAGGATAAGGAGTTGTAGGTCATCCTTAATATATAGCAAGTTAAAGACCAGCTTAAACTACATGAAACCCTGTCTCAAAAGAAAAAAAAATACAACAGAATATTATTTCCTTCAGAAGGACACCTAAGCAAGGCATGGTGGTCCATGCTTGTAATCCCAGCACTCAAGAGGCAGGGGAAT
Organism: Microtus oregoni; assembly: GCF_018167655.1. Classification (NCBI taxonomy): domain Eukaryota; kingdom Metazoa; phylum Chordata; class Mammalia; order Rodentia; family Cricetidae; genus Microtus; species Microtus oregoni. The sequence goes on along the minus strand of NW_024543815.1, from coordinate 941,148 downwards.
ATCTGTGAGTTTGTACTACATAGAGAGACTCTGATGTCTCAAACAAAGTAGGATTGTAGTTTCACAGCCATAAATTATGTCCATTTTATTTGAATGTAAAAATCAGTCAGAACTTCACTGGTGGTCTATCACCGATCTAATTCTATTTTCAGGGTTCAACGTGCACGTGTGTGTATGTGTGTGTGTGTGTGTGTACACGCACACACACGCACATGCATGCGCAAATGTGCCTACGTGCATGCGTGCATGCTTATGAGGGCTGACTGCCTGTTCTGGATCCCTGGGGCTTTGAGCTGAGAACATCAGCAGACGCCTGCTACAGGCTAATTAATCATCACATCAGCTCACTGCAAAACCAAGTGTCTATGCTGATCCACTAATGCAGGCCTCCCGAGTCATTAGGGCATTGAAAGAGAAGGAAACAGCCTAATCTCCTTCTAGGATTAACAGATAGAAGTTCCTGAGATGTAATGAGTTCCTAGTAACCTGGAAGTATGTGCCTGACTCAGTACTTTTTCTATCTCTTCCAGTTATATTCCTTAAAAAAAAAAGCTACCCAGAAATAAAGGTTCCCATTGTATTGGCCAGCCAGATGCAAGCCTCTCAAATACCCTTCTCCCTGTACACAGTTTTCAACTGGTTGGAGACGGCTGTCAGTCAATCTGCCCTTCCCGCCTGTAGGATGCCAACCTAGCCTGACAGCTTTTGAAATGTATTTACCAATTATTTGGGTCTTATAGCACATCTTCTGATTCTTCTGAGCTTGTAGTTTGCAGTTGGATACATGTTTAGTCAACAGTAACAGGTAAGAGGGAATAACTTTGAAATCGCTCCATTTTTTTTTTCTGACCACTGAAATATTTAGCTGTCTACAAGATACCATAATAAGCAGCTGACAGGGGCAAGGCTTTTCAGTGGAGCAAGTGATTGCTGGCACAGTAGCAGATGGTTTGCTTCTCTACTGTGGTGTCAGAGAGGACTGGCTGTTGCACGAACGCATATCATTTTGGTTTCCTTTTTTACAGAGCTGCCATCGAGTCAAACTCTTTAACTGGGAGCAACATGCTATAAATGATACACTGTAAGGTAGACAAATCTAAATTTGTTAGCTGTGGGATCCTGGAAAAGCCAAATACTATGTTTCAGTGCTCGGCATCTCATCTGTAACTGGGCAAATATCTGCACTGTGGAATTGTTGTAAGATTTTTTTTTTTTTGGAAGGCTATGCAGTGTTTAGACTGTGACAGGCAGACGGTGCCTCTCAACTTCTAAAACACATCCAAATCCCTTGGGGATCATGGTGAGATTCTGACTCTGAATGAGTTGGTTTAGGGGACGCTTGGGATCTCCACTGCTAAATTCTTAGGTGAATGTATGTGCTGCTGGTGCCTGCCACACAGGGAATTGTAAGAGTCTTCTTGTTTGCTTGCTTGCTTGCTTTGATAGGGTATCTTACAGTCTAGGCTCGCCCTGAACTTGGTAAGTAGGATGACCTTGATCTCCCACATTGGCCTCCACTTCCCAGGTGCTAGGATGACAGGGGGGCACAAGTACTCACAGCCCTAGCAAGGGGCTTGCCATCATTTGAAGGAGCCGATCACAGTTAGTGTCTAATAATAGTTACCACAAAGTATTTCAAGCATTCGTTTTGCTTATTATTTTCAGACAGGGTCTGTCTGTATATCCTAGGCTGACTAGGATCTTACTATATAGGTTAGGTTCACCTTAAATTTGCTTCAATCCTCCTGTCTTTGACTCTCTTAAAAACATTTTATGTGTATAATTATTTTGCCTGCATGTATGTCTGCTTGTGTACCACATGTATGCAGTACCCACAGAGGCTAGAAGAGGGCATTGGATGAGAATTGAGCTCGGCTCCTCTGGAAGAGCAGCTCTTACTACTTAAGCCATCTCTGCAGCCCCCTACTGTCTTTGCCGCTCACATCCTGGGATGGTTGGTAGGTGTGAGCCACAGCTTAAGGCTAAATCACTCATTTTAAAAAGTACCAAGAGTGGTTAAAAAGATGATTTGAGCCCAGCAGCTCAAGACTGGCTTGGATAGCATAAAATCAAATACATATTGTGTTGTTTGGTTTGCGTTTTTGAGCTAGAAGACATATGTAGCTCACTGGGCCTCAAACTGAGCTTAGCCAAGGATGTTCTTCAACTGTCAAATTCTTGATCTTCTAGCTTCCACCCACCAGCTACTGGTTGTTTACAGCTGTGTGTCACTGTGTCTGGCTCCCAAAATACATTACTTCAAAAAAACAGCTTTTGTTTCAATGTTCAAGTGAATCCATTCCCAAGTTTGACTCCCAAGACTTACAATTGTACAAAAGTCATCTACTGTGGGGTTTCATTTGCGCGTGTGCCCGTGTGTATGTGTGTGTGTGCGTGCATGCACACGCACACACTAATTTTGTCATCTACCTTCCACGTCAGGATTTAGCAGTTTTCTCAACATTGGCACAGTTTACACTTTGTTGATTCAAGACAAAATTATATTGTTTATTCTACCTCGATGGACTAAAATCTGCCCCCCCTCCAAGAAATCATTTCTTTTGACTTTATTGAAAGACGCTTGTCTGCCATCTACCTTGATCACGTCCTGAATCATCGCCACCTCATGCGTTCATTAAGTCGGTGATTCACAAAGCAATTACCCAGCTAATTAGAAAATGCATTTAGTGTGGAGGCCATTCCCCACAGCCACCTCCCCTTCAGTGGCACTGAAGCTGTCAGAACGCAGAGTCGGTGTCTCTAATAATGTGTTGAAAATCTTTGGCCTAACCCAGTGATTGGCCAGAAAGGAAATGAATAAAATGAGGGAACTAGCCAGAGTTAGCTACCTTGGGCCTAGAAAGCCCCTAGGCCGGTGTGTAGTTCATTCCTCCTTTCTCTGGGACTGACTTAAATCGCTTTTGAGGTAGAAAGTGGTTCTTAATATCCTGTAGCTGGGTCTACTTGCATTGCCCTGTTTCATATTTAATCCTGGAGACTAATGTTCTGCTTTGGTACGTTGTTTATCACTTCTAGATTATAGGTGTTGCAAATATTGTCTTAAAGCAAGCAATAATCCCTCACTTGACATTCTGCAGCTAGAATAACACGGTGAGCCTCTCGTGGACCCCTCCATTTTGAATCTCTATCAGGGCCCAAGAGTCACAGCATCTCCCCCCAGCGTCCTTTCCGTTCTAAATTGCTCTCTTTCGGCACGCTCTCTCTAAATGTCAGAGCATTTGGGGCCACTTGTAATTGTCAATCTTTTTCACAGGAGTGGTTTCTAAATCCTGGCGTCTGGTTCCTTGTGTGTGCACAGGCGCTGCTGCAGCTATCTCCTGAGAGGCTGCTTCAGCACTCCCCGCTTGCCTGAATGAAAACATCTAGAACTTCTTCCTAGAATCCCTCTAGAAACACCAAACTTTATAGGCTGACCTCGTCCGGTTCCTTTTGGAGTGAACTGGGATGCCAGGATTATGCTAGCCTAACAATATTAAGGTGGCAGCCACACCTGCAGTGACAGATAATTACACCCACTGCCCTGTCTCTTGTCGCAAGTTTCCTGTTTGGTAGCTGCTCTCAGGATGAATCACACTTGTTTTCCCAGTGACAGCTTTGCCGCCTCCTTCATTGAACTTTGGAATCCATACGGTGGCCCCTTGTCTAGCTGGGTCCTTTTCCTCATTCGTCCACCTTCACCCCTGTAAGTCACTGAGAGTGAAGTTTCTTTTGAGGGAACTGAAGGTAATGGCTCACACATCAGGCTCAAGTATCTCCCTAGGCATTGTTTCAAACCATTCTTCCCTTGTGGTGTTCAGCCTTGTCTCGTCTGTGAACTCGTCTCTTTATAGTAAACGAATTTACCAAAATAGGACTGGTTCAACTCCCAGTTCTTTGAACACTTACAATTCTTATGTTTTATATACAAAGGATATTTTATTTTATTTGCTCTTTTTTATTAAAGATTTAATTTGATTTAATTTTTAATTTTCATTCAGCGAGTGTAGGAGGGTATTGTGTACCCAAGAAAAGGTGCCCATGGAGTCCTACAGAGGGGATCAGATCCCCGGAGCTAGAGTTATGTTTTTTTTTTTAACTTTTTTTTTAATTTATTTATTTATTAAGGATTTCTGCCTCCTCCCCGCAACCGCTTCCCATTTCCCTCCCCCTCCCCCGATCAAGTCCCCTTCCCTCATCTGCTCGCAGAGCAATCAGGGTTCCCTGACCTGTGGGAAGCCCAAGGACCGCCCACCTCTATCCAGGTCTCAACAGAAGAAGTTCAAATGGCCAAAAGACACTTAAGGTCATGCTCAACTTCCTTAGCGATCAGGGAAATGCAAATCAAGACAACTTTAAGATACCATCTTACACCTGTCAGAATGGCTAAAATAAAAAACACCAATGATAGCCTTTGCTGGAGAGGTTGTGGAGGATATTTTATTTTTAAAGTATTTTTTTTTCTTTTACTTTCTGTAGGACTGTTTTATCTGAACGTCTGTGTACCATATGAATGTGGTAACCACAGAGGCCAGAAGAGGGCGCTGGATTCCCTGGCGCTAGAGCTACAGACGGTTGTGAGCTGTCACGTTGGGAAACAAACTCTGGTCCTCTGAGACAGCAGCAGTGGTCTTAACTCCTGAGCCATCTCTTCAGCTCCTGAAAGTATCAACTCCTGGAAGTCGTCATTTGGGTAGGATGGACAGGCAAGGACAGTGAGGAGTGATTATTTTCATTGTGCACCTTGTAAGTGTTTTTAATGTGGTTACTTATTTATTCTGGACACAGGGTCTCACTATGTAGGTCAGGCTATCCTTGAATTTCTGATCCTCTGGACTCAGACTTACAATTGCAGGCCTTATACACATAAAACACCATGCCTAGCTAGCTTTTAGGTTTTGAAACATGATTGTTACATTATATAAGAAGTTAAAAATGAATTGAACCATGTATGGGGTAGAGCACTGGGGAAGGAGGAGGCAGGACGATCAGTTTAGGTCACCTTCAGCTACATAGCCAGTTCAAGGCCGGCCTGAATTATATGAGAAAATGACATCTGAAAAAGAGCTAAGGAGGGTGAGAAAAACAAGTGGGGTAAAAAATGACGATTAAAAAAACATAGCTAGGTATAGTAGTTCATATCTGTAATCCCAGCACTTGGGAGACTGAGGCAGGAGGGTGGCTGTGAGTTAGAGGCTGGCCTGGGCTACATAGTGAGTGTGACTTCAACATGACCGAGAGTGAGGGCGGGTCTCAAAAACAAGCAAATAAAACAAACAGAAGAGGCTGGAGAGATGGCTCAGGGCTTAAGAGCTGCTCTTCCAAGGGACCAGAGTTCAGCTTCCAGCCATTCACAGAGTGGCTCACAACTCCTTAGAACTCCAGTTCCAGGAAATCCAACCCAACCCCATCTCTGGGCTCGAATGATACCCATACTCATGCACGGTTCTCTCTCTCTCTCTGTCTCTCTCTCTCTCTCTGTCTGTATGTCTCTCTCTCTCTTTCTCTCTGTCACACACACACACACACACACACACACACACACACACACACACACTCTTCTAGAGGACATAGGTTCAATTCCAAGCACCCACATAGCAGCTCACAACTGTCTGTAACTCTAGTTCCAGGGAAAATGACACATTCTTCTGGCGCCTGTGTGGGTACCAAGCACACATATCTTTATATATATACAGGCAACTAATACATATAAAATTGATACATATAAAAGAAAATAAAAATGATTTTAAAAGATAATCAACTGTCTTGGAATGTTTAGAAACTCAATATATTTCTATTTCATTAACTTCAGTATGTTTTTCTTTTTGGTATGATATGGGAAGTTAAACCCAGAACCTTATATATTCTAAGCAATAGCTCTACCACTAAGCTACAACCCCAGCTGTTTCACCGTTATTATTTTCCACGTTAACTCACAGAGGTATGAACTAACTTGAAGAAAGAAGTCAGATAATACTTTGGCATTCCTCAGAGGTGATGTCAATAAAATGTTTAAATCAGTAAAACTTGGTTTTCTTCTCCCTGATTTTCTCTTGGAAAGTAATGTCTTTTCTTTCTGATGTGCTATCTATCACATGCACACGCGCACACACAATTCAATAAATGAATAGAGAGACAAAATAGAGTCTCACAAACATGTTTTTCTGAGTTCAAAGTTGATTACATTTATGTGCTTTTCAGTCATTATACAATGTACAGACATGATTCACTGAAATGATTTATGCTCTGCAAATGGTTAAACAATGATTTCCTATGAAATACTAGACAAACAAGCTTCTAGAAGCAGAGTATTGTTGCCTGCAAACAATCAACTTCAGGCATACATTTGTGTTTACACATATTCCTCGAGAATGCTACATTAGTAGTGCATAAAGTTTATTAAAAAGAGCTGAAAGAGAAATCGATTTTCAAGAGACTCGATGCATTGTGCTTTCAGATAAAAATCCTAAGACAAAAAGGATCAGTTGCTGTGAGAAGAACAGTTAGAGCCGTATAGATGTCAGAGGTCAGAAAATGCTATAAAGAAATGGAAATATTTGTGCTTAGGGGGCTTTTTTGGTAAAATATTTTAATAAATAAAAACTTAAAAAATATCTCGGTGACTGATACAAAATAGACACAGGTATTCTAGGGCTTTCTCTACTTGGTTTAGAGTGTGAAGATGAAAAAAATCATGTCCTTGGATATTAACTGCCATCAGGGCAAGTCACTTAACACTCAGGTAAGCAAGGGGCTTGGGAGAAAACCAAAAGGTAATTTTCTCCTTAATAACATAAAAGGTTAGCCAGAGCTGAAGCCAGGATGAACAAATTAATTTTTTAAAAATGCCTACCTTCCTTTAGAACTCTCCGGCTAAACAGAGAAGCCAGTCTATTTCTATGAGGTGTCTGGTGTCTGACCCACAGCCTGTTCTGTAGTTCACAAGATGATTGAAATACATTTTGTCTTCGGTGAGACTGTCAGGTAAGTGTGATCCCTCAGTAAGTACCTTGTTTTCTCACCCCTTTCCCACATGGACTGTAACATACTTGTTTTAAGAACACGACAGCAACTTCTTGCAATGACAGAGGGAAATGGATGATTTACGGAGTAATGCTGATGCCCGTGTCTAGGCAATAAATGCCATTTGATGTTCAAGCTGGTCAGCTGCTCATTTAGGTCTTAAACTTTGAAGGACCCATGACCCTTATCAAAGTGAATTAGACAAAAAAGATGAAAAATAATATTTAAAGTTATTTGCACAATAGGTAAAGATTAGAAAACAGTGTCTTCAAATAATCCCCAATGTATTACTCAGAAATATCTTTTTGTTGTCTGTAACATAAAGTGCTAGAGTCCTTCAAATAAAATTATAGACTAATTGAAAATATATATTATACATTTGCAGTTACTTGAAATCATTTAATAATTTGTAGTGTGTTAATGGAGTGAAATAGATAAAAGGCAGTCCACATTCATATTTAAGATAAATTTACTTCAGAAGTCAGTTTGAATCCTTGCTCATGTTCTAAGTATAGCCATTGTGATAAGACCTGAAAAGAAAGAAATGGAGGAGAGTGAGAAACACATTTTACACTACTTGCCATTCAATAGACAATGGTTTGTAGCTTGGCAAGCAAATAAAATCTAGTGCCACAAGCAGGCACTCTACCAAGAACTCAAAGTCGATTTGAATTTAGTTGATATTATACAGAAGAAATCGAATTTACAACAATAGGCAGTCACTAGATAGATTTAATGAAATCACTTACGTCTGGTCATGGCTAATTTCACTATCAAACATACCTCCTACTTTATCCAGTCACATCAGCTGTAATAACAGCAGACATGCCATTTAAAAGTGTCTGTAAAACCAAACAGACTTCAGCAGCCTATTTATGTCAGGGCTTTAGGGCTACAAGGACACAGCAGTAGAGTGGTCCCACTTGCCCTGAGGGATTCCACTTATAAAACCATATCCAATCAATAATGTAAAAACATGCTCCATCTTCTTTCTTTCAAACAAGGTCTTACTCTACACAGCCCTGGCTGTCCTGGAACTCGCTCTGTAGACTAGGCTGGCCTGAAACTCAGAGATGCTCCTGCCTCTGCCTCCCCGTGGGATGAAAGGCGCGCACCCCCACATTGCCTTGCATACTCAGTCTTACATGCATGTCGGGGAGCAATGAAAGAGCACGGGGAAGGAAGGTGACGGCGTAGGCCTGAAACCACATACATGCATACAAAGAAATAAAAGTGAAAAAGAGAGCCTATTGTGCTGGCGTATGAGAACTGGGGAGGTGAGCACAGAAAGATCAGGAGGTCAAGGAAAGCCTGGGCTACATGAGACCTTGTCTCAGGAAAACAAAACAAAACAAAAGAACACTCCAGAGAATACGGAGTGAAATACAAGAAAGAATTGGCATTCAAGTAGAGGTGACAGGAGAACATGAGTGAAGGAGAGACCTTTTTTTTTTTTTGGTTTTTCGAGACAGGGTTTCTCTGTGGTTTTGGAGCCTGTCCTGAAAGTAGCTCTTGTAGACCAGGCTGGTCTCGAACTCACAGAGATCCGCCTGCCTCTGCCTCCCGAGTGCTGGGATTAAAGGCGTGCGCCACCACCGCCCGGCTAGGAGAGACCTTTTTGTTTTAAGACATTACCTCCTATAGTGGAGGCCACCCTCAAACTATGGACTGCAAACTCCTAGCCTCCTTCCTCCACCTCCCAATGACACTCCTATGCCCAACTGGAATGTATAAACTTTATACATATTTTATGACAGTGGAAACCAGTAACAAAGCATCTTTAAAACCCTTACCTAAGATATAAGCAGCCACTAATTTTTGATTCACACTTAAGTGGAGGTAGAGAGGCACCAGCGATTCCATATCCCCCAGAGTAGGCAGCATCAGGGCCGCAATACATACCACTCCCAGGAAGACAGTTAGCAAACTAGGTCCTGAAGAGACAGTTCTGTTTTCTGTATTAAAAAAAAAAAGATAATCTCTGAGTTTGCTTCAAAAGCCAATCTAAGACAAAAGTCTAAAGTTCCTTCACAGGTAGTGGCCACCATGCATAGGACTGTGTTTTGGTTCTGTCTTTTAACCTTCACCAGTACTGTAATCCAGGGAGACGTGCACGCTGCACCCACACAAATGTCTATAATTTAACCCTCAATCATTATACACTGGCTGGCTTAAAGGGCAAAGGGAGGGAGGGAAAAAGAACAGTGATTACAAATTTCCCAACCCCCTGGCTGGAGTCTACAGGACAAAAAACGTCTATCAAGTATGTGTCAGAAATACCTTTAAGATTTCCTTTGTTTGGTTGGTTTCTCTCCAGGACAGCCTGAAACTCAATTATGTGGACCAGGCTGGCCTCAAACTCACAGAAATGCACCTGCCTTTACTTCCCTAGTGCTGGGATTAAAGGCATGCGCCACCGCACCCAGCATGGTTCTCAATTGTACAGATGACTACTGTACTAGTACGCGCACCAAAGAGAAAACATACAGACAGTTCTAGAAGCATGTGCTAGAAATGAATGGACAGTCACCATTTTCTTCCTGTACACCAGTGGATTACTTGGATACCACAGGAAGTCCTGACTTAAGATGGCTCAACTTTATACTGGTGTGAATGCAGCAGGCACAACAGAAACCACACCCCAGATGGTGAATTTTGATTGCTTTTGGCTTACTGGCATATGATGTGATAGCTAGGCTACTGGGCTTCGGCGGAGAACTGCAGAACTTCAGCATAGCCAGCACAAGAGGAAAACACCAGCACCCTGCAGTGGATTGTGTATTCAATGTTCTTTCCACAGATAAGATGCTCAATTCACAATGAGTTAACTGGGACAAACTGGGGATTTAAAATAGTCAAATTCATAGGCTCAAAGAGAATTGTGGCTTCCAGGACCTGGGAGAAGAGGCTAATGGAAGTTGTAGTTTAGTTCACGTAAGTCTCAACCATATGGGATTCACATGTCTAAAGGCACACTCTATCACACAGGATCTATATTTAGCAACACTATATTGGGGGTGGCAAGCATGTGCAAGCATGAAGACCTGAATTTGACCCAGAACCCATGCAAAATCACCAATACACACACACACACACACACACTCCCCTATTGTCAAGCCTGATGTGACCCAGTTCTGAGTGTATATCTACAGTATCCAAGCATCTTTTAAAGAAAGCCAGTATAATGGCTAATTCTAGACTCCAACTTGCCTACACTTGAAAGTATAACTTAAAACCCAAGCAGCTAGGTATACTGTGAGGTAACTTTCTTGGTTGGATTATTTAAGGTGGGAGATATACCCTAATTCCAGATCATTTCAAATCAGAAGATCCACCCGAAATCTGGGCCAGACACTCTGGTGGCAGCCTACATAAAGGGACTTGGAAGAAGGATGCTTGTGCTGTCTGCTTGCCCTCGCTCTCATTGGCAAGCTCATGCATTCTGACCCATTCCTTCAATGGTGTTTTAATCTACTTGTTTGGGATTCCAACATGGACTGAAAACTGGCAGCTCTCTAGGACACCCTTCCTGCGACACCAGCACCAGATTGTGAAAGCTGAAATATCCAGTTTCAAGGACTAGACAACTACTGGATCCTTGGACCTTCCATCAGGAAACAGCTATTGCCAGACGACTTGTATCACGGCAAGCCACCCTAATTAATCCATCCATCCGTCCATCCACCCATCCATCCATCCATCCACACACACACATGCACACACACACACTATACACACTATAATAGATATAGTTCATTATATCAGTTCTGTTCCTTAGAGAACCCTGACTAATAATCCAGTAACAGCATTTTTCTACCATGTACCTTTCCCCACTAATCTTCCTTTCATTAAAAGGAATAGCCAAGAGCAACACAATTTGTGTTTTATTAATGAAATAATGCTGTTCATTCTATTATTAAGTGGAACTTTTCTAAATTATTAATACCTTAGCTATTGTGAAATTTAATTGAACTTCATCAAAGCCAAATAGGTAAAACAAAGTCAAATTTCACAGTAATGATGGCTTGGGATGAAACAATAGCAAAAATAACTTTAAAAAACCCTTAGTTCATAAGCAAAATAACTCTGCATTTACATCCACTGCAAGACTGATTTTAAGGAAAATATGACAATTACACCATTCACTGCAAATTAAGATAAAGATAATTTCAAAGAGCTGGGTGCGGTGGCAAACAACTTGTGAGCTAAGCACCTGGGAGACAAAGGCAGGAAGATTGCTTAAAGCTCAAGGCCAGGCTGATCTACAGAGTAAATTGCAGGCAGTTTAGATTATGTAACAGGATTCCTAGCGAGTTTGATGCTAGCTTGAAGTTCCAAACTGAGTGTGACAGCGCAGCTACAACCGGACTAGGGAGACAGAGGCAGGAAGATCAGGAGTAACTTGGGACTACAGAGCAAAACCCTGTCTCAAAGAAAAATGATAAGGAAAACAAATGTCCATCATCTCTTCCTACAGCTAGCACAATGGACAACTTTCAGATGTTATAAATGCTCACATAAACATGTAAAATAGGGGCTGCAAAGATGGCTCCATGGACAAAGTGCTTGATGTATCAAATGTGAGGACTTTTGAGTTTGAATCCCTGGAACTTAAAAGAAGCTGGACACAGCAAACTTGTCTGTAATTCCAACAGCAAGATGTGATGAACACAGCTGTGAACAAGAGGTCCTGCCTCAAACAAGGGAGACTGACACCTGAGGTTGGCCCCTACATGTACTGTGGCATATACACGCCTGCATCCACACGGAAGAACCCCCAACACACGCACCTTACACATACAAAGATAAAACCATACAACTTTACAGTAATAGCATGCTATCTACCTGTCATCTCCCTTTACTAATGTCCTTGACACTTTGGAAAAGACTTCATTATTTGTATCTTATGTATTGTGAGTGTTTCACCTGTTTGTACGTCTGTGCACCACATGTGTGCCTGGTGCCTATGGAGGCCAGAAGAGGGTGTCAGACCCCCTGGAACTGGAGCTACAGACAGTTGTGAGCCACCATGTGACTGCTTGGCATCCAACCTGGGTTCTCCAGAAAAGCAGCGAGTGCTCTTAAGTGATGAGCCCTCTCTCCAGCTTTTTCCACTCAGCATACAACCTCATTCTAACAGAGCCTTGTAACTGCCTGACATTCCATTTCATCAACAGTCATAACTTAGTCAACTCTCAACTGATGGCCTTTCAGGCTTTTTTAATTAATTAATTAGGTATACATACAGTGTTCTGCCTGCATTTATGCCTGCAGGCCAGAAGAGGGCACCAGATCTTATTCTAGATGGTTGTGAGCCATCTTGTGGTTGCTGGGAAGTGAACTCAGGACCTCTGGAAGAGCAGCCAGTGCTCTTAACCTGAGCCATCTCTCCAGCTTAACAGTTTTTTATTATTACAAACAATAATAAAGAAGATACTTTTATGAAGCCAGAAGGTGCAGACTCAAATGTGTAACAAAGTCTTTGCAATTCATTATTAATGTAATTAATTAAGACAAATCTACCAATATTCACCTCAATCTTTTAAAAATATCTTTAATAGCCTTGACTACTAGTATTTTATGAAAGTATATTTTATATATTTTACAGTTTATTTTTATTACATGAAAAGATCCAAAAAATATAAAACTGTGTTTTTATATGCAGGCAACACTTGTATAAGTCAACTTGTTAAGTGCATGAACTGTAGTGTTTTTTTTTTCTTTTTAAAATTTGTTATTGCTGGTAGTTTTTGTTATTTGGGGTGGCAGGTTCTCATGTGTCCCGCGCTGGCCTTAAACTCCGTCTATCTAACAGAGGATGACGGTCAGTGAGATGGCCGAGTGAACAGGTTCTTGCTGCCAAGTCTAATGGCCTGAGCTCCATTCCCGGGATTTACATTGTAGAAGGAAAGAACCTTCCCTCATCTAGACCACCCCGTTCCCTCATGCTCTCCTCCACCCCTCCCCTTCTTCTTCCCTTCCACCCTCCCTTTTCTCCCCCCCCCAACACTCCCAATTTTCTTAGGGTTCTTGTCTATTTCCCCTTCCCAGGGGGATCCATGTGTTTCTCTTAGGGTTCTCCATGTTACCTGGCTTCTCTGGGGTCATGGACTATAGGCTGGTTATCCTTTGCTTTATTTATGTCTAATATCTACTTATGAGAGAGTACGTACCGTGTTTGTCTTTCTGGGTCTGGGTTACCTCACTCAATATGTTTTTTTCTAGTTCCATCCATTTTCATGCATATTTCAAGATGTCATTTAGAGGGAGAACAAGGAAAGAGATATCTTGATTGTGGGAGCCATTACGGGGCTAGCAAGAAACCTGCCACTTGGGAAATTCCTAGGAATCCACAAGGATGACACCAGCTAAGACACTAAGCAATAGTGGAGAAGATGCCTGAACTGACCTTGCCCTGTAGTCAGATTGATGACTACCTTAATTGTCATCATAGAACCTTCATCCAGCAACTGATGGAAGCAGATGCAGAGATTCACACTGAAGTACTGGGCTGAGCTCCCAAAGGCCAGTCAAAGAGAGGGAGGAGTGAAATAAGAGCAAAGGGGTCAAGACCATGAAGGGGATACATATTGAAACAGCTTACCTGAGCTAATGGGAGCTCACTGAGTCCAGACTGACAGCAGGAGAACCAGCAAAGGACCAAACTAGGGCCACTAAATGTGGGGGACACTCGTGTGTCTTGGGTAGTCAGTGGGACCACTGGCAGTAAGACCAAGATTTATCCCTAGTGCTTGAACTGGCTTTTTGGAGCCTATTCTGTTTGGAGGGATACCTTGCTCAGCCTTCCTGCCTCAAAGCAATGTGCAAGACTTTGTTGATTCCCCATAGGAAGCCTTACTGTCTCTGAGGAGTGGATGGGGGTGGGCTGGGGGGAAGGGGAGGGGAATGGGAGGAGGGGAGGGAGTGGGAACAGGGATTGGAATGTAAAATGAGAAATGATTTTTTAAAAATAAATTAATTAAAAAAGGAAAAAAACCTATTCCCACAAGTTGTCCCCTGACTAAGGATCACTCTGAACTCCTAACCTACTGACTCTACCTCCCAGCACCTACCAAGGGCTAGGATTAAAGGGCCTGGGGCACCGCACCAGTCCAGTGTTGTCTCTCATCAAAAGATAAAAGATGCTCCTGTTACTGAACAATCACTGCTAGGAAACTAACGCCTCATCCATAGTCCATAGTCCGCAATCCTGTTGTTAAGCAGAAAGTCTAGGCACTCCCTGTGCGGACTGAAAAAAAAAAAACAGCAGAACCAATCAAAAAGACAGCCCTTCCTACCTTCTAAAACAAATATTTGGAGATGAACATATTGATATAGGGGTTCATAAAATGACAAGTACATTTGTAAAATAGTCCCAATATAAGCTTCAATTTCTTTCCTTTTTATCTTTGTTTTAATTTACTTTTTAGTTTTAATTCATTTTAATTAGTTTTAGTTTTAACTTAATTTCATATATATGCACTATATTTACAAAATAGTTTTTTTTCCCTTTGTTTTTGTTGGGGATGGAACCTAGGGCCTTGCTCAAACAAGGTTGGACACATGTTCTACACTGGGTCACTTCCTGAGCCCTTTTTCTGTCTTAATAGAGTTTTACTAGATAGCCCTCATGGCAATTCTGCTTCAGCCTCTAGCACACTGGGATTAGCAGCCTGGGCCACCACTCCTGACAAACAGCTGGTATCACATGCATGTATCGCTCTCTGAAAAGACCTTTGTTTTATTCTTTTTTTAAAAAGATAGATTTATTTATTTATTTATTTATTTATTTATTTATTTATTTATTTATTTATTTATTGTGTATTCTGCCTCCATGTATGCTCACACGCCAGAAGAGGGGGCAAGATTTCATTACAGATGGTTGTGAGCCACCATTTGGTTGCTGGGAATTGAACTCACAACCTCTGGAAGAGCGCTCTTAACCACTGAGCCATCTCTCCAGCCCAAGACCTTTGTTTTCTATAGAAACTTTTATCTCCCTGCTCTTCTACCAGGATTGCAGGACAATAATTACAAGCTGGGAAGAAAGGGGGATGATGTCTGAAAGTTGGATATGAGGAGTGTCATTGTTGAAAATATATATCATAGCGATTCTGAGTATCTAAGCTGGAAGGAAATGAGGAATGGAAAGGGATTCAATTAATAGCCCACAGGGGATATTATAATCTACTTAGTTTAATTAACTTCAACTTTAATGAGATTTTTTTTTCAAAATAATATGAACAGCACACTAAGCTTGGCCTATTGCCAAAATGAATCTCTCTCCTCCTTCAAACTAATCAAATGAAAAAGGATATAGGAAAGTCATAGAAACAATAGTATATAATTGCTAAATTGTGCTGGTATTATAAGGTTGGTACCCGCATTCTTTAAGTTTATATATCTTGGAGATATATGGCATTTCCTACTTTTCAAGCCTAGGGTAGCAATTGTCTGCTCCTCCTACCTACTGTGGCAGGCATCCCTTCCTTCCCTGAATCTCCATCTGTTGACTAGGCTGAAAGTGGTTATCTTGTGAGTAGTTAGTCTCAGCGCCATGATTACTGGTGGAAATGTATAAGGTTTTAAAAACATTACTACCTGGTTGACATGACTGCTCAAAAAATACACTTTCCATTAAATGTTCCTTTATTCTCTTCTCCTCTTCTTCCTTTTGTTGTTCTTTCGCAGACGGGAGAAGAGTGGCAATAACCTCTTTCCTTCCTAAAGCCTTCCTCTGGCTTTGCTCAGAAACTTGGAGGCGGAATTTGTCTATCACACCATAGTGACAGGATCGAACATCTCTATGACGAATCACACTGAAAACAGCAAAATAATAATAACAATAATTAATAATTACAAAGTCTGTTTAGGTTTTTGGGGGGCTATCAAACATCAGAAATTTCAATAGGGTAAAAATAATCTTACTATAACTAAAAAGAATCTTTCTGACTATAACTAAATACTCAACATTTGCCAATGACGCTAAAAAACCTCCAATCATCATATGGCCTAAGGAAGAAAATGGGCAATTGTGAAATATTAGATGAACACACACAGTATGAAATGGAATAAGTCTTCTCTGTGTATGTGGCTGAGGATTGAACCCAGGGCCTCAAACACACTGAATAAGCAAGCAGTCTACTGTTGTGTTATGGCCTCAGCCCAGAATCAAAGTCTCAACTAAAAGAATGGTAAAGAAAATTGCTTTTAACACTGAATTTGTTTCTGTACATCTGTTAAAGATTTCTTTCCTAAATTAGAACACATAAAATAGTTTCTTCCTCACGAACATAATAAATTCTTATTGTTACTTATTTTTTTATTGAAATAAGAAATCTTCCTTTTATTGTGCCTAATTCTTCTGAGGGAAAGCAAAAACAATTAGGTCAAGGGTAATGGGTGTTTATTTGGTAAGACTACATTTTTTTTGAATATCCTTGTTTATTGTGTACCAAATGACAACCCAAAGAAATATGCAAAAATCTGTTCTTAAAAGGACACATCACCTATGGCAGGGGTTCTCAATCTTCCTAATGCTGAGATCCTTTAGTGCAGTTCCTCACGTGTGATGACCTCCACCGCAACATTATTTCATTGTTACTTCCTAACTGTAATTTTGCTACTGTTATGAATGTAGCGTAAATATTTGGGGAGCTAGAGGTTTGACTCCCAGGTTGCGACTCACAGGCTAATAACCACTGACCTATGGCTTTGGGCTGAGGAAAATTCACGAAAAGAGCTTTGCCTCTCATAGAAGCCTTAGACAAAAAAAAAAAAAAAAAGAAGCCTTAGACAAATACAGCTGACTTGGGAGCTTTAATATTAAGGGCTGACCAGTGGATTCATTTGGTCACTACTAGTTTCTAACGTAAAAATTAAATATGAACAGCTTGAGCAAACAATCACTCATTTGACACTCTAAAATGAAATTACTAGAAGCACTCAGCTAACCTTTCACACACTCGCTTCCTGTTGAGATTCAATTCCAGACTTATTAGCGGAACCATTGTCAGACAATCTTATACTGCTTTTGTTCTACAATGTGGTATTATTCGCTTCACAAATGTTATTATAGTAGCAGGATGTCTCAAAGAAAGCTAAATTCTCTATTATAGCTAGAGAAATGAAAAGGAATAAGCAAGAACTTGACCATAAACATCACGAGCTCAAATGAAACAATGAGGATTATTAAAGAAAACACTGGCCCAAATAGTATAAGTATTTGCTTGCCTTATATAGAATCTTTCAGAAACTTCTTAAACTTTTTTTTTCTTTTGGTTTTTCAAGACAGGGTTTCTCTGTGTAGCTTTGAAGCCAGTCCTGGAACTTGTTCTGTAGAAAAGGCTGGCCTTGAACTCAGAGATCTGCCTGCCTCTGCCTCTGGGATTAAAGGCGTGTGCCACCACCACCACCCAGCAAAAACTTCTTAAATTTTTTTTTTTTTTGGTTTTTAGAGACAGGGTTTCTCTGTGGCTTTAGAGCCTTGTCCTGGAACTAGCTCTGTAGACCAGGCTGGCCTCGAACTCACAGAGATCCTCCTGCCTCTGCCTTCCTAGTCCTGGGATTAAAGGCATGCGCCACCATCGCCCGGCTTACTTCTTAAATTTTAATAAGCTTTCAGCCCCAAATAAAAAAGCAGAAATACCTACTTAGGAATCACTTTGAGAAGGTATCATTTTAAAGTTCAAAAATACATATCCACACACTGAGAGCATGTTATGTGAGTCTGACTTACATATCCACACACTAAGGACATGTTATGTGAGTCTGACTTACATATCCACCCACTAAGGACATGTTACATGAGTCTGACTTACATATCCACTCACTAAGAACATTTTATGTGAGTCTGACTTCCATATCCACTCACTAAGAACATGTTATGTGAGTCTGACTTACATATCCACACACTAAGGACATGTTACATGAGTCTGACTTACATATCCACACATTGAGGACATGTTACATGAGTCTGACTTACATATTCACACACTGAGGACAGGTTATGTGAGTCTGACTTATATCCACTCACTAAGAACATGTTATGTGAGTCTGACTTACATATCCACACACTGAGGACATGTTATGTGAGTCTGACTTACATATCCACACACTAAGAACATGTTATGTGAATATGACTTATATATCCACTCACTAAGAACATGTTATGTGAGTCTGACTTACATATCCACACACTAAGGACATGTTACATGAGTCTGACTTACATATCCACACATTGAGGACATGTTACATGAGTCTGACTTATGTATCCACACACTGAGGACATGTTACAGGAGTCTGACTTACATATCCACACACTTAAACATGTTATGTGAGTCTGACTTACATATCCACTAAGAACATGTTACGTGAGTCTTACTTACATATCCACACACTAAGAACATGTTATGTGAGTCTGACTTACATATCCACACACTAAGAACATGTTATGTGAATCTGACTTACATATCCACTCACTAAGAACATGTTACGTGAGTCTGATTTACATATCCATACACTGAGGACATGTTACATGAGTCTGACTTACATATCCACTCACTGAGGACATGTTACATGAGTCTGACTTAGATATCCACACACTAAGAACATGTTATGTGAGTCTGACTTACATATCCATACACTAAGGACATGTTATGTGAGTCTGACTTATATCCACACACTAAGAACATGTTATGTGAGTCTCACTTACATATCCACACACTAAGGACATGTTACGTGAGTCTGACTTACATATCCACTCACTAAGGACATGTTACGTGAGTCTGACTTACATATCCACACACTAAGAACATGTTATGTGAGTCTGACTTACATATCCACACACTAAGGACATGTTACATGAGTCTGACTTACATATCCACACACTAAGAACATGTTATGTGAGTCTGACTTACATATCCACTAAGAACATGTTACATGAGTCTGACTTACATATCCATACACTAAGAACATGTTATGTGAGTCTGAGTTACATATCCACACACTAAGAACATGTTATGTGAGTCTGACTTACATATCCACTAAGAACATGTTACATGAGTCTGACTTACATATCCATACACTAAGAACATGTTATGTGAGTCTGAGTTACATATCCACACACTAAGAACATGTTATGTGAGTCTGACTTACATATCCACACACTAAGAACATGTTATGTGAGTCTCACTTACATATCCACACAGCACTGAGGCTTCACTGCACCGGCGGCGTCAACGACAACATACTTATTTGGAGTCGTACATAAAACTGAAAGAAAAAGTCACAATGTCATTAGTGTGATTAAACCAACTCATTTAACTTAGTAGGAACTGGTTAAATATTCAGAAGCTAGGAGACTCACCTTTGAACTTTAAGGCAAACTCATAGGGGTTGTACAGAGTCAACACTTGCTTATGTGTTGACTGATCATCCGCATAGAATATTAGCTCCGTGGGGAACACAAAAACAGGAAGATTTCCTTCCACTAACTCTGGTTGTCTTTTTTGTTGATGCATTGGCACTGAATCCCCCTTGCTGCAGCTTCTGTCTTTACAGTCTCAAATCTATTTTGGACTTTCTTAGATTCGGTTAAAAACTCCAAAGCATTTTGGCAATCTATAAAGGATAAAAAGAAACTGCATGATATCAATTTTCAGTAATCTGTAGTCACTCTACAAAAAAAGCATATTTAGGGCACAGCAAGATGGCTAGTGGGTGAAGCTGCTTGATGCCAAACCCGACCTGATGGCCCAAACTCCATCCATGAGGCTCATGGAGAACCAAGTCAGTCAAGCTGCCCTGACTGTCTCTCTCTCTGTAAGGGAGAAAGAGAGAGAGACAGCGAGAGACAGCGAGAGAGAGAGAGAGAGAGAGAGAGAGAGAGAGAGAGAGAGAGAGAGAGAGAGAGAGAGAGAGAGAGAGAGTATTCAGGTGCCGGAAGAGGGTGTTTCAGCTGGTAGAGTGCTTTCCTGGCATGCACCAAACAATGGCTTCAATCCCCAGGATTGCATAAAACCAACTATGGAGATACATGCACCTGTAACCCCAGCATTCAAGAAGCAGGGGCAGGGAGTTTCTGAAGCACTTGGTTTCCACATCCCCCCTCGCAATGCCCCCAATTTCAGTATCTCTCCCAGTCCTCTCTTCTACAACCAGGAAAGGATCCTTGTAGTGGGACTGGGACATCAACATAGCCACAAAACCTTTGACCTACAATCTGTCCTGCGTGCAAGAGGTGCTAAGGCAATGGTGGTGCAGAACTTGTGGGAGTGGCCAACCCATGACTAGTGTAACTTGAGGCCCATGCCATGAGAGGGAACCCATGTCTGACAGTGCTGGGAGGGCCAGGAATCAGAGGCAGGACAGTACAGAGACCCAGGATAGAACCAAATATGACCAGAAAAAAAATCAATGAAAATCATTCCTAATGATATTCTGCTATAATCACTCATATATCAGTGACTAGCCCAATTGTCAGAGGGGTGCATCCAGCAACTTGTTGGTACAGATGTAGAGACCCATAGCTAAACACTACACAGAATCAGGGAAACCAAGAAGAGGGGAAGGACTGTAGGAAGCAGAGTGCGTCAAGGATGCCAGGAGAACACTGCCCACAGAATCAACTAAGCGGGACTCACAGAGACCAAAATGACAATCACGGACCCTATATGGGGCTGAGCTAGGTCCTCTGCATATACCTTATGGTTGTGTAGCTTGGTGTTCTTGTGGGACTCCCAACTGTGGGAATGGGGGGAGGGGGAGGGTGTTCCTGAATCTTTTGCCTCTTGGGACTCTTTTCCTTCTATTGGGTTGCCTCATCCAGCTTTGATATGAGAGTTTGTGCCCAGTCTTATTGTATCTTGTTAGGCCATGTTCGATGGATATTCCTGTGAGGAATTGATCTGGGGGAGAGAGGGGGCAGGGGCAGGGATTGGGAAGAGTGGAGGGACAGGAAACTGAGGTGAGGATGTAATGTATGAGAAAAGAATAAAAGTTTAAAAAAAGCAGAGGCAGGAAGATTAAAGATTAAAGACAAACTACATAGAAAGTTTGCCACCAGCCTGAGAACATGAGATTCTGCCTCACGAACAAATAATAAAAAAATAAGGCTTCCCCCGCCGACACACCCCCACTGCAAAGTACAAATTGGGCCAGGCATGGTGATGCATACTTGTAGTCCAGCACTTGGGGGACTGCTTGTAATTTTGAAGCTCGTGTTTTCTGTGCAACAAAAGCCCTACCTCTTAAAACCCACCAACCCAGCAAAGCGGCAAATCTAACTCAGAAAATCTCCAGTTTTCATTCTGTAGAATATCCTTTTAAAACGGGCTCTCAGCCGTTACTGTGAGTCGAGCTTCATAGACATTCAAAGAGGACTAGAACCAATGAACACATTTAGCTTTGTCAGCTGCCGGGGCTCTGATCCTTAATTAGGCTTTCTGATTTTTCACCAAAATAGGATATAATACCATCGTACGTCAAAACGTAGATGGGAGACGTGCACACCGTGCCATCAAGACAGTCTGCTGGGGCATGGAGATCCACACTTTCATCTCTGCCCTCAGTGGGCACAGGTAGGTGATTTGCTCTCATTTTGAGGCTAGCCTGGACTACATAGTAAGTTCTAGGCCAGGCAGGATACATAAGTAAGCTACAGTCTCAAAAACAAACAAAACAAAACCCCCTAAAATAGAAAAAGAAAGGAAGGAAAAAAGAAACTCAAGTCTGGAGATGGGGCATTGTGCTGTATACCTGGAGTCTCAGGCTTTTGGAGGCCGAGGTAAGAGGATCCACAGTTAGAAGCTGTTCTGGCCTACAAAGTGAGACCCAGCCTCAAGAGAAGAAAACCAGGAGCGTGTACAGATGAGTGCCGGGAGGAGGGCATTCAGACCAGGAGTGCTGCACTGCAAAGGCATGGGAACCTGAAGGCCAAAGGGAAGGAAGGCGCTGAGCCCCAGCTCCCTAGCCATCACTTCAGAGCACATACAGAGCGCATAACAATGTTGGCTTTGGTCCTGAGTTTGGTTTTCAATAAGCTGACTGAGCTTGTTGACATTTTTTATGAGTAACAATATCTAATGTTTGTATAATTCATAACAGATTACTCAGACTTTTATTAATTACATGGACTGAATGATTAATAAGCTCTTAGAGTGTTGCTCGGACTATACTAAGTGCTAAGTGTTTCCTATTATTATTGGTCATAGTGATATTTAATTATGAATAGACCAGCCTGTAACAAACAAAAAACCCAATATCATTAGGCTTCCTGCCTTCTAGTCCAGTGTTCTTTCCACTATATCACAATATTTCCACAAGAGAAAGAATATTTTCAAAAGCATCTGACTCAAATGATTATAATTTAACATATTTCCTCCAAATCTATTTTGCTTTCCTTTCCATCCTTCTCCACTGCCCCCCACCCCCACTTTCTTTTTTGACAGGCTCTCTGGTAAATCTGTTCTCAGTCACACAGCAATGCTCCGGCATAAGCCACCACACACACACACACACACACACACACACACACAGGCTCTGAATTCCTTTCTTTTACTCTAAGCCATACACATTGCTACTTGGATAAGGCACTCTGAGACGTTTGGCATATATTTATAAATAGAATGCAATAAAATAAGTTCTGTAATTTGATTCTTAAGAAACTTGGCTATTAGGAAGATCCAAATTTGACATGACTAAGTAATAGATGCCCTGACTCGTTCTAAAACTCAGTTTGGAGGGAAAGAGTTTTAGCAGCTCCAACTTATAGAAGACATAATCAGTAAGTATTGGTTAAACTGGGGAGCCATCGAGAAAACAATAAAGTTGAATTAAGCCTTTGCTTAATACCATGGCCAATTCCAAACAGATTAAAGCTTTAAGTGTTAAAACGGGAAAGAAAAGTCAAAGCACTAGAAGAAATCATAGAAAATTAAAAAAGAAATACGCAGGTTAACAATGATATGAAACTAAAACCCAGAAATATTGACAAATTTAGTTACATAAACCCTTATAAGTACACATGGCTGGCCTGTAATCCCAGCACTTGGGAAGTGGAGGCAAGAGGATCAGAAGTTCAAAGTCAGCCTTATTTATATAGCAATTTTGAGACCAGCCTAAACTATACGAGAGCCTGTCACACACAAAAAGCATATTATTTTATAGGGAAGGGACTTAGCTTTCAAAAGGCTATTTAATTTAACTTCACAAGAGAAACACAAACTAAAGCCATGCTCTGGTATATGTTTAAAAGGATATCAGATTAGGAACAAAAAACCTTGTTAGCACATGGGGAGAGAAATCAGAAATCAGGCACATTCTTCTATTACTGATGGGGATATAAACTGGAACAGTTCCCATCCTGTTAGAATGAAACATTCATATCTTCAGAGCCGCTAAATTTACTTTTTAGAATATTTCTAGAATATATATCCTCCACCACCACCAAGGGTGAAGTTACATACATGGAAGCTTTTATATGGAGTGTCAAGGATTAAAGGAAATGATTTACGTGAAGCTTGGTGTAAAGACCTTGGCACTCAATATAAACTAGTTGTTCATAGCAAAAGACTGGGAACATCTCAGCTGTCCATTAATAGGGTACTTATTAAAGTGTAGTATAGCCATTCATTGGGATACAAGAAATCTGTCAAAACAATAGAGAAAGCTCTTTATATAGCTGGACATAAATTAAGCCACACAATGTAAGATAAAGCTGGACCTGCTAACATAGACCTGTAATCTCAGGTCTACATTAAAACAGGAGGCTATCAAATTCAAGATTTACCTAGATACTTAATGAGATTCTGTATCAAAACAAAAAGTGGGTTGGTCTATAGCTTAGTGGCAGAACACTTGCCTAGCATGTATGAAGTCCCAGGTTCGATCCCTAGTACCAAATAAAAATCTGATCACAAACAAAAAGTTAAGAGAGGGAGAAAAAATTTAAAGGAGGGATGGGATAAAGCTCAGTGGTAGGGCCTAGATTAAATCTCCAGCACCACCCCCCCCCCCCGCCCCCTTGCACCCAAAGAAGATGTAGGGTTGAATAAGAAAAGCATGGAGCACTTTGTGAAGGACATACTATCATCTGTATGGAAAGTGTAGCTAAGGAACGATAAACTGGGTTGTGATGATACATGCCTGTAACCACAGCATTCCTGAATCACACACAACAAGATGAGGCATTCCAGGCCAGCCTCAACTACATGGGGATTTCCAGACGAGCATGCGCTACATGAGTAAAGAAATAAAAAAAACAAAATATGTATTTTTCAAGCCTTTTAAGCAGGTGTGGTGGCAAAGGCCATCCTAGTAGGGAATTGAGGCAGGAGGACTACAGAAGATTATCTCAAACAACAACAAGAGAGGAATACGAGATGATTCATAAACCTTACTGTGAAGTCAAAAATAACCACACAGACAAGTGCTAAGTCGCTGTTCTAACTTTAAGGAGAATTTAGTTGGCACAGGTCAGAGGAGGAATTTTATTAGCTCGAATAAAGGCTTTTTTTTATCCTTTGCACCTCAAGGCTTTCTCTTCATGAGTTAAAAATGCCCTCGTTTCACCATGAATCACTAAGAGGCCATCTCCTTGTCAACATTAAAGAAGTGGTTAGGCGCTTTTGAGCGCTTTACCGTTTCTTTTCACATCCCTTTCCCCATTCATCACTTATCTTGGCTAAGATAGACGTTGCCTCCTCAACTCCAAGCAGGGGGTGAGGGGGTGATAAGGGGAGAATTAGCACCAGGTCAGCAGAAGGCATTAGCATTGCTAACAAACATCACGAAGCACAACACACACCTTTCAGGGACAGCTTTCCGGGAGACTAACACTTTCTCTTTGCCCTACTCCACGTTACAAAATGATAAAGTGCAAAGATCCAGGGGAAAGATTATATACTAAGCTGGCCAAAACCTTCCGGCAGATCAGTTTGAAAAGGTGTTGTCCAAAAGTCTAGTGTGTGCCAAGCCAAAGTGTGCCAGTGCCTCACAGATAAGAAAAGCCCAGGATGGTTAAGAAACTTTCCCAGAGTTGCATAGGTTATTATTAAAGGCAGAATTACACTGTCCACTTACTCTTTCACAGTATTTACCTTCTCTGCATCTCAGTTAAAAGATCCTATCCCCACAACTCTGCTGTATGTACCCTAGTGTCATGTAGCCTGTCCTAAATAAAATTTAAATGAACACCGTGTTAGCGTTTCTTTTTCCTTTTCCTGTGCTGATATCGAACCAAGGGTCTTGCATAGGGACCTTATTTATTTTTTTTTTTGAGAAAGGGAGGGTCTCACATACCCCAGGCTAGTCTTTAAGTCCTTATTCTCTTCCCTCTATCTCTCAAGTGTTACCATGACAGGTCTGTGCTACCATGCCTGGCACCAATGCTGTATTTTTAATGTTCTTACTTGTATGAATTCAGTATTTTGGTATTTGTCCTTTTCAGTTACACGGTAGCCCTAATCACATTTTTATCTTGTTGTGAATTCATGATAGACCCGAGTTCAGGGCAGGCACTGAGAAGACACTGAGGTCATTGGCTTTCCTAGTGTCCACTAATAATCAGTTCTTTCAGCCGTGAGCATGTGCGGAATGTTCTGTTTACATAAAAGGCAGGCAAGGAATCTATCTTAGTCAAAGGCACTTGTGGTGGTTTGAAAGAAAATGGCACTATTAGGAGGTGTGGTCTTGTTGGAGTAGGTGGGGCCTCGTGGGAGGAAGTGTGTTACCGTGGGGTCTTTCGCACCTCCCAGTGTCCCAGATCACTTTTTGTTGCCTGTAAGATATAGACCCTTCGGCTGCCTCTCCAGCACCACATCTGCCTGCATGCCACCATGCTCCCTGCCATGATGATAATGGCCTAAAGCCCTGAACTGTAGGCTGCCACCACAGTTAAATGTTTTCCCTTATAAGGGTTGCCATGGCCATGGTGTGTGTGCACAGCTATAGAAACCCTAACTAAGACAGCACTGCATACAGACAGGTGGCTGCTGACCACGGGCTACGGTGAGAGGAAAGAAGAAGAAATCCACACTCTTCTCCCCCTGCCTTCTGCTTCCCTTTCATCTCCTCAGAGTCAATCTGGGCCAGTGGTATTTATGAATCGTGACACTCCCACATGGTCCTGACCATAAATGCAGGCAGCCCTGCTGAGAAGAGAGGTGAGAAACCGCCTTGTCCTTGACCCTCTCCTAAATAAAGGTACAGAACATTCCTGAGTAAAATTAGAAAGAAAACCTTATATGTGTATACCACCTTGTGACCAATTTACAAACTACTTTCCCACAGACAGCAATGGCAATACTGGTTTATCCTGACTGTTTGAGGCAGGGTCTTGCTATGTAGCCCGTGCTAGCTTCTCACTAGAGGTTCTCCCGCTTATGCCTCCTGAGTGCTGGGATCACAGCTGGATGCCCCCATTTCTGGCAACACTGAAACTGCGTACTCTTTGCTGTTGGTCCATACTATTGCCCACAGTTCTGATCATTTTGTTTCCCTCACTTTGCATTGAAGAGAGGAAGGAAAAGACAAGGCACTGGGATAGATGGGGGAGTTTCAAATGACGTCAACACTGTAGGTTTAAAACACTGGGATTATTAACAAGCACTGAAACTATATTAAAAGTACGTTCTCATCCCCTCCCCTTCTGGGAAAGTGGAGCCCATCAGAAGGGCATAAGTAGTCCTTCTGGATTCTTGTACTACTATGCTTCAAAATTTAAAAATTATTAAGAATGGGGCTAGAGAGAGAGACAACACAGAGGTTGAGAGTACTTGCTGCTCTTGCAGAGGACCCCGGTTCAGTTGCCAGCACCAACATCCAGTGGCTCATAACAACCACAGTCACCATGAGATCCAATGTCCTCTTCTGGCTTCTATAGACAACAGCACACATGTAGGGCACATACATACACCCGGGCACACACAAATACACATAAACTAAATTAATAAAGCTTAACAAAACAGTTCAGTATTATTTAAAGTCTAGCCTCCACCCACCAGGAATTAGTGACCCATCTGCTTAGTCACAGAGGGCCAGCTACTTAAACTACATGCCTCTGACTCTAGATATTTATTCTGTTCTTCAGCCCCACCTTTAAGCCAGGCCCCTTTTATCTGAGTGCAGGGGCTATCTTAGTCCTCCACACTGAGTACAGTCTTAGCCAAAAATCCAAGAAAATGCAAATTAGGTAAGAGCAATAAGTTTTACTACTTTAGACTCTTTAGTATAAATGCCCTTTCTCCTCCATGTTATAAACTTAGCAACAAAATATGAATTCCAGCATCACACATCAGAATTTTTAATGCCCAAGTGATACCATAATGCTAATTTTTATATTTTAATGTCCATTATTCAAGAGCATATCTTTTTACATGTTTTTACGGTTCTGGTATAATGTGTTATCTTCCTGGTGGAGCTGACTACTACTAATCAAACAGAGTCATAAACTAATCCACATTCAAAACTAAAAGCTGAGAAGTATATGAATAGTATAAATACAAGATTTTAAAACAACACCCTAGCTGAGCAGTGGTGGTGCACACATTTAATCCCAGTATTCCCGAGGCAGAGGCAGGTGGATCTCTGTGAGTTCCAGGTCAGCCTGGTGTACAAAACGAGTTCCAGGCCAGCCTGTTACACAGAGAAACAAACAAACAAAAAGAGTATAAGAAAAGAAGACCCTAGCCAGGAGCAGTGGAACAGGCCTATAAAGTCCAGCATCTTAGGAAGCTGGGATAGGAAGATCAAAAGTTCAAGGACAGCCTGGGCCACATAGCAAGACCCCATATCAAAATAAAATTAGTGGCTGGGCATCCCTATAATCCCAGAACTGGAGATGCACAAGAACTCTGTAAATTCAGGGCTAGCCTGATCCACATAGTATATTCAGGCCAATCAGGGCTACAAAGTAAAATCCTGTCTCAAAATTAAGTGTATATTAGTAATATACACTTATAATCCCAACACTAAGACTGAGGGAGAAGAATGATGAGCTGAAGGCTAACCTGGGCTACACAGTGTTCCAAGTCACCTTGGGCTAGAGTGAAACCTTGCCTCAAAAAAGAAAATGAATGGATAAATAAATATACAAGCAAGCAAAACTTTTAAAAGGGTTGGGAGTGTAGCTTGGTGGTAGAGAGCTTGCCTAGCATAAAACACTGGAACTGATCTCCAGTACCACACAGCAAGGAATGGCTTAGAGAAATATATGGCTGGGTATGTTGGCACAAGCCTGCAATTCCAGCACTATATATAGAGACAGAAGGGTTACTACAAGTTCATGGTCAGCCTGGTCTACATAGCAAGTTTCAGACCAGCCAGAGTTACATAGCAAGATTCTGTCTCAAAAAGAAAATAAGGCTGGGTGTGATGGTATACTCCTCTAATTCCAGAACTCAGGAGGCAGAGACAGGCAGTTCTCTACTATTTTGAGGGTAGCCTGATCTACATAGTAAATTCTAGGTCAGCCAAGTCTACATAGTATAGTGAGATCTTAACAAACAAAACAACAATAACAACAAACCCAGAAAACAACACACACAAAAACCCTCTAAGCCAAAAACAACTCCATGTTAATAAACGTATTATTTCCACAATTTACAACATTCTAGTGTCTTTGGTTATTACAAAGATGTGCAAAGAAAAATCTTTATCAGTTCGGTGTGTAGAGGACGTAGGCTGCTACATGTAGCACGTGGAGTTGAAGATCTTTAATTCAAGGCTTGGAGGAGCGCATCATTGAGGCCAGCACTCAGGAGGCAGAAGCAAAAGGGTTTCTGAGTTAGAGGCCAGCCTGAGTGAGACCCTGTCTCAAAACAAAAGGAAGTAAGACTATCTTTAATTTATTCTTTGCATACCTTATTATATATCAGGAATTATGGCAGGGAATATGAAGAAAAGATGAAAACAATATTTTTATCCCAGGTTAGCAAGAAAAACATATAACAGGTATTAGAATATGATGCTATTATGATATTAGGACATATATTGAAATGCCGGTTGACACAGTGTCCTCTGGGAGCAAAAAGATGGCCTATATCCAGAGTGAAAGGGATAAATTGCAAGAATGCGCAGAGGCATAAAAGGGATAGGGGTACTATACTCACAGTGAGCCCTGCATATGATTTAAACATGTATGGGCAGAGTAACAAGAAGAGGGAAAACTGGGAAGGGAAGTTGGAGGTAAATGGAAATTCTTTTATTTATTTATTTAATGTTATTGATTGTTTTTTTCTTTTCTTTTTTTTCTTTGAGACAGGGTTTCTCTGTAGCTTTGGAGCCTGTACTGAAACTTACTCTGTCGACCAGGCTGGCCTCAAACTCACAGCGATCCCCCGCCTCTGCCTCCTGAGTGCTGGGATTAAAGGCGTCGTGAGCCACCACAGCCGGGTTAGAAATGGAAATTCTTAGTCCCTGCCCTAGACCTATTGAATCAGGAATAGTGGGAATTCAACAGAGTCTGAGAGTCTGGCCCTGCTTTTAAGGAGTCATCGGGTGGTTCTCAGATTCACCAATGCAGAGAGCCACTGCTGCAGGCCATGGAAAACCTCTAAAGGATTGTTTTCCTTTGGTTTTTCAAGACAGCATTTCTCTGTAGCTTTGGAGCCTGTCCTGATGCTTGCTTTCTAGACCAGGCTGGCCTTGAACTCATAGAGATCCTCCTGACTCTGCCTCCCTAGTGCTGGGATTTAAGGCGTGTACCACCACCCAGCTCCTCTGAAGGATTTTTAAGCCACAGGGACTGACCTGATAAGTGTAGAGGTGGGTGGGTGGTGGCCATTGACTATCCAACACCTGACTCCAGTATAGATACAAGAAAAAAAAAACCACTGTTGGATGACTAGGGCCCGAGATGATGAAGTAAGCCGAAGCTACCGCAGCAGGGATGGAATCAGATTTAAGAGATGTTTCAAGTGACCAAAGGTCAGTCAGGTGACTCGTGTACAGTCAGCCATACAGATGTGTCACTGAAGTGGCTTTTACATAAAGGCTATATAGTCTTGCTGAATTTGTCCATTTCTAGACCCCAGAAAAAGGGAGGCTGAGAGCGTTTTCTATGTGTTTCTTTATAGTCAAGAGTAATAAAATAAAAACCCCAAATAAACAAAAGCCACAATAAAACAAAAAGTAGGGTTTAACATAGAAAATAAGGCTGGGTGTGATGGTTTGTACATGAGCCTGCTAGTCTACTTGGTTGTCCTGTAACTCATTGTAAGTCAGTAGGGTGATAACTTAACATATTCATATTTTCTGTGAATTTAGTTAGCAGGAACTTAAACTCTGAGAGTGATAATATTAGAACGTGCTGACAGAAACAAATTTTGAACCCGAGAAAACTAAACACCAGGCACGGGTTCAGCTGATCAAAGTCAGGTACTATCAAAGTGAAGCAGTTCCTGTTTTCCTAACTGTGCCACAAAACTCACAGAAAGAACCCAGCTAATTCAGCAGGAAGCGGGAACTGAACTGAGTGAAAGAACTAGACTTTGGGCTACACCCTGAAGGTCAAAAAAGCCAAATAAAAGCAGAGCTGTTATTTCTAATTTGGGAGCATGATTTAGCTGGGACCATCTTCAATTACCTGAGGAAAAGCAAGACAGGTACAGGTCAGCGTATAGGAGTAATTTACCTCCCAAGTGTCTTTTGGAGTTTTGAGGCAGAGTTTCACTATGTAACCAAGCTGGTCTGGTACTCACAGTATAGAGTGGGCTGGCCTCAAACTCACAGAGCTCCACCTGCCTCAAGACTCTTGCAGGATACAATTCCTATTTTTATCATGATTCTGGATACCGCTTGCTATTTCATGCTTTTTAGTTGCTACCAATATCTTGCCTTATTT
Organism: Microtus oregoni; assembly: GCF_018167655.1. Classification (NCBI taxonomy): domain Eukaryota; kingdom Metazoa; phylum Chordata; class Mammalia; order Rodentia; family Cricetidae; genus Microtus; species Microtus oregoni. The sequence continues at coordinate 910,286 of NW_024543815.1, read as the reverse complement.
GGCCAACATATTTGTCCAAAAATAGTTCTCTGTCCACAACTGCACAGTGGCCAGGCGTGGCGGTGCACACCTGTACCTCCAGCATTTGGGAGCCTATGGCAGATAGGCTGTCTAGACTTTGGAGCTGGCCTGGGTTACACTGAGTTCCAGGCTAGATGGAGGCTCATAGACAAGACTGTCTCAACCCCTCCACCTCAAACTGTACACTTTTAGGTAACTTGAGAGCTAGAGAGGTCCACAGAAATGAAAATAAAGGCCCCATAATAGAGATGAAGAAATCAAGGATTTAAAGACTAGATCACTTAATATATTTATTGTAAGTAAATATACTCCAGACTGCTAAAGGGGACAAGACAGCCTTTAGAATTGGTTGCCTTCATTGCTAGTTTTTAGGAGAGATTAAAATTTTCTCTATTTTCTATGTTAACCCCCCTCCCCCTTTTGCTTTATTGTGGCTTTTGTTTATTTGGGTTTTTTTTTTTTTTGGTTTTGGTTTGGAGTTTTTGTTTTTGTTTTTTGGTTTCGGTTTGTGTTTTGACACAAAGCCTCCCTGTTATGTAGCTCTGGCTGTCCTGGAACTCACTACGTAGACCAGGATGGCCTTGAGCACAGGAGACTACCCAGTTTATTTTAAACTTTTTTTTAAAAACAAAAGGGAGAGCCCGGCAGTGGTGGCACAAGGCTTTAACCCCAGGCAGAGCAGGTGGATCTCTGTGAGTTCAAGGCCGGTCTGGTTTATAAAAGCAAGTTCCAGGACAACTGGGGCTAAACAGAGAATGCCTGTCTCAGAAAAACAAACAACAACAACAACAACAACCCAATAAAACTAAAAGAAAAGGGAGTTGGGCAGTGGTGGTGCACAACTTTAATCCCAACACTTGGGAGGGTGGCAGAGGCAGTTTGAATTCAAGGCCAGCCTGGTCTACAAAACGAGTTCCAGGACAACCAAGACTACACAGAGAAACCCTGTCTCGAAAAACCAAAAATAAATGAATAAATTAAAAAAAGGAAAGAGTAGCAGTATTTTGAGACATCCCATATGTAGCCCTGGCTGTCCTGGAACTCTCTATGAAGGCTGGGCTGGCCTCCAACCCAGAGATTCACCCGCCTGCCTCTGCCACCTAAATGCTGGGATTAAAGGCCTACGCCAGCACACTCAGCTTGTAATTTCTTTATTGGCTTAGTAAGGAATGTGGTGCGTTTTGTAGTTTCTTGTTTCATGTTTTCAGACAGTGCACTTGAATGTAAGACCTCCATGAGAAAGAATATTATATATATATATTATATATATATAATATTTGAGAAGAATAAACATGAACAATTTAAGGAAGCTGTCTTTGCCTATAAAGGGATCACTACTCTACACTGAAATAGTACCTATTAATTACACTTGATTACATACTACATGTACAGGGAATCTATCACAACCTTTTCTCACAGATTTGAAAAATAATAAAATTTTAAGCACCCTGGCATGTCAGAAATCCTGTGTTGCTTTGTGAGTTCTACATATCTTTCAGAAACCAGTTTACTCCCACACCCTGTTTGAGTGTATAGCTTGTCAACTTTAAAGACACTTTTGGTCGTGTTTCCTGTTTTCCAAACTCATCACCGATCTGTACCAAATACATGTGTAATCGAAAAGCTGGGTGTCTACCCCTTACTCAATTTCCTGAATGTAGTATTTAAAAGGCAAAGGAATTTCCCAATCCTTACAGTAAGTGTGGAGAAGATTTTCACCACTAAGAATGTATTAAATCCCATGTGTGCCTTTCCCGAAAGAGTAGACTTTCTCCTTCTGTCTGGAATTCGCATTAAGAACAAAATGTGTTCCAAAAGACCAGGACTGCCTACTAGGCAAAATTTAGGAACTTGGATTTTTCAGGATTACTTTCTTTTCGTTTCCTTAAAGGATAAAATGCTAGGTAGGACCCTTTCCACTTCATATTTGCCCTGTGGCTTTCCAAAGTGAAATTTCCTTCAGTTCCACTGGGACTGCAATGCTAGTTCAGCCGGAGAAAGACAAATGTCAGTTACTTTTCTCAAAGGGGAACCACAGAACTTTAAAGGCTGAGGTCTAGGGAGGGACTACAACCTTCCTCCTTAAGACATCAGCCCCACCTGCTTGGGGCCCAGCCTTCACAGCTCTATCCCCACACTGCCTGACTCCTTGTGAACCTGGTCATGTGAGCCTGTTTACAGCTGAGCAGCTGGTGCAACCATCAGGATCAGTGCAGAGGTCCAGTGAGCAGTAAAGATACAGGCCATGTACCCCCTATAATTTCAAGAAGACGTTTGCTTCCACTACAACCCTCCCCGTTTCTCCACCTCCTTTCATGTCCCTTCAGGCAAAGCCATCCCGGGACGCCTGGCTCCAGCCATCCTCTCCCCCCCTCCCCACCCATTTCCTCTCAGTTGCTCGGTGGGGGGACTGGCTAAACTGCAGGAAGGGCGAGGACAGTGTCACCCCGAACAGAGTAGTCGACCGACTTCTCTCCCGCAGCCCTCCAGGCAACGTCCGCCAAAGAGTTGTCCCTGGAGCCGCATCCCCAGGGCAACTGAACTCCGCCAGACCGGCAGCGGGAGGCTTGAGAGGTTGCCTTCGCCAGGCAGGGGCAGCTACACGTCCGCGGGCCGACCCTGTCGAAGGGCCACCAGCAGTCAGAGAGTGGTGGACCCGCTGCCGGGTCCCAGCCACCCACCGCAGCCCGGCACCGGCACCGGCACCGGCACCGCACAGCCCTGCTGTCAGTCACGGAGCCAAGCTTTGGCTGCGGGTCCTGGGCATTGTCTACACCGGGAGGCGGGGGCTCGGCCACGCAAGTTCCACGTTTTCCCCCAAGTCAGAGGAAGTGGTTGACGGGACACTGGGGGGACTCTCACCTCAGTAACAGTGGCTCCTTGCAAAGCAGCCGCGACTGCTCCTTGCTCCTTTGTCAGCGGCTCCGGACTGCACTGCCTGCTGGGATACGGGAGGACTCTACTGCCACCTCTCCCCGCCCAGGAGGGTGAGTCGCAACTGGAGGGTGGGTGAGAAGAGGGAGAGAAGGCGGAACCGGGGGCGGGGTCTAATCGGGGGCGGGGCTTCGGTGTTGCCACCTGGCTTCTGGGCTTTCTTCCTTCTCAGTGCTTCGAACTACTTCCTTCTTTGTTCTGTGGCTGCTCCTCCTCTTCCTCTGACCCCTGAAACGATCAGGGACTTTCTCAGAGAGCCATCCCTTTGCCCTTATTTGATGGTGACCATTGACATCTGTCTCATTCACTCCTCTCCCCAACCCAGAATATACTCAATGAGTACCCAAGGCGTGTGACTCTTCCTTTGAGACATGTCTTGATGACCAGCCCTGTATCTCCACTCTTAACATCGGCACAGCAGACTGTTTAGGATCCAGGGCTATTTGTTCATGTTGCTACAGTAGCCCCCAATTTGGATTTATTCCTTCCACTGTTACTTTTGTCTAAACTGTTCCCAAGGATTGCATTCCAAACCAGCCTAGTCTGCATAGCAAGACGCTGTATGGTGGGGTAATGTGCTTGTTAGTTTATGCCAACTTGACACAAGCTAAAGTCATCTAAGAGGAGGGAACCTCAATTAAGAAAATGCCTCCATAAGGCAGGGGAGCCTTTAGGGGACTTTCTTTCTTTCTTTCTTTCTTTCTTTCTTTCTTTCTTTCTTTCTTTCTTTCTTTCTTTCTTTCTTTCTTTCCTTCCTTCCTTCCTTCCTTCCTTCCTTCCTTCCTTCCTTCTTTCTTTCTTTCTTTCTTTCTTTCTTTCTTTCTTTCTTTCTTTCTTTTTGGTTTTTTTGAGATAGGGTTTCTCTGTAGCTTTGGAGACTGTCCTGGAACTAGCTCTTGTAGAGCAGGTTGGTCTCGAACTCACAGAGATCCGCCTGCCTCTGCCTCCGCCTCCCGAGTGCTGGGATTAAAGGCATGTGCTACCACTGCCCTACTTGGGCATTTTCTTAGTGATTGATAGGTGAGGGCCCAGCCCATTGTGGGTGGTTCCATCCCTGCGCTGGTGGTCCTGGGTTCTATAAGGAAGCAGGCTGAAACAGGGAGGAGGTGGTGCACGCACGCCTTTAATCCCAGCACTCAGGAGGCAGAGGCAGGGGAATCTCTGTGAGTTTGAAGCCAGCCTGATTTACAGAGCTAGTTCCAGGACAGCTAGGGCTGTTACACAGAGAAACCCTGTCTCAAAAAAAAAAAAAAAAAACAAAACCAACAAAACAAGCAAGCTAACAAACAAACAAGCAGCCATGGGGAACAATCCAGTAAGCCGTACCCCTTTGTGGCCTCTGCAACAACTCCTGCCTCCAGGTTCCTGCCCTATTTAAGTTCCTGTCCTATTTAAGTTCCTGTCCTGACTTCCTTTGATGATGAACTGTGAAATGGAGTGCAAGCCAAAAAACTCCTTTCCTTGCCAACTTGCTTTGGTCATGGTGTTTCATCGAGACAGTAGCTTCTGGGCTTAACTAGAACACCTGTGTTTAAAGAAAAGTGTGCTAGGCTGATGGCACAGACCTTTAATCATCCCAGCACTTGGAAGGCTGAGGCAGGGGGATGTCTGTGAGTTGGAGGCCAGTCTGGTCTACATAGTGAGTTTCAAGACTACATAGAGAGAGCCTGTCTCAAAAATAAATTGAAAATGCAATCTAAATTTTACTCAAAAAGGAAGAATAAGATGCAATGGTCACTAGTCCCCTCCCAATAAGTATGAGACCCAATGACTTCTTCCTGGCTGCCCTACCCAAGCAACCAGTTACACAGTGGCTATCAGAGGCTAGAGCCTAAGTGATACCTTTACTCACAGATTCGGTGTGTAATGCTCTTATCTGTCTTTTACCTACCTTTCAGGTTCCAGGGGAAATGTCACTTTCCCAACCAGCCTTTCCAAAGCTTCCATAAGAACCTAAGAACCTAGTGTTTTCTTTTTCTGAGACATGGCCAACTATGTAGTCCTGGCCTGACACTCACTTTGTAGGCCAAGTTAGTTCTAACTTACAGTGATCCTCCTGTCTCCGCCATGCTGGGATTACAGCACACACCACCAAGTCCAGCAGATTATTCCATAAGAACCACTGACTCCTCCTCCGTCACCAAAGAACACTGCTTATTCCTGATGGAGGGAGGTCATTGGTTAAATAAAAAGAAACTGCTTGGCCCTCATTGGTTAGAAGATAGGTGGGAGGAGTAAACAGAACAGAACGCTGGGAGGAAGAGGAAGTGAGCTCAGACTCCACAGCTCTCCTCTCGGGAGCTGACGCCTCAGAGAGACACCATGCTCCCAGCTCCCAGGCAGACGCACACAATGAAGCTCCGACCCAGGATGGACATAGGCTAGAATCTTCCTGTTAAGCATACCTAGGGGCGCTACACAGATGATTAGAAATGGGCTAAATTAATATGTGAGAATTAGCCTAGAAGAGGCTAGATAGAAATGGGCCAAGCAGTGATTAAATGAATACAGTTTGTGTGTTGTTATTTCGGGCATAAGCTAGCCATGTGGGCCGCCGGGGTGCTGGGGATGCAGCCCCGCCACCCTTATTCCTACATATTCTGTTTTGTTATTCTTCTTGACATTGGTAACATGGTCATGTTTCTATCTTCCTTTCTGCTCTGCCCAGGATAGGAATACCTCAGAACAGGTCACAGCTGCCAGCACAATGCCCTTTCTACATGTATACAATTTAATTAAATGCGATACTTCATCTTGACTGCATCAGAAACCCTAAGTAGGCCTAGAAAGGATTCCAAGCAAGGCTTTCTTCACTAGGCCGTCTCTCCATCTTGACCTGACCAAGTGTCACTTTTGCAAACACAAACTGGTTAGGCAGCAGAGCATTGCAAAAGGACCAAAGCTTGTACTCCTCTTGCAGGTCGGACTGGTTTGGTACAATACGTGCTTGTGGGAGACATAACTCTTGCGGCTCCCTTGCGAGTCCAGTGAAGAAAAGTGTACGGTGCCCTAGAAAATAGCTGAGTTTCCGTGTCAAGACACCTGCTAGCTTTTGGAGTCTTTTCGATTCCTATTGGCTCAGGCTATCCCTGGGCTCCATACCAACTCAAACCCTACGTGCATTGTCTGTGACATAAAAGTATATTGCAAGAGTGGGCATTAAAATAAAGAGGGGGAAGCTGGAATATGGTGACTGTCCAACAGCCACCCACAGGACAAAGCAAAAGCCTTACAGTTGTAGACTTCAGAAGGTAAGTGGTCTTTGAGCTTAGAGGGTGGGGACCTCTAAGTGTAGCAGTTCTAGATAGAATGCAATGCCCTAATTTAGGAAACTAATCCCAGTGGCCCACACTACTCTGGGGCTGGTACATGCTTAGCAGTTTTAGAGAATATACCTTATAGGATGCAAAGCATGGCCCATCCCCTCTAGAGGGGCAACCTCTGTGATCTAACAAGAGGCGCCTTACTTTTCCTTGTTCTCCCATCATTTAAGGTGCCATTGCATTCTAATTGTATTATAAAGGATATTATGGCAGATGCTGAGAAAATTCCTTCCCTGGAGAGGTGTAAACAAAGTCTGCCTCCTCCTTATAAGGCCCCAATAACAAACTAAAGTATGATTCCACTAAAGCTCAACCTGGGGGATGAAGGAGTATGAGGCTTAGTTACAGAGAATGACTGAAGGCTTGCTACAAGTATGTGGGTGACTCCAAAGCAGTCACTCTGGAAAGTTTTCACACAGTGTGGTGTTTCTTTCCTGCCCGCCAGTTCCCGAATAATCACTCAGAGGCTTAATATTAATTACAAACTGTGCAGCCTATTAGCACAGGCTTATTAGTAACTAATTATTACCACTTAAATCAACCCATTTCTTTTTTCTTTTCTTTTTTTTTTTTGAGACAGGGTTTCTCTGTGGTTTTGGAGCTTGCCCTGGAACTAGCTCTTGTAGACCAGGCTGGCCTCGAACTCACAGAGATCTGCCTGCCTCTGCCTCCCGAGTGCTGGGATTAAAGGTGTGCGCCACCACTGCCCGGTCCATTTCTGTTATTCTATATTTTACCACGAGGCTCGTGGCTTGTTGCCTCACATTTTGCTTTCCTGACAGCTGCTGGCATTTCCTTGCCTCCGCCTTTTTTCTCCCTGTATCTCTGTTTGGTTTGCCCTCCTGGTTCTATTCTGCCTGGCTATTGGCCAAATCAGCTTCAATGGTAGTAAGACATATTCACGGCATACAGAAGGGCATCCCACATCAGCATGGACAATGGCTTCTTCTCAGCTGCATAAGGGAGCATCCCTCAGTTAACCTTCCCCAGCTTATGGATTCTAGCTCTTCTAGAGATCATTGAGGCCAAGAGCAATTAATGCAGAATTTTACACACGAAAATGGCTATTTAGAATGACTAGAACCTCAGGTGAGGGCCCAATGACCCAGTCCAGCCCATTTTTCCTTGAGAGAATGTCAACAGTCTACAAACCTTGTTGTGATGGTCTCTTCTAACAAGTTCAATTGATCTGCTGAAGATAGCAACTGTTTTGTTTTGGAGACTATGTTCTACAACAACAAGGTTTCCATAACCCCAAAACAGAGATGCAGATCCTTGGTCTATGTGATTTACAGGCTTGTAGGAGGTTCTATTATGGTAACGTGTACAGCGTATATGGTATCATAAACTATATGATGCTTTCCAAACATAAGATTTGTTTTGTTATTTAAATTCTTTTTAAAAACTCTTTAATCTTTAAATTTTTTTAAAAGATTTATTTTTAATTATGTGTATATGTGTGTGTGCGTGTGCGTGTGCCTGTGTGAAGTTTTGTGCACTGTGTGTACATGCTGCAAAGGCTAGAAGAGGGTTCAGATCCCCTGTAACTGGAGTAACAAGTGGTTGTGAGCCACTATATAGATGCTGAGAAGTAACCCAGGTCCTCTGGAAGAGCATCAATTGCTCCCAACCGCTGAGCTATCTCTCCGACTCTGTCATTAAAATTCTTTTTTTTTGTAATTTTTAAAAAAATTTATTATTATTTTTTTATTGAAAAAAAAATTTCCGCCTCCTCCCAGCCTCCCATTTCCCTCCCCCTCCTCCCACTCCTCTCCCCCTCCCCCCACTCCTCTCCCCCTCCCTCTCCAGTCTGAAGAGCAGTCAGGATTCCTTGCCCTGTGGAAAGTCCAAGGTCCTCCCCCCTCCATCCTGGTCTAGGAAAGTGAACATCCAAACTGGCTAGGCTCCCACAAAGCCAGAACATGAAGTAGGATCAAACCCCAGTGCCATTGTCTTTGGCTTCTCAGCAGCCCTCATTGTTCGCCATGTTCAGAGAGTTCGGTTTTGTCCCATGCTTTTTCAGTCACTTAACCATATTTGCTTAAGAATCAGAGTGATTTATTACAAACCTTGGGGACAATACCTTTGTTTAATGTCTATATTTTGTTTTTTAAGTAAGCATACAAATAAAGGGCTTAATTATGGCATTTTCCTTCACATGTATCATTCTTTGTTCTAATTGCTCCTCCTCCGTCAGCTCTCCTCCCGTGGCTTGTTCCCTTTGCCCTCATGAGCAGTCTCCCTTACTGCTTTCATGTCAAGTATGCATTTCCTGTTTTCCAATTAAATCTCTTCCTCTTCTCTCATGATCCAATTTTCAATTTCATAACACACGCACCTGATCTTCTCTGTCCTCTCCCCCTCCCCCACACTTTTAAATCTAGGATCAGCATAAGAGAGAAACCGTACGGTATTTATCTTTCTGAGTCTGGCTTATTTCACTTAATATAATAATCTCCAAATGCATTTATTTTTCACAGTTATAATCTTAATTTTTCTTGGTTTCTGAATAAACCTCCATTGTGCATATGCACATTTTCTTTATTCAAGAGTGGTCTATCTAGGTTATATGGTGGTTCTATTTTTAGGGACAGTGTAGTTAGACCATGACTTTCCAAATTTGCCTAAGGGTAAGAATGACATTTTAAAAAGCAGATTCCAGACCCTACATCAGACCCACAAAATGCAAATTACTAAGAGAAAAATAAGGTTGACCATACAATTCAGAATAACACCAGGTAGATCTTATCCTTGGGCAAGTGTGGGAGATTCTTCTATGAGCAGTTAATCACATATCAATACAAGCTCATTTAGGATTCATTCTGAAAATGTCCTTAGATAAAGCAGACACACACACACGCACACACACACACACACACACACACACACACACACACACACACACACAGAGAGAGAGAGAGAGAGAGAGAGAGAGAGAGAGAGAGAGAGAGAGAGAGAGAGAAAACAGAGATTGGAAGGAGTCTCCAGCCAAGCAAGCATGCAAGCAAGCAAGCAAGCAAACAAGCAAGCAAACAAGCAAGCAGTCAAACTAATGCCAAGAGCTAATCTGGATAAAATCCCCTTGCACTTCCTTATCCTTGCTCCCAGTGTTCTAGAACCTGGCTCCAGGTGAAATAAGAATTGGAGCTAACCTAACTAACGTACCAGGAAAGTCAAATGGTTAAACAGGATTTTTACCACCTCAAACTAATTGGTGATATTCCATACGTTTCTTAGTGCTACAATGGCTCTGACCAACTACTGTTGTTAGATTATTTCTCCAGCCTTTTATGATGGTGTATAAGTACTGTCATTATTTTCCTGTTTGTCTTCCATGTGAAAAGGGCTAGACCTAGTCTCACCCACCTGTTAGAGCTGGTGCTTTTCATTGTGCCCTATATAGTATATGGGCAGACTTATACAGAGCTGACTCTTGAAATTGCCAGTTCATTGTCTACTTCACCAACTGGACTTAGTAGGGACAGTTGAAGTTCAAATTTGAACCTATATGTCTTAGCTTGATGTCAAGCACACACCATGTTCATGTCATTATTCATGATGTTTTGTGTGTGTGTGTGTGTGTGTGTGTGTGTGTGTGTGTGTGTGTGTTATATACCCAGCAGTTGTGGGACATCTACCCATAGCATGGCCATTACCATCTGAATCTCCTGCCTGTTTCTTTGCCCAAACTTACAGAATCAAATCATAGGAGAAATTGTCCTGTATTTTATAGCCACTCCACATCTTTATACATATCAACAATTATCAGTTATTTTTTAATTCTTATTAAATTGTCTGCTATATGTTCACACTATGTATATATGACTTTTTAAATGTTGTTTTGTTTTTTAAAGAATAGAAACACATCCCGTTCTTCAGGAGTTGCAGGTAGCATTAGAGATAGCAAGGGGGCCCTATGATTTGAACTGTGGATTGCTTAGAGTCTCTGGGAAAAGCCTAGGATGTTTTTCATCTTCTGTTGTGGCAATAAGGGCACCTGTACTGTTTGTATCTGTCAAATTACAACATTATTTACGTAGGCTTTTCAAGTTATCTTGCTAAATAAAGTTGATTAAGACAAGAAGAATGTCTTGGGCACAGGACTGAGATAAAAGAGAGAGCAAGTCTTTTTCATCTGTCAACTTTTTAAGACTTATTTGTTTTATTATATGTGTATGTATGCATACCATGTGCATGCTTAGTTCCCATGCAGGTCAGAAGAGGACACAGGATTCCTTGGGATGGAGTTGTGGGTGCTTGTGAGTTACCACGTGGGTGCTGGAAATCAAACCTTGGTTCTCTGCACAAACAACAAGTATTCTTAGATGGTGATCTAAGCCCAAAACTTTCTATTTATTTATTTATTTATTTATTTATTTATTTATTTATTCATTCATTCATTCATTCATTCATTCATTCATTCATTCATTTATTGAAATAGCATCTCACTATGTAGTGCTGGTTGACTGGAACTTGCTAGTAGAGCAGGCTATCCTTGAATTTACAGAGATCCACCTGCCTCTTGACTTCTGGGTTCTGGGATTAAAGATGTACACCACAACACCCAACCCTTGTTTTTGTTTCTGTTTTTGCCTTTTTAAGGCAGAGTTTTACTCTGTAACCCAGGCTGGCTTCAGACTCATGGGCAATCATCCTGACTGTCACCCATGGCCTTAAAGTTCTGATTCTCTTGCTTCCAGGGTCTCAACTGCTGGGATTGCAGGTGAACACCATCTTGCCCAGTTTGGAATTCTTGCTGACTGTATAAAATGGCTCTGGAATGAAGCCTATGAAGCTCATGGACTTTCAGCGAAGCAAGGACTAATGACCTCTGGAAACTATGGTCAATTGCTTAACTGAGCTGACAGGATAATGTATGTTTGTACAGCGACTAGAAGACCTTCAGTCCATTATACTATTACACAGATTCCAGGAATTTAAAGAAAGTCCAAGGGTTACAGAAACTGGTTAACTTTGTTGTACAGAATCAGGGGGTGGGAGGTGCTGGGAATGTAGCTCAGTTTGGTACAGTGCTTGCATGAGACCCTGGGTTCAATCCACCAGTACTGCATAAAGTAGGCATGTTATGGTTACTGCGTGTCTGGAATCCTCAAACTTGGCAGGTTGAAGTATATGGACCACTTCAAGTTTGAGGCCAGCTAGGGCTACAGGATGAGTTCAAGGTCTTTGGAAAGCCTGTCTCAAAAGAAAACAAAGTCAAGTGGAGTCCACGATAATTATGCTGTGACCCAGATACTGTCTTAGGTCAACTCCAAAATCTCCTCTTATCTCAATACTCAGCACATGGGTTCCCCATATTTTAGTGTCCCTCTAGTCTTGAATATTTCTACATGTCATTTTGGTTCTGCTACACATCAAATCCTAAGCTTTGCCATTTTTCTACAAGAAATACAGAGACACTCAGCATTTTCTATATTAGGTAACTATCTCTGCATTTTTTTTTGAGATAGGATCTCATTATGTGTCTCTGACTATCCTGAAAATCACTATACAAACCAAGCTGGTCACAAACGCACAGAGATCCACCTGCTTCTGGGATTAAAGCTGTACATCACCATACCAGGGCACTTTTATCTCAGTTGTAGAGGTCCCATTTTGTATTCTAAATAGTTTTCTACTATTTTCCTTTTTTGGAGGGCAGGGAGATTCCAGGCAGGGAAATTCCAAGCTGGTCTTGAATTTGTCAGCCCCAGTATCAGCCTTCCAAGTACCAAGCCACCTCACCCAGCTTTGCATCTCGGATGCATGATGAAATTTTAGTGTCGCCCTTTGATATGCTGTTCACACTGCGTCCCCAAAGGCTAAGTCCAAATGTGAGCCTTAAAGACACATTGATTTTATTGCATACCATCTATATTTCTAGACAGACAATTTTTTGTTAGCCTGGTGGCCTGCCAAATAGGAGGAAAGTCCATGTGGTAAATGGGAAGAGCAAGGTCCCAGGTGATGGAGGCTTTAGAAAGGAACAGCCTAAAATGGAGGCGATGCCAAGGCAGTACCACTACAAACTGTGCAGTCTGAAGAGGCGGCTCAGTGCTTAGAGTGCATCCTGCTTTTTTACAAACGACCCAGGTTCCCAGCCCTCATGTTGTGCAGCTCACAAATGCCTGGCACTCAAGCTCCAGGAGGACCCAATATGTCCTGCCTCGAATGGCTCATGCACGCATCCATGCACACACCAACTTAAAAATGATCAAATGAATATTCTTCAAAATCAAATTGTGCGTGCCTTTAATCCCAGTACATGTCTCATGTGTGTGTGCGTGTGTACAGATACACACACACACACACGGGGGGGGGGAGAAAGGAGTAGGGAGACATCCATGATCTAGGATCTATCCCATTTACCCATTTACCCACTTCTCAATTTTCTCTGTAAGCAAACTTGGAAGACACATCTAGGAGGAGAACAACAAATGGATGTACTTCAGAGGAAAGCGCAGAGGGCATAGCACAGCTGGCGTGTTTCTTCAAAGAGACACAGCTGATTTTGCTGACTGGGATGAGTAAGCCAGGCAGGGAGATCCTTCAGTAACACATACTTAAGATGTTGCTTGTGTATAATTATACTCCACTTCAGTCCATGTGATTTCATACTTCAAAGGAACCGGGCCTATAATCCAGTTGTATTGTTTCCAAAAGTGCCTGGCAGGAGGCAGGAGTCCTGAACTGCGGGGCACTGATGAAGAGCTCGGAGAGGATGTATTCAGCTCTAGGTTACCACTTCATCATTGCCGCATCCTAGCTGTGTGCCACCTTCGTCAAGTTTGCTCATGGTAGTCCTGGTTTTCTTATTTCTAGGATGGGGATGAGCCTGGTATGGTGTCCTGATGCCGCTCGAGAAACCGAGGAAGCTCAAGTTCAGCCCAAGAAACCTTGCAGCAGATAAATATGTCTTCCATCAGGCCTGACGACCTGGCTTGGATTCCCAGGATCCATGTAGCAGAAGGAGAAAACCAACTTCCAAAAGTTGTCTTCTGATTTCCACACTCCCATCATGTCTTGCGCACCTCACAATACACACAAATAAGTGTAACGAATTGAAAACCAAGTAAAATTCTAAAATAGATAAGTAAATGCCAAACATGCTGAGCCATCTCTCCGGCCCTATATCCATCTCTTAAGAGGTATGAAGGGCTAGGCAGGCATGGGAGCACACACCTGCAGTTCCAGAACTTAGAAGGTAGAGACAGGAGGATTAAGACTTCAAGTTCATTCTTGGCTATATATAAAGTTCAAAGTCAGCCTGGGCTCTATGAGACCTGTCCCAGACCGAAGGATAAAAATCTAGCTAGGTATGTTGGTTCACACTTACAATTTCAGCTCTTGGGAAGCAAGAGCCAGAAAACCTCTGGAACTTTGCGACCTGCCTGGTCAACATAGTGACTTCCTGGCCAACCAGTACTATACAATGAGGAGCTGTTTTTTTTAAACGATCAAAGAAAACTCTCAAACAAAAAAAAAAAGGAGAAATGGAATTGTGTAGGGACCACGTGGTTCAGCAGTAGAGCACTTGCCCAGCATGGTCAAGCCCCAGGGTCATTGCCAGGATCATCTGAAGAAAACCTAGATCTGCACACTCCTTTTAGGAATGGTTCCTTTGATATGTCAGAACTAACCGGAGTGTCCTGTAATCTAACAATTACCAAAGCCAGCGACTTTTCCTCATCTGTCTCACCCTGTCACTGCCAGCCACAGGACCACAGGACATGATACTTTCATGACCTTTGTCTTTGAGACAGGGTCTCACTCTGTAGGTCTAGAATTCACAAAGATCTGTCTGCCTCTGTCTCTTGAGAATTGGGATTAAGTTTGTGCCTGCCACCCCTGGCTTCATGACTTTTGTTTGTTTGTTTTTGAAACCTTAGTTGAAATCTGGAGGCAGGTCCAAGTCTGCTCCTTAGAGTCTGTCAGGACTAGCCTAGGAGAGAGAAAGCTTCAGCAGTTGTGAGTTTTCCTTCTTTCCCATCCTTGAGTGTGCTTTTCATTATAATGCCAGAACCTTGAGGCTGCATTTAAGACCCTATTTCTTGCCAGATATGGTAACACATACCTGTAATCCCAGCACCTATAATTCCACCTACTCAAGAGGTGGAGGCAAGAAGTTCCCAAGATGGTGTTAGAGAGTGACTTCAAGGCCAGGGTGGGCAACTTAGTGAGAACCAGTCTCAAAATAAAAATAAAAAGAGGACTGAGGATGCAAGACACTTGTTTAGCCTGGGCAAGGCTCTAAGTCTAAACCCCAAGACCTTGGGGGATAAAAATTAGAGATCAAACACAGTGGAGAAACAAAATGGTCTTTCCAAGCACCGTTGACCTCATCCGTTCTCACTGCTTCTATCACTTATAAAGTGCCGTTTCCCAAATCTGTTCCTCCAGCCTACCTATTTCTTCTGATCCCCAGACTCACATCTAGTCATTGGACGTCTCCACTTGGGCATCATGAACACACTTCAATCACCACATCCCCAATCAAGCTCATGATCTTTGCAAACCGGGTCCCTCCCTTAGTGTGCCTTATCCTAGGGAATGATGCCACCGCCTATCTCGTTATGCAAGTCAGTGCCCCAGGAGTCCTGCTTTACTGGTCCATTTTCTCTAAACTCTACATTCAATCAGTCACCTGTCCTAGTCATCTATTTCTTCCGCCCATCTTAAATTCGTTGCCCAGTGCTGCTCTTCTCGGAGGCAAGATTATTTTTCATCTGGACTATTGTTATACCTTCCTCTCTGCTTCTCCCACTTACAATTTTATTTTTCACAGTAGTTTGAAGATCTCTCTTTCTCTCTCTCCCCCCTCTGTTTGTCTCTGTCGTGTGTGTGTGTGTTTGTGTGTGTGTGGTGGGGTAATGTGGCATATGTATACATGTGGATATATGTGTGGAAGCTAGAGATGTCAGATTCTGCCTCTGTTGCTGGCCACCTTATTTTATTGAGACAGTTTATCTTACCGAATCTAGAGCCCAACAACTGGCTAGACCAGGTAGTCAACAAGCCCCAGGACTACCTTTCCCCGTTTCTGGATTTACAAACACATACCACCTAACACATTTTCACTTGGGCAGAGGGGATCTGACTTCAGATCCTCATGGTTACATGGCAGACAATTTACTAACTAAACCATTTCTCCAGACCACTACAGATCACCTATATTTTTTAATCACTAGAGATCAAACCCAGAGTCTTACTCTCTATGACAGAGCAGCATTCCCCAGTCCAGTGCGATCTTTTTCAAAAGAAAATTATGTCACAACTTTTGACACACACACATACACATACTCATACACATACACACACACATGCCAAAAGAGGACATTGGATTCCCCTGAAGCTAGAATTATAGGCAGTTGTGAGTCACCATTTTGTAGCCCATCCACAATTCTTCTACTTCAGTCTCCTGGGTGCCGAAAATACAAGACTGTACTACTACATCTGGCTCCAATACAGCACAACTTTGTTTAAACCACATCTGGCTCCAACACAGCACAGCTTTGTTTAAACTCCTTTGATAGATTCTCATTACCCTTAGAATAAAGAACATATGTCCATACTTTGGAGATGCTCCTGATCTGTTCCACCCACACGTTTGTCCTACAGCTCACGTTTCCAGGACCCCATGCTGCCTTTGCATTTTTCCAGAGAACTTCTCATCCCTCACTTGGTTGTTTTGAAAATGAGGTCTAGCAGCTCAGGTTTGCCTCCCACTCAGGAAAATGCCTCCGTCTCAGCCTCCTGAGTGCTCGGATTGAAGGTATGTACTACAACATCTGGCTCACTCTTCATCCTCTAGATACTTTATTTTGACTGCTATTTATTGCCTATCTCCCTTTTTAAGAACGGAAGCTCCACGAGACTAGGTTTTCTTCCTCCTTTATTTAGTCCTTTCTTTTGTCCTTCCTTCCCTCATTCCTTGACAGAATTTCACACAGCCCAGACTGGCTTTGAACTCCTAGTCTTTCTGCTTCCACCCCTCTGAATGCTGCAATGACAGACTTGTGCTACTAGTATACCTGACTCAAGAAAATACCAGTCTAAAAGTCAAAGAGAGAATTCCCCAAGAGTTTTACTCCCAAACACCTAGCACAGTTTTGGTGTCCAGGAAGGACTCAGCAGGTATTTGCCAAAAGAAGAGATGACTAGCAGGTCTTGCATATTACTGGCTCTTCAACCTCTGCAGTCTTATTTCCTTACAATGATTCTCTTTTATCTCTCAACTCAATCCCAACAGGACATTTCTGAACTCCTGAAGTATGTCCTAGTCTTCCCCCTACTCAGGACTTTTGCACAGTGTTCTCACTGTTTGGAACATTCTCCCTCACATCCCATCAAATGTTCCCCCAACTCCATAACCACAATTTCCTCCTCTTTGCCCTTTAGATCTAAAATTAAATTGAGAAAAAATCTAACCTTATTATTTAAAGTGGAACTGGCATACCACAAATTGCACTTGTTTAAGGCTTCAATTGATGCATTTTGATGCATGCAACATTTATGAAACCACAACAATCAAGAGTGAATAGCCATCAGCCCTAAAAGGTTCCTGGTGCACTTTGTCACTCCTCCTCCCTCTCACCCATCCATTGATGACATGCTTTCTGCTGTTATGAAACATTGTGAATCTCCCAGAGTTGTAGACAAACATGGCAATACGCTTTTGACTTATTTGCCTTCTTTAACTCACCATTATTACTTTCAGTTTAACCTAGTTTTCCGTGTGCATAACAATTGGTCCCTCCTCCTTTTTTTGAGCTGGAGTCTTCTCTTGTCACCCAGTCTGGGCTTGAACTTGCAATTTTCCCACCTCAGTCACCAAAGTGCTCTAATTACTGTGTACATGACCAAGTCCAACAAATATCCTCCCTTTTATGACTGGAAACTATTTCATTCTATAGCTATACCACAGCTTATCCATTTACTAGTTGATGAACATTTGTGCTGATTTTGGTTTGAAGCAATTACAAATAAAATTGACTGGCTGAAGAGGTGGCTCAGCAGTTAAGACAAGTTGCTACCCTTGCAGAGGACTGGGGTTCATTCAGTTTGCAGCATGTATGCAGTGACTAACAACCTGAGATTCTAGAGGATCTAATGCCTTCCCTAGTCTCTGGAGGCACTACAGCCATATGGACAGGCAAAAACACTGGTACACATAAAACATCTTTGAAAAATACTGCTGTGATAAGTGGGGTGTCACATACCTGCCAAGCAAGAACACAGGAGACAGAAACAGGAGAATAGATAGTTTGAGGTCAATATCATCTATATAGTTGGTGTGAGATAATTCTGGCCTGTACACAAGGAATTCCAAGTAAGCCTGGACTCTTAAGACTCTTTCTCATAAAACCAAAACCACATAAAAAGTATGACCATTTACGCACAGTGACTTTTGGTCCTGTAATTTTTTCCAGGGAATCTTTTGTTTTTGATGATTGTGGTGGTTTGAGAGGAAATGCCCCCAAAAGGAGGTGTGATCTTGTTAGAGGAAGTGTATTACTGTGGGGCTGGGCTTTGAAGTCTCCTATGGTCAAGCTACACACAGTGAGGCACACCACTTCCTGTTGCTTGCAAGTCAAGATGTAGGACTCTCATCTCCATCTCCAGCACCATGTCTGCCTGCACGCCACCATGTGGCACCATAATGATAATGGACTAAATCTCTGAAAGGACAACCTACCACAATTAAATGTTTTTCCTTTCTAAGAGTTGCTGTGGTCAAGGTGTCTCTGCACAGCAATAGAAACCCTAACTGAGACAGAAGTTGGTACCAGGAGCTGAGTATTGCTGTGACAGACCTGGCCATGTTTTTGTTAGGAGTAATATGGACTTTAGTACTTTGGGTTAGAAAAGCATTGGAATGCTTCAAGCACTGTTTAATGAGTCACACCAGTAAGAACATGGAAAACAATGGTGCTGAGAATGATTTCAGGTCGGGGAGGTCTGCTTCAAGGGGTTTCAGAGGAGAGTAATTTTAGCATGTTGTCTAGAGATGTTCTTGTGATACTTTGGTGAAGGAAAAAGTTTTGGATTAATTCTGTTGGCAGAGGAAATCTCAACCTCGTATAGACTCTGTCATGTGATTATTAGTGGTGACTTTAATGAAGATATAAAAAGAAAAGGAGTAAACTGAGTAAGGAAAGATATTTGAGGAAAAAAGGAGCACCAGAAAGTGGAATGGAGCTGAGTCTTATAGTCAAAGAAATAAACAGACTGAGAAATGGATTAAAGGGAGTGGTGACTTTGGGGCAAGATCCCAACCAGTTACATTTCCAATTTATGAAAAGGAATTAAAGAAAAACTTTGAGCAAGGTGTGATAATGCACTCCTTTAATCCCAGCATACCAGAGGCAGAGGCTGGTGGATCTCTGAGTTTGAAACCAGCCTGGTTTAGAGAGCAAGTTCCAGAACCACCAAGCTTAGGCAGTGAAGGAAATCATGAAAAACAGAAAGTTGGTGAAGATGTAATTGAAAGATTTCTGAGTTCAAGGGCAGCCTGCTCTATCTAGCCAGTTTCAGAAGAGTCAAGCTTAGACAGTGAAGGAAACCACCAAAACCAGAAAGTTAGTGAAGATGTAAATGAATGAGGGGGCCAGGTTCTGACCCCAGTACGCAGCAGAAATTGGCAGCTTTGGCCACATAGTTCTGGCTTTAAGGGTAGATAAAAGGGGTTATGAAATTGGCCTCCACAATGAAGGAAAGCCACTGAGTCCAGGCATGTGTCAGGTGTGTCATTGTGTGAAGCTGTGGAGTTGAAACCTGGATTGCCTTGGAGACCCCATGATGGTAGAGATGCCAGAGCTGTGGGGATACCTGCCAAGGAAAGCTGCTAATGGAGTGAAGCTAACCCAAGAGGAAGAAGTGTGTTATATCAACAAAGCCAAAAGGAGATGAACCTCTGAAGAGCATTTTGACATCAGACATGAAGATAAAGAGTTTGAAATTTTCCAGCTGTTTTTTTTTTTTTTTTTTTTTTTTTTGAGGAAGTGTGCCACTTAAGAGTTGGGTTTTGAGGTCTCCTTTGTTCAAGCTACACCCAGTGAGACAGACCATTTCCTGGTGCCTGCAAGTCAAGATGTAGGCCTCTCAGTTATGTCTCCAGCACCATGTCTGCCTGTATGCCACCATGTGATACCATGGCGAAAATGGACTAAACCTCTGAAAATGGAAGCCACTCCAATTAAATGGTTTTCCTTTATAAGAGTTTCTGTGGTCATGGTGTCTCTTCACAGAACTAGAACCCTAGCAAAGACAATGACTGAGCAGCAAGAGCCTCAGACATAATATGAGCTAAATTCCCATCCCTGCTTCTTTGTTTTGAGACAGGCCTTCACTTTTATAACTCTCTCTGACCTTGAACTCACAGCCTACCACAGAAGAGAATTAAAAGGTGTGGTCTTGCCCCAGGCCATTTATTTTTCATTTTGTGACAAGGTCTTGCCTAGTCTATCACTTCGTAACCCTAGCCAGTCTTGGGCTGACACGCGGTCCTCCTACTTCAGTATTCCAAGTGCTAGTGATACAGGCCACCAAAACTAGCTCAGAGGAATGTTTTCTGGATTTCTTATTAGCCTGGGTTCTCCTGTCCTACTATCTCATCTATTCATCTCTTCTCTATCTGGATGTGTGTGTTTCACATACATGGGATGCCATTTTGGGTTAAAAGAAGGGCTTATGCCGGGCGATGGTGGTGCACGCCTTTAATCCCAGCACTCGGGAGGCAGAGGCAGGCGGATCTCTGTGAGTTCGAGACCAGCTTGGTCTACAGAGCAAGTTCCAGGACAGGCTCCTAAGCCACAGAGAAACCCTGTCTCGAAAAAACAAACAAACAAAACAAACAAACAAAAAAAACAAACAAACAAAAAAAACCAAGAAGGGCTTACATTACCAAGAGAGAAGAATGGTGAGACAAAGATAATCTTCTTCTTCTTCTTCTTCTTCTTCTTCTTCTTCTTCTTCTTCTTCTTCTTCTTCTTCTTCTTCTTCTTCTTCTTCTTCTTCCTCTTCTTTTTTAATTATTATTATTATTTTATTCAGTAGCATGAAAGGAGACAGATGGGGTGTTTGGTGGTGGATACCTGTAATTTCTGTACTTGGAAGATAGAGGACCAGCAGTTCAGTTCTTGGCTGCATAGAAAATTCAAGGCCAACTTGGGCTACATGAGACCCTGTTTTTTTTTTTTAATGAGAGAGCAGAATTCTTGGCTTATCTAATATAATTTAACGAGAGCATAATGTTGAATAATTTCAAATGTGTTGAACTGGGAGACAGTATTGCCTACCTACCAAGTACAAAAGATAAAGACATTTTTTGCTCAAGCATATTTTGAGACAGGGTCTCACTATATAACCCTGGCAAGCATAGAACTCTCTTTATAGACCAGGCTGACCTTGAACTCACAGAGATCCCGTTGTGCCTGAGTGCTGGGATTAAAGGTGTGCCAACACATTCAGCATTTTCCCCTTGTTCTTGACAAAGTTTCACTCTCTAACCTAGGATAGCCTGCACTTACCATATAGCCCAGAATGGCCTTCAACAATCCTCTTGCCTCACCCTCCAGAGTGCTGGAATTATAAGCATGAGCTGAGTCGACTAGCTTTTTTTTTTTTTTTTTTACTAGGGATTGAATCTAGGTTTCATGTATTCCAAACAAGTGCTCTAACGTCACGCTGTACCCTCAGCCTCTCATTTGGTTTCTTTTGAGACAGTATCTCTGTCATGGACTTTCCCAATCTACTTTGTCATGTTAGAAACTCCTGTGGTCTTAGGAGTCGAGCCAAGGGCCTCATGCTTGATACTCAAAAGAACCTGTCATTGGGAGATATACCCATTCCTCTTCTCACTTTGAAATAATTTTGGAAAGTTGCCAAGGCTGAACTTGAACTCCCCCTGTGGCCGGGGAAATCTTAGTATTCTCAATATTCTTTCCCCAGCTTCCTTAGGAGCTAGGATTATAGACTTGTGCTATTAGGCCTAGTCAGCACAGTGTGTGTGCGTGTGCATGTGCGTGCGTGCGTGTGTGTGTGTGTGTGTGTGTGTGTGTGTGGTGGGGTTGTTTGTTTTGAAGTGATGAGGATCAAACCCGGCCCTTGTACAGTAGGTGAGGGTTCTGAGTTACATTCCAAGTCCCAACACCATTTTTGAAACAGTCTACTGCTATGCTTTCTGTTTGTTGTGGAGTCCTGCCATTTATGAAACTTGCCTATATCCTTTTACCACGTGCCCATCAGCTCAAACCTCTCATACACGCTCTCAAAACAAACACACTCTCCTTCCTCTGTTCCAGTCTCCTCTAGTAGCTCTTTCCTCTACTGTGACATTATATCTAGCAGCCAGATCAAGCCACCCAATGGAGGTGAAAGACCCACCAAGCAGCCTGGCTCAATTTCCAGGCATACAGATCTGGGTTTCCAGTCCTGCTAGACCTAAAAATACACCAGCCATTGGCAGGTGGCTGGGCTATTTTCAACCTTGGGGGCCTCAAGAATCAAGGGACTCATTCCAAGGCAGGAAGCAAATGAGCAAGGCCCTGTTGGTGGGCTTTAAATAACATCAGCTGTCTAGAGGCATTTGTTCCATTCATTCCCAACTGTTTATTTGTGTTGTCTTTTTTTTCTGTCTCTCTTTATGGGCTCAATCCCATCTCCAATTCTACTCTAAAGCATGAACCAGGGTCAGTAGATGCAGCTCTTGGGAGGGCAGAGTCGGGGGCAGAGGAAATTTTTTTTTTGCAGCTTGCCCATGGAGTTTCTTAAGTTACAGAGGAGCTGTGAAAGTGACACAAGTGACTGCTAGTTTCTCTAGAGTTTCACTCTTAAAACATTGCACATATGGAGAAAGTAGGTCATGGTGTCTATTTCTGTTGGCTGCGTTTGTTTGTTTGTTTTGAGACAAGGTCTCACTATGTAGCTATAGCTGGCCTGGAACTCACTATATAGACCAGGCTGGCCCCGAATTGTAGAGATTTACCTGCCTCTTCCTCCTGAGTGCTGGA
Organism: Microtus oregoni; assembly: GCF_018167655.1. NCBI lineage: Eukaryota > Metazoa > Chordata > Mammalia > Rodentia > Cricetidae > Microtus > Microtus oregoni. The sequence continues at coordinate 887,998 of NW_024543815.1, read as the reverse complement.
AGTAAAGGTGTGTACCAACATACCAGCTGGTTGGTTTTGAAAACTGCATTTTCTTTTCCTTCCTTCCTTCCTTCCTTCCTTCCTTCCTTCCTTCCTTCCTTCCTTCCTTCCTTCCTTCTTCCCTCCCTCCCTCCTTCCCTCCCTCCCTCTCTCCCTCCCCCTTCCTTCCTTTTTTCTTTCCTTTCTTTCGTCTCTGTGTGTGAGTGCATGCCATAGGGCACATGTGGAGGTCAGAGGACAACCTGTAGGAATTGGTTCTTTTCTTTCATTGTGTGAGTCCCAGGGTTTGAACTCAGGTTGTTAGTCTTGGTACCATCTTTACCATGGACGCATATTGCTGACCTCGTTGGCAAAATTGGAGTGTTATTATTTTTTCCCCATTTTATAGAAAAAGAAAACTGAGGAACAGAGCAGTTAGGTGAGTTACCCAAGCACACACAGCTAGAACATGTAAAATCCAGGGTCAGGACACAATTTTAGATCTGCCAGAGTCCAGCACTTATACTCTTCTTCATCTGTGTCTCCAAACCTGATCCTTCAGTTGTATCCCAGGATGATCAATTCAGAATCCTCTATTGTTATGAAGTCAGCAACAGAATTTACATCTCATTTATACCCTAATAGTGCCAAAGAGTACTATTTTGGATCCAAGAAAAAAAAAGAACAGAGATCAATCCCAATTCATAAATGTTTACATGAAAGCAGACAATATCAAATCGATTCAAAGGAAATGCTTTTTTAACAATGTACATAATAATATTCACATTGGGGAACAGAGTTTTATTTCAACAAATAAATGCCATCCAGCATACTAACTGAATATTGTTAACTCAAGTTGTATTGATTCCTTAATTTGTTTACATTTAACATGCAAAATCCTTCTGGTATTACAGTTGTTTAACGGCATGAAGCATAAGGAGTTTATATCTTATTTTATGATATCATATATTTAATGTTAAAATAAAGCATCAACACTAAGGAGCTCGGTGAATTCTTCCTGACAGAGGGCCCACACATTGCTCATATCTGAGAAGCTGCTATATGGGCCACCGAGGCCGTTAAGAGCAACATGACTGCTTAGGGATTCTTATTATTAGAATCTTGTTTTTGTTGCCATTATTACCTTGGTGATATTTCAAGCGTTCAAGGTGACCCTGTCCTCCTTTCAAATACTGGCGCATGTAGGAAATAAAGCTATGAGTCTTTGACATTCCTCAAATATTCAGGGAACTTACTGTACCCCAGTCATTTGTGTTCTGTGCTGCTGCTAATAGTTTGTGCCATTTCTCATGTTTTTTTTTTTTTCAAATATATGCGCTCCAATGGCAGGGCTGGAGGGGAGGAAAAGGGAACAGGTTCATTTTTCTTAAACTTCCTCTAGATTGCATATCATTTCCTTTCTATTTTTGTCTCCTTTCACACCTGGATGTCATTATGAAATCTGCCAAAGCTTAACTTGATGGCATAGGCCTACAATCCCAGCTACTCAGGACTCTGAGGTAGGAGGATTGCTGTGAGTTTGCAGCCAACGTAGGCTAAATAGTGAGTACCAGGCCAGCCATGGCTACATAGCAAGATTTTCTCCATAGAACAGTAGAAAGATGCTGAAGATGAAGCCAAGCAGTACTTTGCTGGCTTATCATGCAAAAGGTCTATGTCTAGTTCTCAGTATCCCAAAACAAACAAGCAAGCAAGGCAAGAGAAAAGAACCGGGCAGGCCCTCCTGTTGTTTTTTTAAAAAATGCTGCAAGATCCCCGGCGGCAGTAGGCAGCAGAAATGCTGTAGGTCCCAAATGGTGGTAGCAGGCCATGTGGTGGCAGACAGCAGGCCCTGGGAGCAGCCAGTCCCAGGCAGAGATGGCTGCTGGTCCCTGAGCAATGACTGGTCCCAGGCAGGGAGACACATGGCAGGCGGGCAGGAGACAGAAACATGGATAGACACGACTTGCAGAGTGAGGTCGGGCCTTGGGAAAGCAGGAGGATTGGGATAAAGGAAGGTTGGACAGGGGAGCACGGAACCACAATTCTTAGTTAAGGGAACCACTTTAGGGTTGGCAAGAGACCTGACCCTAGAGGGGCTCCCAGGTGCCCAAGCTGAGGTCCCCAGTTAGTTCCTTGGGCAGTTGAGAATAGGGAACCTGAAATGACCCTATCCTTGAGCAATACTGACGAATATCTTGCATATCATCATAGAACCTTCATCTGGTGATGGATGGAGATAGAGACAGAGACCCACACTGGAGCACTGGACTGAGCTCCCAAAGTCCCAATGAGGAGCAGAAGGAGGGAGAACATGAGCAAAGAAGTCGGGACCACGAGGGATGCACCCACCCACTGAGACAGTGGAGCTGATCCATTGAGAGCTCACCAAGACCGGCTGGACTGTGACTGAAAAAGCATGGGATAAAACTGGACTCTCTGAACATGGCGAACTATGAGGGCTGATGAGACGCAAAGGACAATGGCACGGGGGTTTGATCCTACGTAATGTGATGGCTTTGTGGGAGCCCAGCCAGTTTGGATGTTCACCTTCCTAGATATGGACGGAGGTGGGAGGTCCTAGGTCTTACCACAGGGCAGAAAACCCTGACTGCTCTTTGGACTGGAGAGGGAGGGGGAAAGGAGTGGGGAGAGGGGGAGAAGGGTGGGAGGAGGGGGCGTAGGGGGGGAGGAGGGGGAGGGAAATGGGAGGCTGGGAGGAGGTGGAAACTTGTTTTTTTTTTCTCTCTCCTTTTCTCAATAAAAAATAAATAAATAAAATAAAATAAAATAAAAAAAAAAAAGACAAAGGGGACTAAATGTCTCATCTGCCATATCAGCAACTCAGTCACATCTAGACCTATTATACTCTGTCCTCAGGGAAGGTCAATGATGCAGCATTCCTCTTTGTATGCTGTGAATACCATTGGTTATTAAAGGACTACTTTGGACCTATAGCAGGGCAGAATTTAGCTAGGCAGGGAAAATTAAACTGAATGCTGGGAGAAAGAAGGAGTCAGGGAGAAGCCATGGAGCTGCCACTGGAGACAGACACGCTAAAATTTTGCTGGTAGGCCACGACCTCATGGTAGAGATGGGTTAAATTAAGATGTAAGAGTTAGCCAAAAAAAATGCTTAAGCTATTGGCCAAACAGTATTGCAAATAATATAATTTCTGTGTGATTATTTCTGGAGTCTGGGTGGCTGGGAAACAAAGAAGCAGCTTCCTTACAACAGGTCAACACCTTCAGGAGCCTTTATAGCTTGAAACCTCTATGCTCTCTACTTCAGGGAGCCTCACAGTTTGATAAACTTTATGCCTATTTTGTCTCAGAGGACAAGAAAGTGGTAGAGGAAAGTTCTCACATGGGAAGACACTGAAGGGTGCACACGTCTTTAATCTGGGCCCACTTTGCTCATCTCTATGAGTTTTGTAAACAAAAAAGGTTTATTTGTAAGGCCAGACTCTCAAAGCTGAAGACAGGGCTTAGAGGTATTTATGAGATAAAGAGCTGGGTATGGCAGTGCATGCCTATAACCCCAGCTATTAGAAGGTAAAAGCAGAATGAACAGGAGTTCTAAGTCATCCTTAGCTACATAGAGAGCTTGAGGCCAGTCTATCATACTACATGAAACCCTGTCTAAAGAAAAGTAAAGAAAAAGAAGCAAAGAAGTAGAGTGGTCAGGCATGGGGAGAGGTAATTAAAGGTAGTCAGTGGTCTATACATGTGGAATCTAACCTCATGGCTCTTTATGGAATGTATGTTCAGAAAATGACAGTATTAGCATGATCTGAGGGGGGACTTAACCTCCTTCTGCTATCAAGAAGTCACCAACTGCACTTGTGAAGAGTTTGTGGTTCTAACAAAGGTGGCCTTCAAGTCCACGAAGAGTCTCCTAGTCAACCATGACTCCATAAATCAGAAACCTCAGAGGTGTTATCTATTGACAAGATATATCAAGGTAGTGAGAGACAAACAATGCACAGCTCAGCTTTATTAGCTCCAGAATTAGTGAGGCTCAAAAGGCAATTCCAACTGGGCACACCTGTAATCCCAATTCTTGGGAGGGTAAGACAGGATGATTGTGAGTCCAAACTCATCTCGAGCTCCATAGTGTAGTGGCATTTCATTTGTATTTTTATTTATTTATTTATTTATTAAAGATTTCTGCCTCCTCCCTGCCACCGCCTCCCATTTTCCTCCCCCTCCCCCGATCAAGTTCCCCTCCCTCGTCAGCCCGAAGAGCAATCAGGGTTCCCTGCCCTGTGGGAAGTCCAAGGACCACCCACCTCCATCCAGGTCTAGTAAGGTGAGCATCCAAACTGCCTAGGCTCCCACAAACCCAGTACGTGCAGTAGGATAAAAAAAATCCATTGCCATTGTTCTTGAGTTCTCAGTAGTTCTCATTGTCAACTATGTTCAGCGAGTCCAGTTTTATCCCAGGCTTTTTCAGACCCAGGCCAGCTGGCCTTGGTGAGTTCCTGATAGAACATCCCCATTGTCTCAGTGTGTGGGTGCACCCCTCGCGGTCCTGAGTTCCTTGCTCATGCTCTCTCTCCTTCTGCTCCTGATTTGGACCTTGAGATTTCTGTCTGGTGCTCCAATGTGGGTCTCTGTCTCTGTCTCCTTTCATTGCCTGATGAAGGTTAATATTCAGGAGGATGCCTATATGTTTTTCTTTGGGGTCTCTTTCTTATTTAGCTTCTCTAGGATCACGAATTATAGGTTCAATGTCCTTTATTTATGTCTAAAAACCAAATATGAGTGAGTACATCATATGTTCCTCTTTTTGGGTCTGGCTTACCTCACTCAGGATAGTGTTTTCTATTTCCGTCCATTTGCATGCAAAATTCAAGAGGTCATTGTTTTTTACTGCTGAGTAGTACTCTAATATGTATATATTCCATACTTTCTTCATCCATTCTTCCATTGAAGGGCATCTAGGTTGTTTCCAGGTTCTGGCTACTACAAACAATGCTGCTATGAACATAGTTGAGCATAAATTTTAGTTGTATGATAGGGCCTCTCTTGGGTATATTCCCAAGAGTGGTATTGCTGGGTTCAGGGGTAGGTTGATCCTGAATTTCCTGAGAAACCACCACACTGCTTTCCAAAGTGGTTGCGCAAGTTTGCATTCCCACCAGCAATGGATGAGTGTACCCCTTTCTCCACAACCTCTCCAGCAAAGGCTATCATTGGTGTTTTTTATTTTAGCCATTCTGACAGGTGTAAGATGGTATCTTAAAGTTGTCTTGATTTGCATTTCCCTGATCGCTAAGGAAGTTGAGCATGACCTTAAGTGTCTTTTGGCCATTTGAAGTTCTTCTGTTGAGAATTCTCTGTTCAGCTCAGTGCCCCATTTTATAATTGGGTTGATTAGCCTTTTACGGTCTAGTTTCTTGAGTTCTTTATATACTTTGGAGATCAGACCTTTGTCAGTTGCGGGGTTGGTGAAGATCTTCTCCCAGTCAGTGTGTTGCCTTTTTGTCTTAGTGACAGTGTCCTTTGCTTTACAGAAGCTTCTCAGTCTTAGGAGGTCCCATTTATTCAATGTTGCCCTTAATGTCTGTGCTGCTGGGGTTATATGTAGGAAGTGGTCTCCGGTGCCCATGTGTTGTAGAATAAAGCTTGCTCGGGATCAGAGAAGTAAAGCAGCCACACTGGCAAGTTTTACAGACCAGGTAGCAATCACACACACCTTTAATAATCCCAGAACTAGAGAGGATTATAAAATGGGAGGAGACAGCTCTCAGTCTCAGCCTCATTCTGAGATTCCTGGAAGGCAGGATCACCATTTTGGACTGATGTAGGAGCCAGTGGCTAGCTTTTTTTTTTTTTTTTGCCATTCTGACCTTCATGTTGAACCCCGATTTCTGTCTCTGAGTTTTTATTAATCATGCTACAACATAGCAAGACTGAGGCCAGTCTGTGATGCATGAGATCCTGATTTTTTTAAAAAAAGTATTGTTAAGTCCAAAGCAGCACCCTCCCCCCCGCCCAATGACAGTGCCGGTAAGAATGTCCTAAACAGAGGACTTTGGCTGGGCAAACAGAGGCCTAACGGTCAGTTTTCTGTTTACCAGGAACTTCCATTAATCCACCAAGAACATCCCTAATCTGGCCCAGAGGTCAGTTATGGAATGCAAGTGTTTAGAATGCTCATGCAGATGTATAGATGCACATAATTTAAAAGGCAATACATTTTGAAGAGTTGAGACCTTTTTCCAGGTGATGATTTGGTACTTGCCCTGTCTCCCAGAGGTAAACTAATGTCCCCTCCACCTTGTTTTTATAACCTTCATTTACTTATTTAACACATCTGATTGTTTTGACTACATGTGTGCCTGTTGCTCAGGGAGACCAGACCATTGGATCCACTGGAACTGGAGTTACAAACACTTGTTAGCAGCCATGTGGTCCTGGGATTCAAACCCGAGTCCTCCAGAAGAACAGCTAATGCTCTTAACTTCTGAGTCATCTCTCCAGCCTCTCCACCCCATATCAGTAAAGGAGTGTATGTCGTAATGAGCTGGTGTAAGGCAAATTTCTTTGCTTCCTGCAAATTACAGGTAGCTGAAATGACTCCCAGGATTGCTGAGTGTTTGAAGCCAGCATGTATGACATAGTAAGTTCCAGGACAGCCAGGACTACAGAATGAGGACCTGTCTCACAAAATCAAACCAAAAAGAAAATGAATATTGTGGCCCATGATTGTAACCCTAGAACTTTGAACCAAGAGGTTTGCTTGGAGTACAAGGCCAGCCTTGGGTAAATAATGATGCCCTATATCAAAAACAAACAAACCGGGCAGTGGTTGTGCGCGCTTTTAATCCCAGCATTATGGAGGCAGAGACAGGTGGATCTCTGTGAGTTCAAGGCCAGCCTGGTCTACAGAGTGAGTTATAGGACAGCCAGTACTGTTTCATGGTGAAACCCTCTCTCGAAAAACCAAAGCAACCAAACAAACAACTAAGATCTGAAGTTTTGTTGTTAGACAGGGTTTCACTGTGTAGCCTGGGCTGGCCAGGAAATTTTGTAGACCCGTGGTAATCTGCTGCGGCTGAATCCCAAGTGCTAGGATTATGGTCCTGCACCCAAGTCACTAAGGTAAAATATCTATTGTTTTCAAAGGTCATTTTGACTGTTGAATGGGCAATTGGAAGGATGCATAGAAGAGCTAATGAATATCCAAATTCAATATACTATACATTGAAACTATGTGTGGCAGGAGAATAGTGAAAAGGTTAAGTCAGGTGGCTTCAAAACATTATTGAGCACTTAGTTGATGTCAGGCTTAGTCCTCGATGATGGGGACACTGCGGTGAAAGACACATCCACTCTGGTAGGCATCATTCTAGTGGTAAGCTGTATCTGGTGGCTCAAGCCTGGAATCCAGCTGCCTGGAAAGCCAAAGCAGGACAATTGTAAAATCAAGGCCACCCTGTGCAATTTAATGAGACCTTTTCTCAAAATAGAAAGGCTGGGTATGAAGCGAGGTAGAGCATTTGCCCAGCATGTTGGGGCTTTAGGTTTGATTACTAGAACTTAAACAAAGAAACAGACAGACAGAGAAACCCAAAGAAACAACTTCATGGGGCTTGACAGATGACACCATACTTAAAAGCATTGGTACTCTTCCAGAGGACCTGAGTTTGATTCCCAGAACTCACGTCAAGTTACTCCAGCTCCAGATCTGACATCTTTTTCTGACCTCTATAGGTATTCACACATGTGTGGTGTACAAACTCTCTCTCTCTCTCTCTCTCTCTCTCCTCTCTCTCTCTCTCTCTCTCTCTCTCTCTCTCTCTCTCTCTCACACACACACACACACACACACACACAAATAAAAATAAACTTTAAAAGAGGAAATTCATATATGGTGTATGAGGTCATGATAAATAAATACTAAGCAGGAAAATAAAGCAAGGCAGACACAAATTGGTCAGAGGCACGGTGTTTTTTATAAGGCAATCTTCTTTTTTTTTCTAATTTCGAGACAGGGTTTCTCTGTGTAACAGTCCTTGCTGTCCTGGAACTCACTCTGTAGATCAGGCTGGTCTTGAACTCACAGAGATCCACCTGTCTCTGCCTCCCCAGTGCTGGTATTAAAGGTGTGTACCTCTGTGCCAGACCATATGATAATTTTGAAAGCAGTAGAGACTGAAGGAAGAGAGAAAGGGTGCCATAATCGGGGGGGGGGGGTGGGGGTGGGCAGAATTCCCAGCACTGAAAACAGTAAGTAGAAAGGCCCTGATGTATACAGCACCTTCTGAGAATGTGGTTCAGTGTGTTATTTGATAATGGGAAGTTTGGTCAGATTGGTTCTGTAATCTAGGCTGTAAGAGATATGACTACTTTCTAGTCCAGATAAGACAATCAGTGAAAGAAGAAATTCTGAGATGATAATGCTGTTTCAGGAGAGTAAGACCCTATTGTAACAGTGGCCTAGATTCCAGAATGTGGGAGGGGCTTATATCCTAGGTAATTCCTGATCTTGTCAAGTTGATGGCACTAACCATCATACCCAGCTTCTGTGTGTAAGTTGTTACAAGGTAGGGAGGAATAAGATCTAGGTAGAACAGGCTGGGTTTATATTTCAGTTGGTACAGTGCTTGCAATAGCATGTACAAAGCCCTAGCTTTGAGTCCTAGCACGTCATAAACTGGGCACCTGCTTGTAATCTCAGCTGCACAGTTTCAGACCAGCCTGAGCCATAGGACAGTATGTGTCAAAAATAAAGAAAAGCATTAGGCTGGAGAAATGGCTCAATGGTTAAGAGTTCATATTGCTCTTGCAGAGGACCCAAGTTTGGTTCCCAGAACACAGGCTGAGTGGCTTACAAGCACCTGCGTTCCACGGGATCTGATGCCCTCTCCTGGCCTCCGTGTGTGCTGTGTGTACATGCTGCACACAGAGATAAATAGGCACACACATCAATTTTTTTTTTAAAAAAAATCTTTTTGTTTGTTTGTTGTTTTTTGAGACAGGGTTTCTCTGTGTTGCTCTGGCTGTCCTGGAACTCATTCTATAGACCAGGTTGGCCTTGAACTCACAGAAAATCTTCCTGTTTCTGCCTCCTGAGTGCTGGGATTTAAGGTGTGCACCACTATGCCTGGTATTAAAATTGTCTTTAGAAATAAAAGCACGGGTGTTCTATGCCTGTAATGCCAGGTGGAGCTATGGAAGTCAGGAATCCAGGGTCATCATCAGCTCTGCAGCTAGTTCAAAGGCAGTTTGGGCTCCGCAAGACCCCACCTCAAAAACGAGTTAGATGGAGTTTAATCTTGTTAATCAATCAGTGATCTCTTTGAAATTGAAAGTGTCTTCTGAGTTGTTCAAGTGGGACAAATCTAATCACAAGCGGCCTCATAAGTGAAAGGAGGAGCAGGAGAGTCTGCTGTGGTGATCTGATATAAAAGGGTCTTAACCTACCTCTCTCACCAGAAAGGAAGGTGGAGAGCCAAGAAATGTAGGGGCCTTAAGAAGTTGGACAAAACAAGGAAATGGACTCTTCTGGCACCTTTACAAGGAAATGAAGCCCTGCACCTTGAAATGGATCAACAAAAATAAATATAGCTCAAAAAATGAGATGATCAAAGGCTCCCATGCTGGCTTCAGATTAGTCGTTAGTAAAATGGTGTTTTGTTTTTTGTTTTTTTAATTAGGTCAGTGATGTTCAAACCTTTTTTAGCCATTGTGATGGTTAACTTTATGTGTTAACTTGGCTGGGTCACAGGGTTGAGAATGTTTGACCAAACATTCTAGATGTGTCTGTGTGGGTATTTTTGGCATGAGATTACTATTTAAATCAACAGAATGAGGAAAGCAGGTTGTTCCCCATAATGTGGGTGGGCTTATCCAGTCCAATGCTTACAAAGAAGAAAGAGGCTGAACTTACCTCGTGCAAGAGAGAATTCTTGTCTGCTGGTCTTTGAAGTTGGATATTTTTTTCCTTGTCTTTGACTTAAAACTAAAGCATTTCCTTGAGTCCCCAGCTCACCGCTTCTTCCTGCATATCTCATTAGTTGTCAGCCTCAGTAATCATAAGGGTCAATTCATTCAAATAAACCTCTTTCTATCTATAGTGATATCTTATTTGTTTTGTTTCTCTAGAGTACGCTAACTAATATAGTCAACAAAACTGAATACTGATATCAGAAAAAAGTGAAAATTCTTCAGTTGTCACAAGGCTGGGTAGCAGAGCCTTCCTCCCCCCCCCTCAGCTCCAGAGGTTTAATGAAACTATACAGTCATCACTTGGCTTTTGACTCTGTAACTTTGTTTCTTTTGATTTTGTAACTTTGTTTCTTTTTCTCTTCAAAACGGAGTAAGATATTTTGCTGAAATGATTGTTTGATAGAGGGTCTTCTGTAGCAAAGGATGGTCTTGAACTCCTGATCCCTTGTCTCTGTCTACTGAATGTGGTATTACAGGCTCTCATCGACATATCCAACTTTCTCTGGAATGCACACACTTTTCAATTTAGACTCTTCGTTTTGCATGTGTGTATGTGTGTTCACATACATGCATGTGTATGTTCATGCACGTGTGTGTGCATGTTTGTGGAAGCCAGAGGTTATTGTGTCTTCCTCAATTGCTCTTCACTATATGTCAGATCTGGAACTGGAGTTACTTGATGTGAGTTCTGGGAATCAAACTCAGGCCCTCTGGAAGAGTAGCAAAAATAATAATAAGTATGGAGTCATTATAATGTTTTCTAGCTCCATCATTTTCCTGCAAAACCAAACTGTCATTATTTTTTTCTGCTGTGTAGTACTTCATTGTGTAAATTTACCACATTTTTCTTATCCATTCTTCAATGGAGGGGCATTTAGGTTGTTTCCAGGTTCTGGCTATGACAAACAAAGCTGCTATGAACATAGTTGAACACATGTCCTTGTGGCACCATTGAGCATCCTTTGGATATATACCCAAAAGTGGTATTACTGGGTCTTGAGGAAGGTTGTTTCCTAATTTTCTGAGAAATTGCCACACCGATATCCAAGGGGGTTGTACCAGCTTGCATTCCCACCAGCAATGCAGAAGTGTTCCCTTTTCCTCACAACCTCTACAGCATAAGTTGTCATCAGTGTTTTTGATCTTGGCCACTCTTACAGGTGTAAGATGGAATCTCAGAGTTGTTTTGATTTCTATTTCTCTGATGACTAAAGATATTGAACATTTCCTTAAATGTCTTTCAGCCATTTTAGATTCTTCTATTGAGAGTTCTCTGTTTAGGTCTGTACTCCATTTTTTTTTTATTGGATTATGTGATCTTTTGGTGTCCAATTTCAGTTCTTTGTATATTTTGGAGATCAGACCTCTGTCTGATGTGGGGTTAGTGAAGATCTTCTCCTATTCTGTAGGCTGTTGTTTTGTCTTGTTGACCATGTCCTTTGCTTTACAGAAGCTTTTCAGTTTCAGGAGGTCCCATTTATTAATTGTTTCTCTCAGTGTCTGTGCTGCTGGGGTTATATTTAGGAAGTGGTTCCCTGTGCCAAAGCATTCAAGTGTACTTCCCACTTTCTCTTCTATAAGGTTCAGTGTGGCTGGCTTTATGTTGAGGTCTTTGATCCATTTGGACTTGAGGTTTGTGCATGTTGATAGATATGGGTCTATTTTCATTTTTCTACATGTTGATATCCAATATGCCAGCACCACTTGTTAAATATGCTTTCTTTCTTCCATTTGATATTTTTTCTTCTTTATCAAAGATCAGGTGTTCGAAGATGTGTGGATTGATATCTGGATCTTCTATTTGGTACCATTGGTTCTCCTGTCTGTTCTTATGCCAATACCTATTCTTTTGTCTTTTGAGACTTTGTCTGTGACCGAGTTTGTGCTTTCCAGAGAGAGTTGGATGTGTTGATGAAAGCACCACACTCAGGAGGCAGAGACAGGAGGATCAGGAGTTCAAGGCTATCCTTTGCTACAGAAGACTGTATCAGACACACAAGTGTTCCAGCAAATCCTCTTAAATTCATTCCCTTTTCATTTAGTTACATGATGATACTGTAACACACGACTACAATTTCAGAGGCTGGAAGCACAGGTTTGTTATTGACAGTTGGAGAGTCAGAGTCCCAAATCTGTGTCACTGAGATAAAATCAATGGGGCAGTGAAGAGGAGTTGCTTCTGGAGGCTCCAGGAGAGAATCTGTGCCCTTGCCTTTCTGATTCTTCATCACTTTTGCTCTTTGGTCAAGACTTCTTTCTCTACAGCATCTTCAGATCTTTATCTGGCTCTGACTCTGCTTCCCTGCCTCCCTTTCACTTAAGGACCTTTGGAATTGCACTGAGTAATCCTGAATGGGTCAGGCTAACTTCCCTATCTCACACTTATCACGTGACCAGCCTTAGTCCATCAATATCCTTCATCTCCCCTTGTCATAGACTTTCACATCTACACAGGTATGTGAGGACATAAAGACCTAATCAATGGGGCTGGAGAGAAAGCTCAGTGGTTAACAGCACTGGCTGATCTCCCAGAGGACCCAGGTTCAGTTCCCAGTACCCACATGGCAGCTCACAACTGCCTGTGACTCCAGTTCCAGGGAATCTGACACCTTCATACCAAATGGACATAAAATAATGTGAAATAAATATTTTTTTTTAAAAAAATTACTTCTTTAGAGAGCATTTTTTTCTAGCATATCATTCCTGAAGTGTGGCACTAATAACAGATTATTCCATAATATTCTGTATTTATAAAAATGTTTATTCATAAGCAATGCACAAAAGCTTTCATGTACACACTCACATGTTTCTAACTACAATGTTTCTTTGTAAGTCTCTTTTTTTTTCAATTAAAATCCATTTTGAGACAGGTCTGGTGGAGCAGGACTGGAAGGTCTTGGGAAACTGGGACTGGAAGAATGAACATTGAAGTCCTACGTGGGCTACAGAAAGGATTCTAGGCAACCCTGAGCAATTTAGTGAACTCTGTCTCAAAAAAAAGGAGGAGAGAGGATGGAGAGATAGTTCAGTGGACAAGAGCACTTGCTGCTCTCATAGAGGACCTAGGATTTGTTGCCAGCACCTCCACAGCACAAATATGGTGTGGTGGCACACTCCTGTAATCTTAAGTGTGCTGGACGGGGAGGCAGGAGTATCAGAAGTTGAAGGCCATCTTTATCTGTGCAGCCAGTTTCAGGCCAGCCTGAGACACATGGAATCCTGTCCCCAAATCAATATATACCTATAGAAAATCAAAACAAATAGAAATCAACTTTGATTCCTGTAACTATAATTATTATTACAACAGATCTTTCTTTAAAATAAAAAGAAGTAGCTAGCCATGATTGCAGACACCTATAAACAAAGAGTTGAGGAGCGCTTGGGCTCCAGGAGACAAGACTATCTCAAAACTAAACAAAACAAAAGTTACAAACCTGCAAAGAATGTACACACATTGTTAAGTAAATTCCAATTACAAAATGGCATACAGTGAAGAGTGGGTGTCCTTACCACAAGCCCATACAACATGTTTTGCTTGGATACATCTCTTTTGAGACCAACAACAATAACAGTTAAGCCAGGAAGGCACAGACAAGAGGATAAGGAGCCCAGGGCTATCATGGCAGCTATATAATAAGTTGGAGGGAAGCCTGGACTACTTGAGACCCTTTAAACAATAAGCTCATTGGTATCTAATCTAAAGAGTCTTTTTTACATACTTCTGGTCCTGTTTTCTTTTCTTTTGTTTGAGACAGGACTTCACCCTTTATCTCCAGCTGACCTGGATTCTGAGATCTCCCTGCCTCAGCCAATGTGAGAGGCACGTGGCAGCACATGCAACTGCAGTAGTCTTGTAGTATCTTTGTCTATACCATCCTCAGTTTCTCTTAAGTACCAGTGTCAAGTTAATTTTTCCCTTCACTTGGCTACTGAGAAGCAAAACACCCTTTAAATGAACAATGGTATTGTTTACATGGGGACTTCTAGGCTAGAGGATCATATGTTACTAGAAATTATATTTATTTTTACTCCTTCATTTTTATCTCATATGTTATTATTATTATTATTGCCAGTAATTCTTTCATTTAAGCCAGTAACGACATACACTTTTACATATCCAGAAGTATATTTTAAATTTTCCACAACTCTACATTACTCAAGACAAGAAGGTAAGCATATATAGGCAGGAAATACAAATAGGCTTTGCCCACGAAACTTTTCTAACCAAACAGAAATAAGAAGAAATTGGGAAGGAGGTGGTTTATGATATAAAACCAAACCATTTTTCAGTGGATCCAAAATCTTAATTTGACATATGTTTCCCAAGAGGCAAAAATGAGCAAGTAGCGGAGTCAGGCCTGGACATTTCCTGACTGTACATTCCATTTTCCTCGTTCTCATATGCCAGAGACTCTGATATGATATTATTATTATTGGTTATTATTATTGTTATTTGTGTGCACAGAACTGTGCCATAGAGAGATCAGATGACAACTTTTGGCACTTGGTTTTCTCTTACTGTGAGTTCTGGATATAGAACACCATTAGGCTGTGGGGTAATCACTTTTACCATTTCCCTAGACCCAGAAATTTTATTTAAAACTTGTCAGTTTTCTTTGAATGGTCCATTGCTTTTGTTGCAAGATACCCTTTTAAACCCAGTGCTCGCATTTCCATAGAAGAGAGGGACTCTATACTCTGTTGGAAGGACATTTCTTTTTTTACTTTTCTCTGTCTGCTCATTCTGTAGACAAGGTTGGCATCAAACTCACAGAGATCTGGCTGCCTCTTCTGCCAAATGCTGAGGTTAAAGGTGCATACCACCACATTCAACTCCTTTTGTATTTTACTACTATTATTTTTATTGTTTTTGTTTTTACATACCAAGCAAAGTTCCCCTCCCCCTCCTCCCAGTTCTTCCCCTCCACCTTCCCTCTACCAGTTCCTCAATTCACTGCTCCTCCGCTGTTTCTGGATTCTAACAATATAACTGAGGATGGCTTGGAACTCACTGTATATTGCAGGCTGACTTCTGGTGTGTGATAAGCCTCTTTCTGTACCCTTCATTTGCTTCTCCATAAAGAGAGAAGAGAGACTAATACTTTTTTTTTTTTTTTTTTGCCTTTTCGAGACAGGTCTCACTGTGTAGCCCTGGCTGTCCTGGAACTCGCTTTGTAGACCAAGCTAGCCTCAAACTCACAGAGATCCTGCCGTTGCTTCTCGAGTGCTGGGATTAAAGGTGTGAGCCACCATCGCCTGGCTAAGGAACTAATTAATACTTGTAATGAACTGTATTCCATTGATGTTAATTCTGAGCCAAGATGCTATGTTAATCATTGCAAACAAACTTATCCCCTTGTCCCATTTTTCTATATAAGTGGCAAATATCCTGTTTCTTGTTTTAGTGACTGGCTCACAGCTTCGCTTTTATATGACTAGACTGACAATTCTGTATATTAAATATTTCAGGAAGCCATTGTTTTCAACTAAGCTCCTTAAACAGAGAAGGCAAAAAATCAAAATGGAGTCATACATGCTGAAATTCCATTGTTACCAAGGTGAAAGTAATTTATTTAGCTAGAAAGGCAGATTCAGACAACCCCCTCCTCTGCTAGACCCCTGCATCTGAACCTGCACACTAACAAGGCTCCCAGAGGAGGTTCTGCCACATGAGAGCAGCTCAACTCTGAAAGATCCTGTGCATACAGAACACTCAGTAAGAGGAAAGCAGGTCCATGAATCCTGCTGCTCTGCTTGGTTAGATTTCCACTGAACACACACACACACACACACACACACACACACACACACACACACACACACACACACACACACGAGCATTCAGTAGGGAGCAACAGCCCAGGGCTTCTGAATCCCTTGCCAGAGTTATTTATTTTACAGACCACTGTCTGTTGAGCTAGTCCCCATTCATAGTTGCGTTTCCAAGGAGACACAACCATGACTTACTCGTCACCAAGCAACAGCTAAGGCTTCTATCAACCTAAAGAGGGTCAAAATTTTTGAAGCCCTCTTGCAAATAACAGTGAATTTGCAGCGAGATTAGTGCTGATGTAGTTTTTGGCACTTACTCACTAATATCTGAAATGTGAAGTAGTCAAAAAGCACGCTCTTGGCTCCAGGCCATGTGGAGGGCAAGAAGTCACTTGGGTCTTACTATCCCACATGGCAGCCGCTAGCCTCACATACTTGCTGTCATGGCTAGTTTTATGCCATTTTGACACAAGCTAGAGTCATCAGAGAGGGAAGAAAATGCTTCCATAAGTTCAGCCAGCAGGCAAGCCAGTAGGGCATTTTCTTAATTAGTGATTGATGAGGGAGGCCAGTCCATGGAGGGTGGTACTACCCCTGGGATGGTGGTCCTGGGTTCTATAAGAAAGCAGGGTGAGCAAGCCATGGGGAGAAAGCCAGTAAGCAGCCCTCCTCCATGGCATCTGCATCAGTGCCTGTGTCCAGGATCCTGCCTTGTTTGAGTTCCTGTCCTGACTTCCTCCAGTGATAACTACAATGTTAAAGAGTAAGCTATGCTTTTGGTCATGGTGTTTCATCACAGCAATAGAAACCCTACTGGGTACTTGGAATGTGGGTACTAGAAATAGAAACACATGCTAGATCTCTATAATTTAGTATAAGAAAAAGAATATACATTACCTTATTGGTGATTTTCAGATGGAACATTTGTCAACAGTATAAGATTTTAGATCTATTTCTTCTTTTTTTTGGGGGACACTTTATTTTTTTATATTTAAATTTATTTATTTATTAAGGATTTCTGCCTCGTCCCCGCAACCGCTTCGCATTTCCCTCCCCCTCCCCCGATCAAGTCCCCCTCCCACATCTGCTCGAAGAGCAATCAGGGTTCCCTGACCTGTGGGAAGCCCAAGGACTGCCCACCTCTATCCAGGTCTCCTAAGGTGAGCATCCAAACTGCCTAGGCTCCCACAAAGCCAGTACGTGCAGTAGGATCAAAAACCCACTGCAATTGTTCTTGAATTCTCAGTATTCCTCATTGTCCGCTATGTTCAGCTAGTCCGGATTTATCCCATGCTTTTTCAGACCTAGGCCAGCTGGCCTTGGTGAGTTCCCAATAGAACATCCCCATTGTCTTAGTGTGTGGGTGCACCCCTTGTGGTCCTGAGTTCCTTGCTCGTGCTCCGTCTCCTTCTGCTCCTGATTTGGACCTTGAGATTTCTGTCCGGTGCTCCCATGTGGGTCTTTGTCTCTGTCTCCTTTCATCGCCTGATGAAGGTTAATATTCATGAGGATGCCTATGTGTTTGTCTTTGGATTCACCTTCTTATTTAGCTTCTCTAGGAACATGAATTATAAGCTCAATGTCCTTTATTTATGGCTAGAAACCAAATATGAGTGAGTACATCCCATGTTCCTCTTTTTGGGTCTGGCTTACCTCACTCAGGATAGTGTTTTCTATTTCCATCCATTTGTATGCAAAATTCAAGAAGTCCTTGTTTTTTACTGCTGAGTAATACTCTAATATGTATATATTCTATACTTTCTTCATCCATTCTTCCGTTGAAGGGCATCTAGGTTGTTTCCAGGTTCTGGCTATTACAAACAATGCTGCCATGAACATAGTTGAGCATATACTTTTGTTGTATGATAGGGCCTCTCTTGGGTATATTCCCAAGAGTGGTATTGCTGGATCCAGGGGTAGGTTGATCCCGAATTTCCTGAGAAACCGAAACACTGCTTTCCAGAGTGGTTGCACAAGTTTGCATTCCCACCAGCAATGGGTGAGTGTACCCCTTTCTCCACAACCTCTCCAGCAAAGGCTATCATTGGTGTTTTTTATTTTAGCCATTCTGACAGGTGTAAGGTGGTATCTTAAAGTTGTCTTGATTTGCATTTCCCTGATCGCTAAGGAAGTTGAGCATGACCATAAGTGTCTTTTGGCCATTTGAAGTTTTTCTGTTGAGAATTCTCTGTTCAGCTCAGTGCCCCATTTTATAATTGGGTTGATTAGCCTTTTGCAGTCTAGTTTTTTGAGTTCTTTATATATTTTGGAGATCAAACCTTTGTCAGTTGCGGGGTTGGTGAAGATCTTCTCCCAGTCAGTGGGTTGCCTTTTTGTCTTAGTGACAGTGTCCTTTGCTTTACAGAAGCTTCTCAGCCTCAGGAAGTCCCATTTATTCAATGATGCCCTTAGTGTCTGTGCTGCTGGGGTTATACGTAGGAAGTGGTCTCCTGTGCCCATGTGCTGTAGAGTACTTCCCACTTTCTCTTCTATCAGGTTCAGTGTGTTCGGACTGATATTGAGGTCTTTAATCCATTTGGACTTGAGTTTTGTGCATGGTGATAGATATGGATCTATTTTCATTCTTCTACAGATTGACATCCAGTTTTGCCAGCACAATTTGTTGAAGATGCTCGCTTTTTTCCATTGTATACTTTAGCTCCTTTATCGAAAATCAGGTGTTCATAGGCTTGTGGGTTAATGTCAGGGTCTTCTATTCGATTCCATTGGTCGACTTCTCTGTTTTTATGCCAATACCAAGCTGTTTTCAATACTGTAGCTCTGTAATAGAGTTTGAAGTCAGGGATGGTAATGCCTCCAGACAATCCTTTATTGTATAAGATTGTTTTGGCTATCCTGGGTTTTTTGTTTTTCCATATAAAGTTGATTATTGTCTTCTCCAGATCTGTGAAGAATTTTGATGGGATTTTGATGGGGATTGCATTGAATCTATAGATTGCTTTTGGTAGAATTGCCATTTTTACTATGTTGATCCTCCCAATCCAAGAGCAAGGGAGGTCTTTCCATTTTCTGGTGTCTTCTTCAATTTCTTTCTTCAAAGACTTATAGTTCTTGTCAAGTAGATCTTTCACTTCCTTGGTCAGAGTAACCCCAAGATATTTTATGCTATTTGTGGCTATCGTGAAAGGTGATGCTTCTCTAACTTCCCTCTCTGTTTCCTTATCCTTAGTGTATAGGAAGGCAACTAATTTTGTGGAGTTGATCTTGTATCCTGCCACATTACTAAAGGTGTTTATCAGCTGTAGGAGTTCTTTGGTAGAATTTTTGGAGTCGCTTATGTACACTATCATATCATCTGCAAATAACGAAAGCTTAACTTTCCTTACGAATCCCCTTGTAGATCTATTTCTTTAACTAAAATATAATATTAAAAACAGCAACAACAAAGAAAGTAAGCCACTAATTGGGCTTTTGCAAAATTCAGGAATAAAGAGATAACATGTAGATTTCTCAAAGCAGCCAGTTTCAACTGGCAGATAATGAAGTTCTCCCTGCTGTAAGTTCTGCACAGAAGTCACCTGAATTAACCACAGATGTTAACTACTCTTTCTTTGCCTCTCGGTCTCCCTGCCTTACAAGGAAAGGAACTTGGAAATGGTCAATGCCACTTTTGTTCTGTTTTTTTTTTTCCCAAGGCTTTCTTTGCAAACTAAACTCCTTAGGAACATAGGGGCATTAATTTTTTTTTTTAATGGGAGAAAGTACTGCCTTGTTTGAGGATTACAAATAAAGCCAATTAAAATTGATGGACCAAATTGTTGGGGTTCGCCCCTTTTGATACGTTTGTTAGATCCACAGAGGCTACCCCTGTAAAGGGGATCAGCCAGTACCTTCCCTGAGTTGCTAAACTCCTGACATTGGCAGCCCAAAGATAGGGTGGGTCAATAGGATTAGTTACCTTAATTATGTCCGTGTTATCCTATGTAGTACCTTCGCTAATTGGCCAAGTTCAGAGACCCTGCCCTTAAAGTTTATAAATGCAAAGATTTCCCTTTGTTCTTTGGGTTTCTGCTGGCTCTACATCATAGTCCAACTTCCCCAGCTGTTACTAGTTGAAGTTTTTTTTAAATTAATTAATCAGTTAATTGATTTTTCCCAGCCTGAGCATAGTTTCTGCTCAATTCCTCATCTCCTCCCCCAAACTCCCTCCCATCCACTCCTTCTTCCTTCCCTTCAGAGAAAGTCCAGGCCTCCCACGTATATCAGGCAGCCATGGCATATCAAGTTGCAGCAAAATTAGGCACCTCCTCTCCTAATAAGGCCGGATGCAGTAACACAGCACAAGGGAAGATTTCCAGGAGCAGGCAACAGCCCCTGCTCCCTCTGCCAGGAGTCCCACAAGACCATGCCATAAAACTGCAAAGGAGAAGATCACCTGAAATCAGTCTCAGTATGTCTTTCTACTGAACCTGGAAAGAATCTTTAATATTTAAGAACATGTCTAATTTATAAGAAATGGATAAGAAGTCCACTTAGAATTTATAGCCATTTTATATTCTCTCTCTGGACTTTATGTTTTGGGACAGTCTCACGTAGCTTAGGCTGGTCTCAAACAGACTGTGAGGTAGAGAATGAACTTGAACTTCCTGATCCCTCTGCTACCAAGTCCTGAGTGCCAGACAACAGGAATTCACTACCATGCCCAACTTCCTATTTTGTATTTTTGAGAAGGGGTCTCATTCTGTAGTTTAGGCTACCCTGGAACTCATTCTGTAGCCTGGACTGGCCTCCAACTAGAAGCAATCCTTCTGCATCAGCCTCTCAAGGGATAGCATTACAATCATAAGCCACCTTGCTGGCAACATAACTTCCTTACATTAATGAAATTCATAAGTTGATCCCCATTTGCAAGCTTCTTTCTTGTTTCATGTCTCTTCGGCAAGGGGTGTGGTTATTTAGCATCCTTAACCTAGTGCCCTACCATATGTACGTGAGAAACAGTCTTTCCTTTTGTCCTAGTCTGTTGTCTATTGCTGTGAGAAACGTCATGAACAAAAGCAGCTGGGAAGGAAAGGTTTGTTTGGCTTCCACGTCCCAATCACTGGCAATCACTGAGGGAAACTAAGGCAAGAACTCAAGGTAGGACTTGATGCAGAGACCATGGAGGAATGCTGTTTCCTGATTGGCTCAGCTTGCTTTCTTATACTGTCCAGGACAACCTACCCAGGGATGGTACCGCCCATGGTGGGCTGGGCTCTCCATTCTAATCATTCATGAAGAAAATACTCCAGACTTGCTTACAAGCCAATCTGATGGAGGCATCTTCTCAATTAAGGTTTCCTCTTCCGCAATGACTCTAGTTTGTGTCAAGTTGACAAAAGCCATAAAAATGGCTAACCCACCAAAGGCCAATGTTCAAATAAGCCTCCGTAGTCTTGTGAAACTCATGCATATGTGCATGTTTGCCCAAGGACTCCAGACATTCTTGAGACTTGATTCTCATCAGACCCTTTCCCTTTGAGCTGATGATGAATTAGTCAATCATATCACATTGTGAGGTTGAGCTCTCACCAATGAATGTGGTGAGACACAGTTTTCACCTGTTTTAGAACAAAAACTAAGTGAATTCCCATCCCGGTGTACTTGCCTGGTTTGGGTCTTTGCATGCCCTTCTGCAAAAGCAAAAATTGCCTTGATGAATTACTTTCGCTTTTGGTGTTTCTTTGTACAACACCAGGAATATTCCTTTTCAACATATGTCTTTGATCGGATGCTCAAAGAATCCATTATACAGCCCTTACTTTAAGAACCTAAAGGACAATCCAAGCATTGGTAGTGTCAACTGACTGGAGGTGGAGCTAAGAAGATCCGGATCTGAGGCCAGCCTGGACTACATAGTAAGAGCCTTCCTCATAAAGCCAAAATAACGTAGAGGATAGAGTCTGCTGACCTTATGTGGTATTCAAGGGCACAAATCTGCCTTTCTCCCATAATCCCACTACTGCCTGTAACACACCCTGTGCTTACACAGACTATTTCATCATCTGTAATCAATTCCCTATTTCTCTACTTGGCCATTTCTTCTCTCCCTAAGAAGTCCTCCTTCTTCTCTCTGCCAGTTCTAACCCTACCCACATTTCAAAGCCAAGGGCACTATCGTCTGTGAAAACTTTCCTGACCACTCCTGCAGAATGTGGATTTAGTTCTTGCCTCTAGCACAAAGAGTTAACTTTTCTTTCTTTGTCTACAAACCAGTTCTTTCACAACTAGATTTTGGAGTCTCAGGAAGGCATCAAAATCACATCATATGTGTCTGCTACCTCAAACTTGGGAGTAGTTAGAGTCAGATAAAATGTTTGTGGCTAGATTTTACCTTCTCTTATTCCTCCATTTAGAACTAAGTTTCTGAGCTAGTGGGTTTAAGGGCTCAAGCCAAGATACATGGCTTACTGAGAGCTGCCAATACTCTACATTTTAAGTTCACAGGAGTAGCAACTATTAGGGCCAGTCACAAGCTCATAGTCCTTGCTATAGAAAACACAGGTTTCTGCCCCAATATCCTAGTTGAAATAGTGATCTGGTTTTGTGGCTTTGTAGTGTTCCTCTTCCAGAGGCCAGCAGAGAGAGAAGGGAGTCACCTTCTTACTAAGGTGGGAATGAGGATCTTTCTTTTTCCTGCAATCACAAAGCTACTGGACTGGCACTGTGTCTGAGGCTCGTAGAGCTTAGTAGTAGAACTCCTACCTACATCACCTGCCCTGCATTTCTTTTCATAGATGAATGCATTTCAGATCAGAGAATAATTCATCTCAGGTCATATAGCAATTAAATATGCTTGCCTTTGATGTCTATGGGCAATTGATTTCAGGAACCCTTATGAATACCAAAACTCAAGGATAATCAGCCTCCTATAGAAAAATGATGTCTTATTTGCAAAGAATCTTATGCATATTCATCTTAACTTTTCTGTCTTTGTTATATAGCTATTTATTTTGAGAGAGGGTCCCATACAGCAGCCCAGATTGACCTTAAACTCAGTATGTAGTTAAGCATGGCCTTAACGTTGAATTCTCCTTCTTTATCTTCCCAGGTGCTGGGATTACAAGAATACATCACCATGTCTGGCTCACATGCAATCAGCTTTAAAACAAGATACTTTTTGGTCAAGTATGATGGTTTATAGCTGTAATCCTAACAACTCCGGTGACTGAGGCAGGAGATAATGGGTTCCAGACCAACTTGAGCTAAAGAGTAAGCTCTTTCTTTACAAAAGGGGGGCTACTCAGTTTATGTACAGAACAAAATTTGTTCTTCATGATGAAAAGAATAACCTTCCACAGATGTTTGTTGTAACCCTAGCTACAGCAACCTAAATAAGCTTCTTGCTAAGTATCTGCACGGGATATGACTTAATAAAGCTGCAGGAATTCTGTTCATGTTGATACTAACATTCCTTTCTTAAGAACGTTCACACAGCGATAGCTGCTTTTGGCACCCACTTACGAAGACTTGAAAACCAGGAACATCTTCTAATTTAGCCCACTTCCACAGGGGCTGCCAAAACAGCACAAAGAGAGTCTCTTCAGGACTCCCTGGGCCTGAGGATTTCCTGCATTAAAAACTGGGTGCTCAGAAATGCAATGAAATTTTGATAAATTGATAGGAATTTTCAAAAATGGCATAGCCACTGTAATCCGTTTTTTTTTCTTGGATGAAAACATTGCCTAATCCAATCCTCTTATTCCAAGGAGTCTGTTCTATCCAGCTTCTTTCTGTTTAAATGAACAGGCTGCTTTTTTTTAAGTTGTGATACTTTCTAGCTAGTTGGGTCACCTTAGAATGCGGCACCATTCCAAAACAATGTAAAAATGGAAAGAATGCGAATGAAGTCAACACCCAGGTTGTATAGTCTGTCGTTCTGCTATTGACAGAAGCCAAGGGATCATTGTTAAAGCAATAGTTGTCTCCACACAATGTCAACCCCCAACATACTTCTGGACAGTGTTGAGATTCCTTTAGCAGAGCACCTAGCAGCTTTGAGTCATGTGAACCTTTTTAATACCATCACATGCTGAGTTTAAACAATTGTACAACAAATCTAGGCATGGTGAGGCTAAGGAGGGAAGATTGCCACATGTCAGAGGCCAACATGGCCTATACAGTGAGTTCAAGGCTATCTCTAACTGCTGCCCAAGACTCCGTCTCCAAAACAAAACCAAATGAAACAAAGACACACATAGAGCAATTGTGTAACCAAACTGACAAGAAATGTATTTGCTTCTACTCTCTTGAGTATTAACCTTTGATTTACTGCCTAAGCTTGACATCTGGTTTCCAGATGTTGGCTGCTCCTCTGACTTATATACTACTGTCTAGTCTCTATCTTTTTGTTGTTGTTGCAGTTGTTAGAGATACGACCTTATTATGTAGCCCAGGTCTGCCTCAGCCTTGACACAACTCTCCCAGCTTTGGCTTTCAAGTGTTAAGCTTAGAGAGGCATGGGCATCATTCCTGGTTCCTGAGTCCTTCTTTGGCTTCTCCATCCTACAATGTCTATGAGGACTATCATTAGTGAGTGACCAGCTAAGCTCAACTCTTTCTCACTGCACCTCTGGAGGGAAGCACTGGGGAATATTTACTATGCATTCTGTCAGTGATGCTAAGAGTTTTTTCCAAGGGTACACAGCCTTCCCAGATTTTCTTCTTACACACATTTTCTTTCTTTTTTTTTTTAAAAAAATATTTATTCTTCTTTAATAGAGTACATCCTGACCACAGCCTCCATTCCTCCCAGCTATCGTCTCTCCACCCCCTCCCCCAGATCCACCCCTCCTCTGTTTCCCTTCAGAAAAGAGCAGGCCCCCCCAATGATATCAACCAAATACGGCATAACAAGATGCATAATAAGACTAGGCACAAGCCCTCATATCAAGGCTGGACAAGGCACTCCAGTAGGAGGAGAAGGCAAGAACAGGCAAAAGAGACAGAAACACCCCCACTCCTAATTTTAGGAGTCCCACAGAAACTCCAAGCTAAACAACAATAACATGCAGAGGACCTAGATCAGGTTTATGCAGACTTGGTGATTGGCACATCAGTCTCTGTAAACACCTATGAGCCCTGTATAATTGATTCTGTGGGCCATGTTCTCCTGGTATCCTCGACACCTCTGGCTTCTACAATCCTTCCTTGCTCCCCTTCTTCTGTGGGATTCTCTGAGCTCTACTTAATGTCTGTCTGTGGGGCTCTGAATCTGCTCCCATCAGCTGCTGGAGGAAGCCTCTCTGATAACGATTGGGCTAGGCACTGATCTATGAGTATAGCAAAATATAATTACTCTCTGGGCCATCCAACTTCCAGTTCCTGCTCGTCCGGGCAGTGTTAGGCATGGAATCCTTCTCCTGGTGTGAGCCTCAAGTTAGACCAGTAATCGATTGCCTACTCCCACAAGCTCGGAACCACTATTGCCCCAGCATACCTTGCAGATAGGACAGGTTGTAGGCAGCAGCTTTTGTGGCTGGGTTGGTTGCCTTGCATGATTACAGCAGACGGCCAGTTCAGGCTCCATATCTTCCATTATTAGGAGTCCTTATTAAGGCCACTGCCACAGGTTCCAGGAAGTTTCCACTGCACTATTTTTCCACATCATCCCCCAAGAGACCCCCCTAATTCCAGTCATCTCTCCCTGCATTCTCTCCCTCCATACTTTCCTCCCCAGGCTAATCCTTCCTGTCCCCATCCCCACCCACCTCCAGTCCATTTGCAAAATCTATTTAGATTTATTCATGCTAGCTAGAAACTGGAAACTACCTAGATTTCCCTCAAACAAAGAATGGATAAAGAAAATGTGGTACATTTACATGATGGAGTATTAATTGGCTGTTAGAAAAACAACATCATGAAAATTTCAAGCCACTGGATGGAAAAAAAAAAAAAAAAACCTCCCTGAGTCTGGTAACCCAGACCCGGAAAGACAAACATGATATGTACTCATTTATATTGGATATTAGCTGTTAAGCAAAGGATGATCACACTACAATCCACAGACCCCAGGGAGGTTAAGTAACAAGGAGGGTTTTGAGGAGATGCAAGGATCTCCCTGGGAATGGGAAATGGGCTTTCCATTAATTGCTGTGCTCTGGGTATGTGAACAGAACTAAGTGTAGAAATTGATCACGATTTTTCCCCTCCTGTGGCTGATCTAAACCCTTACTGGTCTAAGTCCCTTACTTTAAATGTCTGGGGTACGAACTGATTTTTTCTTTAAACGGGGTCTTGGGGCTCAGTGAGCAAAGGTACTTGGTACTAAGCCTGATGACCTGAGTTGGATCTTCAGGACCCACATGGTAGCAGGTGACGCCTGACTCCCAAAAGTTGTTCCCTGACCTCCACAAAGATGCTGTGACAAGTGTGCCCCCACTCAACACATAAAAAATGTCATTGCAACTTTTGCGAAGAAAGAAACGGAGTGTACTGTTTTTATTGCCAAGTTGACACAGCCTTGTATCACCTGGGAGAGAGAAACCTCATTTGAAGAATTGCCTTGATTAGTTGGCCTGTGGCAATGTCTGTGAGGAACTGAGTTGATTACTGATTGACAGACAGACGAGGGCCCAGACCCGTGTGGGCAAAATTCCTGCAGGTGGTCCCAAACTGTATGAAAAAGCTAGCTAGACTCAAGCCATGGAGTTAGTCAAACAGCCTTTTCCCATGGTTCTTGTCTCTGTTCCTGTTTGAACTCTTGCTCTAACTTTCCTTAGTAATGGACTGTCACCTGAAAGTGTAAGTTGACATAAATCCTTTCCTCCCCAAGTTTCTTTTGGTTGTGTTTATTACAGCAATAAAAAAAACCAAACTACAACACTGGGATCTTGCTTGATGTTCAGGCTGGCCCCAAGCTCCTGGGCTCAAGCAACCCCCCACCCTCGCCTCAGCCTCCTGTGCATGGGGACTACAAGCATATACGGCTGTGCCCAGTTTTGCCCATTTGTCTTTCTCTTAAGAGTGCCATGTTGTTCTTGAGTTCTCAGTAGTCCTCATTGTCCGCTATGTTCAGTGAGTCCGGTTTTATCCCAGGCTTTTTCAGACCCAGGCCAGCTGACCTTGGTGAGTTCCCAAAAGAACATCCCCATTGTCTCAGTGTGTGGGTGCACCCCTCGCGGTCCTAAGTTCCTTGCTCGTGCTCTCTCTCCTTCTGCTCCTGATTTGGACCTTGAGATTTCTGTCCGGTGCTCCAATGTGGGTCTCTGTCTCTGTCTCCTTTCATTGCCTGATGAAGGTTAATATTCAGGAGGACGCCTATATGTTTTTCTTTGGGTTCTCCTTCTTATTTAGCTTCTCTAGGATCACTAATTATAGGCTCAATGTCCTTTATTTATGGCTAGAAACTCAAGGTGCCCTAATTATCCAGTCCTTTCTTTGGACAACTTCAACTTAGCTTTTACAATGTCAGTTTCTCCTGACTTCTTAGGTCCTTTTGCCAAGGCTCCCGAGTTTCATTAAACAAACTCAAAGTTCTGTATGGGTTTGAGTCATTTGATCTCATGAGACAGAGAAAGAGAAGAGTTTGGAGGAAATCATATGTAAGCAAACTAGCAGGAATCTGCTGTAGGAATTCCTACAGCCAGTAGCCTTTAAGTTACCTGCCCACTTTAGCACGGCCTCTTTTTTTTTTTTATTTTTTTTTAATTTATTTATTTATTAAGGATTTCTGCCTCGTCCCCACAAACCGCCCGCTTCCCATTTCCCTCCCCCTCCCCCGATCAAGTCCCCCCCCCCCCTCATCTGCTCGAAGAGCAATCAGGGTTCCCTGACCTGTGGGAAGCCCAAGGACTGCCCACCTCTATCCAGGTCTCGTAAGGTGAGCATTCAAACTGCCTAGGCTCCCACAAAGCCAGTACGTGCAGTAGGATCAAAAACCCACTGCAATTGTTCTTGAATTCTCAGTATTCCTCATTGTCCGCTATGTTCAGAATTCAAGCACGGCCTCTTATACGGCGTGATTTGGTTCCTTTTTCCTGTTCCTGCAGAGTATTGTGATCTGTGAGCCTACCCCTAAATAAATAATCCTTTATTGTACTCAGAAAAAAAAAAGAGTGCCATGTCGTGCCTGTCAGCCAGCACTACAGATTTCTGTAAGTCACAGCATTCCAGTTGCTAGTCCAACTGTGCAGACATTGCTCACCTCGCTCTTGTAGTAAAGAATCCCAGATGGAGCAATTGCTTAGTAAAGAATCCCAGACAGAGCAATCGTTTCTCAACAGGTGGACAAAAACGCCTGAAGGAAACATGGCAGGAAAGCTTTGCTTTAGTTTAGCTCATGGCTAGGGAATTTTAGTCAGCTGAGCACGGGTGTGAACACCTGAACTCCAACAGTTTCAACACTCAGGAAGCAGAGGCAGTGGGGTCTGAAGGCTGGCCTGGACCTCAGTTAATCCATCATGACTGACAAAGCATAGTAGAAACCCCCTATTTGTGGTCGCAGAATCCTGCAGCTGCTACTTCTCATGCAGCTATACTGCCAAGCAGAGTGCCGCAGGACTGTGGCCTCCCAAGACCGGCCTCGGGTGACCCACTTCTGCAAAGACAGGCTCCACTATGCTACTACCTGGAAACCAAGTTTTCAAGTACAAGAGAAAGTAGGGGGCGTTTCACATTCAAATCATACCAACAGCTTAGGACCATAAAGAACAGTGGGTTTTGTTTGGCTTTTCCCACATTAGTAGAGAGGAATTCAAGGTCAAGGTGCCAGCAGGGTTGGTTTCTCCTGAGGCATTTCGCTTTGGCTTACAGATTTGGAGGTTTCACCTTCTTTCTATCTGCTCACAAGGTCTTTCCTCTGTGTCTGTTATCTTCCTAATCATCCTCCCTCCATACAAAACTGTTTGTGGTAGCACATTTCAACCCATAACATGACCTCAATAAAAGCTGGTGTACCTGCTCACAGTTGTTTCCTGGTGAAGGGGCATCTCTGCACTTTCCTGGGGAGCAAGGCCAGGAGGAGGTTTACCTGACTGCATGCCAGAACCCCCATTTCCATATCCTTGCATTATGCAACTTGTGACCCCTTCCCCACTCTCTAATCAGCTTTGGCGTGCCCACTCCATTAATTGTGGGCTACTTGTTGGTCTTCCCTACTCCACCATTCGGTAATTTGAAGTAGCTACTCGGAGAGTTTTCGATGCCGTCATACCTATCCTTGTCAGGCAACTGAACACTGAGTGACAAACACGTGCTCCTGTGTCCATGAGCCCTGTCTGTTCAAACTGTCTGAACAAACTACCCAAGGTTCTAGACTTTGTCTCAGACTCAGACACAGGCCACACAGTTTCTTCTCCCTTGCACTCAGAGAATATGGAGAAAACAGCTTGGAGGCCACTCATGGTGGAGAAGTCTAAGCACTTTTGGAGTCCCTTGAGAAGAAACCTTGAGCTTAGAGGAATTGGTGGGGGCGGTGATCTTTAACCTCATGATGAGGTTGTACAGGTCTGTGAGAAGGCTTTGTCTAGCTGGCAGGGTTCCCTGGCTGCCTGTCCAGCATGAACTGTATCTCTCCCCTAGATCTGCCCACTTGAGCCCTGCTGGCTGTCACCCCACCTTCTCCCACTCATTTCTGCTCTTCTTGAGCTCCACCCTCTTGGGGTCCCCACGTGTAGCTTCCAACCTATTTATGTCCCTGGTTTTCACTTTACTGGTCCCCCACTTTTTCCACACCTAAGCCACAGATACACCCCCTTTATAGCCCAGAACTTCCAAGGTCTCACACCAGGGCCCAGTTGATCCTAGGTGATCTTTCTCTCCCTGTTTGTCTCTGTCTTTGCCCATATCTGACTCTCTGGGTTTCCCTCCCTTCCACTCCCCTTCCACCACCGTTGAGTGTTTGAGACAAGGTCGCAATATGTCAATATGCAGCTCAGGCTAGCCTCAAACTCACTATGTGGTCTGGGATGTCTAGGATTCTAATTCTTTTTATTGCCCCCCACCCCACCCCTTTACAAAGGAATGATCTTACAGTTGCTTACTCTTTTTCCAGGTTAGGATGCAAAAGGCGATGTGATCTTGAAGTAGTAGTGATTAAGCCTCTTGTCCCTCAAGGTCCTCCCCTGACATTCTTGCCTTTGTGATAATAGGGATTCTAGTCCACAGGGAATGATCAAGGCCTTTCTTCCTTCTGCTAGACTGTAGGCCCATATTTCTATATGGTATGGCAGCCAGGCTCTCAAGCCATAGTTTGCACCTGAGGTAGCCTTCCAGACAGGCTGTCCTTACCCTAACAAAGGGTCAGGATGTTGCTCTGCTCCTTCTCTGTAATTTGGAGGATGCCTGAATAGACATGCTAATTCAAGCCTACGTGACTGAGCTAGCATACTGACCAGGAAGTACATGACATACATGTACTTGCTGACATACATGACAGCAAGCACAGGTAGATGTGGACGTGACGAAAAGTCATTCACTTGTTTACCTAGGAAACAGAATGCTAATAAATTTCCCCTTCAGCTTATGTTTTGATATATAAGGCTGTTTGGAGAATAAAGCAGGGGAATTTTTTCAGGATGTAAACTCAGGATTTCATGAGGGACCTCTGAGAATCTCCCTCCCAATAAAGCTATGTGAGTTGTGTCTTTATTCCCACACCTCCACACCAGTCAAGAGAGATAGTTTATGTTGGGGTCTGATCCACAAAAATAATTTATGGTCCAGGCTGCCACCGGAACACAACACTAGACCTTGTAATTTTCAGCACCCTTCAGCTTCCTGTCCTGCCCCCAAGATCTACATGAATTGCCCAAACACACCCAAATTCTTGTGTTGAGGTTCAACTTCTAGTGCCCAGAAATCAATTTGTCTCTTTTCTCTTCTCTTTTTTTCTTTTCTTTGTGTTTGGTTTTCTTCTGTAGCCCAGAAATTCACTGTGTAGCTGGGGATAGCTTAAAATCATGGTGCTTTCCCTCTGACCTCAGTCTACCATAGGCAGGGATTACAGATGTCTGCTATCATACCTGGCTTTAAAAATATTTCTGAGGCAAGGTTCACTAGGTAGCTGAGGGATGTATGCTGTATGCTGTAAACACCACTGGTTTATAAAGAAACTGTCTTAGGCCTGTGATAGGGGGTAGAGTTGGGAGAAGCCATGTAGCCCCTTCCGGAGACAGATGCTGGGCAGAACTTTACCTGGTAAGCCACAGCCAGTGGTGATGCACAGATTAATGGAGATGGGTTAATTTAGTATATAAGTTATCCAGAAATATGCTTATGTTATTGGTCAAACAGTATTGCAAATAACATGGTTTCTATGTGTTTATTTTGGGGCTGAGCAGCTGAGAAAAAACAGGCAACCTCCTACAACAAATTGGCACTCTGTCTTGGTCAACTATATCCACATAAAACCTGAGAAGGCTTAGAAAGGAACTATAGACACACAAAAAAGCAAAGTTTAGCCACATTTTTTTGAATGGGCTTTGATTGCTGGCAGCATGCTGCAGCTCCTTTAACAGAGGTCTTCCTGATTCAACACTAGCAGGGGAAAAAAGCCACACAGTTTGAACCGGCAGCTTCCTGGGCTGTACTACCAGCATGAACTCTGGCTCTTTCAGGAGGACTGGCTATGGAGCATTTAAATGGGGTTTATGAACAGAGTGCTACAATTTGCTTAATGGCAACACAGACCTGCTGCTATCTGACCCTGGATCTGGGGCAGAGAGAATGGCTCTCAGAGGCAGTGAACAGATCTCCTCCAACATGTTGGACTGGGAAAAGCCAAAAGAAAAAGCAGCCTTAGTTGCTGCTTAGCATTTTAAGAAGCACTCCTGGACAGTAAAGAATTACAGATCCACAACAGGAAAGATTCAGACATAAAAGACTTCTAAATGGGTCACAGTGTTAGATAAATGTACATAGACTTGGGAGAGAGAAAAAATATAGAGAGTTATAAAAGGAAGTAAATGGTTTAAAAAAATAAAACAAAGTCTTTAAAGAGACAGAGTATAGACAATCAGATTAAAGGAGTAAAAATAATAAAATAAATAGTAAGAAGTAATAGAGTAAGAACAAAATAAGTCACATAAAGATGGAATATACAAAAAGAGTCTGAATTATATATATTATTGTGTTTTCTTTGAATTTTTTCACTGTGAAGGTGCTAAGTATCCAACATATATACTTTAAAGGTATCTTGTTTTCAAAATTTGGGTCTAAGGATGTGTTGCTTTGGAAAAGTTCTTTTGTTTCCACCAAAGATGAAAATCTATGGAATCCTTCCAGATTAATGTGATTTTATGGACCAAGACCTCCAAGAAGGTTGCCATAAACACCCCCCAAAATACTTTGCTCAACAAAAAGCAGGAAGCAGTTTGGAGATAACTATTCCCATATTCCCAAATATTGTCTATAAATGTTTGTTTACATTTGAAGGGGGATATGCTATAAATTGCATTGGTATGGATCCTGGTCTATTGATACAAATTTTAGGTCAATTTGTTATATGTATATTTCTGCTCTTGATTAAGTTATTGTTTTGTGCAGTTCATTTAAAAATGTAATGTATACTTAAGAAATACAGGCTAATAGTGAGTCATCTATAATAGTCAAGGTAATAGTTAGGTTTTCTAGATGTACAGATATATATTTTAGTTAGATAGATAATCTTCAAACCTTTCAAAGACCTATGAAATTTGACATTTAAAATGTTTTAAGAACTTATTACTTTTCATGACAGTGAGACACATCTGTTCTTGGCAGCACCAAGCTACTTCAAGAGGAATATGGGCACTGATGAGGCTCTTTGTGGTGTTGGTTAGCCATTTGGGCAAGAATCTACTCTTGCCTGGTCTGCTTGATGGTATGTTGTGTGAAATGGATATGCAGGACCCACAGAGAAATGACTGCTGAACTTGCCCAAAGGTGAGATGATCCTTTGGAGTTCCTGCTACATAAAAGAGTCTGCCAGAAATTCTGCAGGACACAGAAGAAAGTTACTGACAAACTGCCAGTATAGGCAGAACTGTCTTTGAAATTTCCTGCTTCATGGAAAGATCTGCTGGATACTATGGGCCTATTGGGGTAAAGACTGGATGCCCAATGATCCAGAAGAACTTTGGATGACTGTCCAGGCAGCAAGATGTCTCTGTCAATTCTAGAGTTTTGGAAGTTGCTTACAATGCACTTCCTGTTTACTTAGGTAATATATCATTCTTGAGTATTTGATGGAGTTGAAGAATAAATAGTTATAATTATAGTTTTCCTTAGATATGATAAAAGATAAAGTAGATATAAATATTATAACTGTAATTCTTGCTCAATACCTGTTTTTCTGTTTGTAATTTTTCTATGTTAAAGTTGAAACCTTCCTTCTTAATTAAACAGAAAGGGGGAGGTGATGTGGGATTCCCCACTGTATATTGTGAATACCATTAGTTAATAAAGAAACTGACTTAGGCCTGTGATAGGGTAGAGTAGAGCTAGGCAGGGAAAACTAAACTGAATGTTGGAAGAAAGGAGGCAAAGTTGGGAGAAGCCATGTAGCCCCTGCCAGAGATAGACGCTGGGTAGAACTATATCTGGCAACCATGTGGTGATACACAGATTAATGGGGGATGTATTAATTTAGAATATGAGTTAGCCAGAAATATGCTTAAGCTACTGGCCAAACAGCATTGCAAATAACATGGTTTCCATGTGATTATTTTAGGGCTGAGCAGCTGGGAACAAACAAGTGACCTCCCATAACAGCTGAGACTAAACTCAAACTCATGACTCTCCTGCCTCAGCTTCCCAAATGCTGGAATTACAGGTAGGCACTATTATGCTCAGCTTTAAAATCAGTTATTAGATACTAAATAATTATCAACTAATATCAAGAAATGATTTTATTGCTAGAATTCTAACCTGAAGTATGGAGCACATAGGTAGACAAACACAATATGGAAAATATCTGTTGAACTATTTCTTTCAAAAGCAACAGACTCTGGTTTGTTTTTTAAAGTATACATTGGCCATGTTTGAAGCTACAGTCCTTTTAGTTTTAAATATATACGTATATATGTATATGAATATATAAGTACAACCCATTGAATAGGTTTCTGCTATTTGTATATGTATGGTTTCAGAGCTGACCACTACTTATTAGATAACCAATTAGGGGGCTCATTCTTGGGAGAAGCTGACTCTTAGCAATCATCAGTTGCCTGCCCAGGGATATTGCCATTGTTCAGATCTTCAGACCCTATTTCATAGGATACTTACTGGTTCTTCCTCTAGCCCCCTCTTCTGATATATTCCCTGAGGCATAGATGTAGGAAGTTGTAGGAAGATGATGTAGATGTATCTATTGGGACTGGCCTCCCCATGAGCCATTGATTTCTGCACTGGATCTTGTTGAGGTTTTCTGTAATGGTCTCCATTTGATGAGGGGTGGTAGCTTCACTTACCTCTGAGTATAAGAATCAGATTTAGAATATAGTTAGGGAGTATGTTGGTCTAGCAAAGTGGCAGTAGTAGATACTCTTCTGAGAGCCATGACTACTCTAGTCCTGGGAAGATGGCTAGGTTTTGTAGTACCAGGCATGATTTCCCTCCTGATGAGTGGGCCTTAAGTCCAATTAGACAGCTGTTGATTACCAGCATGTGGGTGCCTCTTATTGTACCTTAGGAATATCTTGCCATGCTGGTCATTGTTGTGGTTCAGAGGCCTCACAGTTGAGTAGGACTATTAATTTCTTCTCCTCCTTGGAAGCTTGCATAATATTTATGATCCCATAGAAACTAGGAATCTCCACAGGAAGGAGATATTAAGGTTAGACCCAGCTTGAATAATCTAAGTCTTATATCCTAGGTGTGTAGTGCCTCCAGCAATAAGAGCTCACCTTCAACCTCTGAATGGCAACTAAGGGCAACAGGCAGAGTCTCTATTGTTTGGAGAATCATTTGGCCTACCCTGACCAACCATTCTTAAAGACATTTCTCAAGCCTGGTACTGGGGCTTTTGTTAGTCTATGATTCTTGTCAGGGGCATTGTCAGCCCTAGTGCCATCACTTCTTTTAGAGTGGCATAACACACACACACACACACACACACACACACACACACACACACACACACACACAGTGATTTTAGGTAAATCTAAATCAATAGGAATGTATTTGAAACTAGCCTGGTCTACAAAGTGAGCTCCAGGACAGGCAGGGCTGATAAACAGAGAAACGAAGTCTCTCTCTCTCTCTCTCTCTCTCTCTCTCTCTCTCTCTCTCTCTCTCTCTCTCTCTCTCTCTCTCTCTCTCTCTCTCTCTCTCTCTCAGTTTCTGTGTAGCTTTGGCTCTCCTGGAACTTCCTCTGTAGACCTATCCGGCCTCAAACTCAGAGAGAATAAGCTTGGGGGTTAATAGAAAGAGATGTGCTTAGGAAAAAGAGAGTACACACCCAAGAGGATAAGTGTGGGTTTTAGTTTTTAAACAGGATCTCATTGGCACACACAGGTTGGCCTTAAACTCAATATGTAGCTCTGTCTCACCTAAGGGCTGGATCCTCACACATTAGTCTCCTGAGCACTGGTATTACAAACATGTGCCAGGAGTTAGCTATTTCTGGCCCTTTGACTTTTCACATAAATTTTAGAAATAGGACTCAAGAGACGGCTCGGTGGATGTGCAAGCCTGACAACCTGAGTTTGAAAGCCCAGAACCCATGTAAAAGCTGGAGGCAGTAGCTCACACATCTGTGATTCCAGAGCTTTAACAGAGAGATGGGAGGTGGAGACAGAATACCCACAAGTCTACTCCAGTTAGGCTGGCATATACAGCAGTGAACAAGAAAGACCCTCAAACAAGGTAGACAAGGAGGACTGACACCTGAGGATGCCCTCTGACCTCCACATGAGTGCCATGCTCCATATACTCCCATATTTACACATATATATGTACATAAAGAAAATAAATCTCAGAAACAATTTTCATAAAAATGCATATTTGTGTGCACATAATACTCATATACAGGTGAGTTTGTATTACTTTTATTAATCTATTTTGGGAGAACTCACTTTTTATGATGACTGTTCCAATTAATGCTTTGGGCATATGACTCCATTCATTTGGAGCTTTTAGGGGTTTTTCTGTTTGTTTGCTTGCTTGCTTACTTTTTTACGCATCTTTTTCTAAGAAAGAGTCTCACTGTGCAGCTCACCCTAGCCTAGAAATCATGAATATCAGCCTCCTGATCGGCAGGAAAACACCACCACACTTGGCTTTAAGTCTTCTTTTAAAATAGGTTTTGTTATTTGGGTGCAGTAAAGCCAACAGATCATAAGATGGTTATCATTGAAATTCCCAAGAGTAGAAGACATGCCACACAGGACTGGACTGGCCAGCAGGGGAGGTTGGGATAAACTGTGGACAAGAAGTTTTGTAGTTGCCATCAGAAAGGTCTAAGTGATTTCAGTGGGTTGGGTTATGTAGCTATCTGGAATTTGGTGCGGAGATTACTAGGACAGGGGGGTTATGGGAACTCAGAAGAGGTGGTTGGAAAGTGGCAAGGTTGTTCGGGTGACCTACGGCCTGGCTGGTTGTGTTGGAAAGGCATGCTCACAGCTAAATCCTTTACTGTCTCCAGAAACTGGTTCATCCCGCAGGAATCAGCACTTCAGTATCAGCAAATTTCCAGATATGGAAGCATTAGAAATACAGATTAATTGCTTTCCTAGCAACTATAAACATGCCAAAGTGTATGAAGGAAAGACCATGACGTCACCTCATATATTCTTTAAACAAGATCTTAGTTATCTGAAAGCTCTTGGTACTTCATATATCATATTGTATGTTTAATGGTGGTTCTAGATATTTACCCTAATTTTCACAATTTGACTTTTCTAGTATTACATCCTTACATCCTTCCAAGTGTTTGAAACAATAAAACAGTCTATTATTTTTCCCCAGAAAAAAAAGAAATACAGATTAATCTGAGCCTGGTAGTATAAGCTTGCAATCCCAGTTTCTCCATAGGCTGAGGCAAGAGGATTGCTATGAGTATGAAGCCTCTCTCAAAGACAAAATAAGGAAGTATGGAGAGAGTTGAAAATGTTGCTTAGTGGCAGAGCTGCTTGCTTAGCATGTATTAGGCACTATGTGCAATCCCTAGCACTGCAAATAAACCAATGAGAAACACATGATTCATTTGTTCATTCTCCACCCCAGCCCCCGCCTGTTCATTTAAGACACAGCTTTGTAGCCTTGGCTAGCCTACAACTCATTATTGTGCATTTATTAATCTTTTAAAAGTGCTTATTCATAACCAGGTATTTGATAATTCTTGATGCAATTATAATAGTATTCTTTTTTTGGCCAGACTTCCCAAATAGCTTTTATTACTATATAATTGGTTTATTTTATTTCTTGTTGTCGTTAGTGAGCTATACATTTTTGTCCAATCTCTTCCCTTCCTCCCCTCTCCCCTCATCCCCTCTCCCATGGCCTCCATTGATGGAGGAAGGTCATTGGCTAATAAAGGAACTGCCCTGGCCCATTTTATTGGTTAGAGGATAGGTGGGAGGAGTAAACAGAACAGAACGCTGGGAGGAAGAGGAAGTGAGGTCAGACTCCACAGCTCTGCTCTCTGGAGCAGACGCCTCAGCAGAGACGCCATGCCCCGCTCCCGGGATGAAGCTCCGACCCAGGATGGACATAGGCTAAAATCTCCCCGGTAAGCGCACCTTGGGGTGCTACACACAGATGATTAAAAATGGGCTAAATTAATATGTGAGAATTAGCCTAAAAGAGAATGGGCCAAGCAGTAATTAAATAAATACAGTGTCCGTGTAATTATTTCGGGGCATAAGCTAGCCAAGCAGGCGGCCGGGGTGCTGGGGACGCAGCGCCGCCGCCCTTATCGCTTCACTCCATGTTCCCAATTTGCCCAAGAGATCTTGTATTTTTCTCCTTTCTATGTAGATCCATGTATGCCTTTCTTAAGGTCATCTTTGTTGTCTAGGTTCTCTGAGGTTGTGGACTGTAGGCTGGTTTTTCTTTGCTTTCTGTTTAAAAGCCACTTTTGAGTGAGTGCATATTATATTTGTCTTTCTAAGTCTAGGTTACCTCACTCAATATGTTTTTTTTCTAGATCCATCCATTTACCTACAAATTTCAAGATGTCATTATTTTTTACTGCTGAGTAGTAAGTACTCCATTGAGTAAATGTACCACATTTTCTTTATCAGTCCTTTGGTTGAGGGGCATCTAGGTTGTTTCCAGGTTCTGGATATTAGAAATAATACTGCAATAAGCAAACAAATCTCAAATAGCTGAAAGACACTTAAGGAAATGTTCAACATCCTTAGCCATCAGAGAAATGCAAATCAAAACAACTCTGAGATTTAATTCTACACAAACACTGATGACTGCTTATGCTGGAGAGGATGTGGGGTAAGGAGAACACTCCTCCATTGCTGGTGGGAGTGCAAACTTTTACAGCTATTTTGGAAATCAGTGTGGCGATTTCTCAGAAAATTAGTAAACAACCTACCTCAAGACCCAGTAAGGATGCTCAGTTGTACCACAAGGACATATAATAGTGTTTTTGAGACTTTCTTTTTTATCTCTTATTTGATATGTATATGTAACCCAGCTGTTATGGTAAAGACAGAGAACTGGAAAGGTCCTTCACCAGTGGATGGAATTAGCAGTTTCAGATTGTGAGAGCTGATCTAAGTACGAGAGAGAGAGAGAGAGAGAGAGAGAGAGAGAGAGAGAGAGAGAGAGAGAGAGAGAGAGAGAGAGAGAGAGAGAGAGAGAGAGGTTAAGCTTTATTAGAAAAAACAGCTTCCACCAAGGGGATGGATGGGAGGGGTTGTAGACATAGAAACCACCCCATGAGCTCTGGGTGGGGGTTTGTATAGTCTCCCTTGGTTCCTCCCCATCCCTCCCCTTCCAGACTCCCTCTTCTTCCTGATTCGTACCAGCCAGGAGTAGCTAGCGTCTCTTGGGTAGGCTCTTTTCTCCTTCAGCCTAACAGTTTGTAAATTTAATGGTTACAGCATCTTAGGAATGGGGGCAACCCTAGAAGGAAGAAGTCCCTGTTTACCACCAGATCAGCCCAAGTTCTCACTGACCCACGTCCCTGCCACTTTTGCTATCCAATCTGTTTCCCTGGAATCTTCTCTGAAAGAGCAGCAAGTTCTTTCAACTGCTGAGTCATCTCTCCAAGACCCATCTCTCTTCATTCTTGGTGAGAGTCCCCTCAAAGCATGCACACACACACACAAATTTAACAATACCCATAAGTTTAGATTAAGTTCTTCCTGAAACAAGTTTTTCATTTGGTCCTGAAGTAAGACGTTTTGGTTGGAGCCCAAGGAGCTGTATAGACCCTTGATTGGGCCACATATTCCAGAGTTGACTTCAAGCACGGTACACTTTTCTAAAGGATTTTGTGGTTGTTTTTGTTTGTTTGTTTGCTTTTTTGAGAATATAATTACAGCATTTCCTCCTTCCGTTTTCTCCCTCCAATATCTCCCATGTACCCTCCCCCATCTTTGCTCTTTCAAATACTTACTCATTTTCACTTATTTGTTGTTACAAATATTAGTGTACATATGTATATATAGTCCTGATTATCAATATGATCTCTCCAATTTCTACACGTGTGTGCATGACTGTATACCATGTGTGTACCTGGTGTTCATGGAGGTCAGGAGAGGGTGTGGTAGCCCCTGGAACTGGAGTTAGGATAGTTGATAGCCACCATATGGATGCTGGGAATCAAACCTAGGGCCTCTACCAAAATAAGTGTTCTTAACTGCTGGGCCACCTCTCTAGTTCTCTTGCTTATTTTGAGACATGGTCTCTCATATAAGCACAGTCTGTACTCAAATTCACTGTGTAGTTAAAAATGCCCATGAGATTCTGATCTTCTTGCCTGCACATCCTGAGTGTTGGGATTGCAAACATGGACAGCCATACCTGCTTTGTGAGGTGGTTGGGACTGAACCCAGGGCTTTATGTGTGCAAGACAAACTCCGTTATCTGGACTCCCCTCCAAGCCCAGTTTGTTGACTTTCATTGGGGAAGACAGGGTTTCGCTCTGGGCTAAGTTGGCCTGGAATTAATCATGCAACCACGTTTGGCTTTGAATCCTTGCAACCCCTCCTGCTTCAGCTTCCCAAGTGGTGGGAATTACAAGCATGAGCCACCACATCCAGCTATCCAAGCGTGTTTTTGAGGAACTTTTGGGGACTGTACCTTGTGCAGACTTTTGCTTCCATATTGACAAGAAATGGAGGTGCCTCTGGGGGCACTGCTGATATTTGGGGGTGGAGAGTTTCCGAATCTGAACAGCAATAAAGAGGAAAAACTCTCATCTTCCTTGACTGCCACCCAGACCTCCAATGAAATTTCATTTTAAGGGTTAACCCTGCCTTCAGGACATCCATACAGGCCACTTGAGATTAGTCTATCTTTGTTTGTTTGTTTTTATTTTTCCAGACACGGTTTCTCTGTGTAGCGCTGGTTGTTCTGGAACTCACTATGTAGACCAGGCTGTCCTCAAATTCATAGAGATCCATCTGTCTCGGCCTCCTGAGTGCAGGGATTAAAAGCTAAAGGTGTGTGTCACCACCGCTGGACCGTATTAGTCAATCTTAATGCATAGGCATAGGAAATGGCTTAGCTGCTTACCTTAATACACCAGACTGTTGTTCTTATTCATTTATGGATTATATGTGTGTGCTTGTGTGTGTTCTTGTACACGGGTACACATGTGTGCATTCACGTGCAAATGTGTTTATGTACTTGTAAAGGCCAGAGGTCAACCTGGTTTTGTTCCATCAGAGCCTTGTTTTGTTTGGGGCCTGGGCTCACTGATTAGTCTCAGCTGGCTGGCCAACAACCCCCAGGGTTCCTGCCTGTTTCTGTGTTCCTAGGATTAGTAGCTCGAAGCTCCATGCCCAGCTTGTACATGGGCACTAGCAAGCGAACACAGGTTCTCCTGTTTGCATAGCAAACACTTCACTGACTGAGCTGTCTCCCCAGCTCGTATTTAGGCTTTTGGAAACACTGCCTATACAGCCCAAGCCAGCCTGGAACTGCCAAGTGTCCCAAGATGGTCTCAAATTTGCATCAATCCTTCTGCCTCAGACTCCTTTGGGCTGGGATGGCAAGCATGCACCACCACACACACATGGCATCTATTCTTATTGCTGACCCTAGGCAAGAGGAAGAGCGTATAGCAGAGCGAAATGGTCCCAAATCACATCCTTCATTCCTTCTCAGGGTCTGGAAGGAGGTAGCATGAGCTTTTCCCATTTTCTACCTAGACAGGCCAAACCTCATGATGACAAATCTCCCTAAAGAACCTGTTCCACAATCTTCAGAGAATAGATGGTCTGATCTGTCTAGCACAAACCAGGAGTAGAGATGGCCCCGGCTCTAGAGCCTGGCATCTTCATGGAGACTCAGGTGATTTTACGCCTCTGTTTCCAATTTCTTCTAAGAAATTTGTGTGTATCAATTTAACACAGTGTATATCCAAGTACTATAGACCAGGTAGCTTAAGCAATGCCATTTTAAAAAATAAATTCCTGTTAAGCAGCCCATGCTGGCCTTGACCTCTTTCTGGGGCTTGAGTTGCCCCCAAACACACAATTTTCCTACCCTGGGTTACTAAGTGTGGGCATTCTAGTCATGAGCCGCTACACCCAGCTAGAGTTTGTTTTTGTGCACATCTGGAGGATGGCATGTTCAAGACGAAGGTGTCAGCCGAGTAGAGGTGATCTGTCTTACAGGCACTCCTTGGTTTGTTTTCACACAGTCTTGCTGTATTGCTGTTCTCTCTTCACCAGTCACCACACAGGGCCACCCTAATGACTGCCAGCATCACCAAATAGAGCCACAGTTTGAGACTCATATGCATTTGATTTCGAGGGGCTACAGTTCAACCTTTAAACAGGTGGGCCATCATTCCACATCTGTGGAATTCAAAAACAGCTCCCTAGATGCTGGGTGCCTTCTAAGCTAAACTATGCATGTAGAGAACAAAGGTCTGTCTCAAAAGACAGCCACTCTTTGATCTTCGAAGCAGTCTGACTTTCTGTTCACTAGACCCAGTGTAGATAGATGTACAGACAAACAAACTGTGGTGGGCCTGGATTCCTCGGTGTTCCTCCCTCAGGGCTTTCTCTCCACATACTTTGCAGGGCTTTTCTCCCACACACTTCCCACCAAAGAGACCTTGGTCATTTGTTGACACCAAATTGGGCTAGGGGAGAATTTTTGCTTAGAGATTATACTTACTTCTTTTATAGAACCTGTCAAGTTGGAGTGTAGGCCCCTGCCCCTTGCATCTATCTCAGCTTCCATGCCTGGTCTGGACTTCAAATACCCAGGGAGCGGTCAGGACCAAGCCCCAGGGTATTTAAGTGATCCCCCAAAAGAAGAACACGTGGTCCCCCTTTCTTCCTCCCAGGGGTCGCGTTTCCCAGTACATTTACTGGGTGGAGATATCCTTGGCCGCTTTTGCCAAGCTTTGTTCCTTTTCTTGGAGCTCCTTTTGACCCCATCCATCTTCAAGATTCTATTTTATAGGTTCACTCCTCCTGCCAGATGTGTGCCCAGGCCAACCCACAAGGAGATCTCCACATACACCAGCTTCGTGGACACCAACCAGGCAAAGATTGAAAGGTTAATTTTACCCATATGCCTGCTCATAAAAACTCTGTTATCTCTTAACACGTGTGGATGCTTTTACAGGATGGATAGAAGCATTTCCAGTCTCCAGGGAAACAGCAGGTGTGATGGCTCAGGGTCATGGAGCTCATGTCAGAAGCTCTCAACATCTCCTGGACAATGGGACTCATCAAACAATAACTAACCAAGCTCTCCATTGAACTCAGGTTATGTTGGCCCTCCCTTCTTCCCATTGCCCTGACTCGCCTCAGGGTCACCCCACGTTCCCCTACAGGCCTGAGCCCTTTTGAGCTGCTTTATGGCAGGCCCTTTCTCCTTAACCATCACCTCCCAGTTCAAACTCCTCCACTGGCGGGTATCTACCCTACCTCTCCCTTTTAAGGTCACTTCTCCATTTACAAGCTAATAGTTGTCTTCCTGCCACCACACCAGTGGACCCTAATGCCCCTAAAC
This sequence comes from Microtus oregoni, assembly GCF_018167655.1. Taxonomy (NCBI): domain Eukaryota; kingdom Metazoa; phylum Chordata; class Mammalia; order Rodentia; family Cricetidae; genus Microtus; species Microtus oregoni. The sequence continues at coordinate 845,210 of NW_024543815.1, read as the reverse complement.
CTGCCCTGCTCTCCCCAGGGGACAGAGTACTCCTCAAACAGTTAACTCCTAGGTCTCTTGAACCTCGATGGACAGGATCTCACACAGTAATTAATCCTTACCACCTCCTCGGCTGCCAAGCTCTTGGGACACCCATGCTGGTACCATCTCTCCAGGCTCAAGCGGGCACCTACTCAGGACACTTGGTCTGTCCAGCAGACAGGACCTTCCACCCTCCGGTTTTCTAGGATGCTACAATGAAGGGCCTACCTGCTTCTCATTCTGGCACACTCATCTTTAGCGATAACATTTTTTTTTTCCCTAAACACCTGCCTTCTCATCTCCCCCAAGGAACAGATGTCTGCCTTCTCTGGGATGACAGTTCATGGGATGCCTTTCCAGCCACACCTCGCTAAATGTGGACACCTGGCTCTCCCCTTCCCCACACTGCCCCGTGCCCGCAGGAAGTAGCCAGATTTGAGTCTATGCCCTTTGTTCCCAAGAGAGCCCAACTGTTTGTCATAATTACCATTCCAATTTTCTGTCACCCCTATATCCAAGAGTCTGGAATGTCAAGTTGGGAGCGTAGGCCCCTGCCCCTCGCATCTATCCCAGCCTCCAGGCCTGGTCTGGCTCCAAATCCCAGCAGGCCAGATCCTAACCCCTCCCTGGGGATGGGGTCAGGACCCCATCCCCAGGGTATTTAAGTGATCCGCCAAAAGAGGAACAAGAAAAGGAGGTCTCCCTTTCTTCCTCCCAGGGTTGCATTTCTGTGGCTTCCCAGTTTCCCCCTCAGGGCCACCCGAGAGTGCAGATCTCCCATTAAACCTGAATATCTTTTAATTTGGCTTGTTTTGATTTGGCTTGATTGGGAATTTTGTGTCAGCAGGGAGCTCATGTTAGGAAATATTCCTAATAGAACCTTTTGAGTTTGTACAACTTACTCGTTTCTTTTTACCTTTTAAAAACATGGTCTTATGTAGTCTAGGCTGTCCTCAAACTGACTATGGGAGTAAGACTGACTTTAAAGTACTGTTCTTCCAGTCCCAGCCTCCTGACTGCCAGGATGGCATGCGTTTGCTACCCAGCATTATGACTGATAATTTTCAAGAAACATTCAGAGCAAGTTGAAAGATAGCATGAGCAGATGTCTTGGACTCTTCCTTTATCTAGTCCTCCCTTCCACAGCAAGGCTACATATTATAGAATTGTAGAATAGCATTCAAACCAAGATAGTAACATTAGTACAATGGGTGTATAGAATTCCTCACCTTTCTCTCAAGTGTAGCTAGATCTGTGTGTGTACCATCACATTCAAGACATGATGACTCAGGTCTGATATCCCAAGATTTTTGAGAACTTGAGGCTAACCTAGGTTGTGTATTAAGTTGCAGGCCAATCCAAAGAAAAACAAAACAAAACACCTCAAAGGTCTAAGACAAATAGAGACTCTAATGAGCTGTTTACAAATAGTTTATGCACAGTTATATTCAAAGTCATGTTCATTTGAAATCTTCAAACAATGTTCCTGTTTGTCTTAGTCACTGTTCTATTGCTGCGAAGAGACACCATGACCACAACAACTCTTATACAAAAAGGCATTTAACTGAAGGCTTGCTTAAGGTTTCAGAGGGTTAATCTATTATTATTATTATTATTAGGAGTATAGTGGCATACAGGCTGGTATAGCCCTGGAACTGAGAGCTTTACATCCTGATTCACAGGCAGCAAAGAGAGAACCCGCACCAGGCAAGGGCTTTTGAAACCTCAAAGCCCACCCCCAGTGATGCACTTACTTAACAAGTTGACACCTCAAATATTAAATAAATTCCTGCTGACTAAGCATTCAAATATATGAGCCTATGGGGGCCGTTCTTATTCAAATTGTTAATTTTCAATGTTTAACTCTTAATTCAAATGGGCCAAGAAGTCTAAAAAGTTGTTTGAAGAATGCCAGGCATGGCTACTCACACCTATAATCCCAGCCGCAAGCAGGCCTCAGCACAAGTCTGAGGCTAGCCTGGGCTACAGGGTGAGATCCTGTCTTTAAAAACATAACAATAAAACCAAGCCAGGTATATTGGTGTACCCTTATAATTCCAGTGTTGGGGGTAGAGGCAGGAGGACTAGGAGTTCGAAGTCACCCTGTCCTACATATTAAGTTAGAAGCCATCTTGGAATACATGAAAACCTGCCTCAATAAATCAAACCAAGCCAAAGGCACAAATTCTCTGAAGGCATCATCTGGGTTCCATAGTGTGAAAACGGACCCAACTGGACCTCACAATGATTTTTATTTCTCCCTCCACCATCGAATCTACCTTTGCTGTGCCAGATGTCCTTTAGCATCTGATAAGGCCCCGTATGCCTCAGCTAATTGCTTCAGTTTTCTCTCGACTTCTTCATTCTTAGTATTTTGATCTGAATGCTACTTTAATGCCAGCTTCTGAAATGCCATTTTTTTTCCCTGAGCCAGGGTGACAATGTATCTCAGACTAAGTCTAGAGCTCACTATATAGCTGAGGGTAACCTTGAATTCCTCACCCTGCTCCCTCCATCTTCTGGGCATCTGTGTTTGCCTGTTTTATTCAGTGGTGGGCATAAAATCTATGGTCTTATAGTATGCTGGGCAAACAGTACACTTCTGAGTCACATCCCTTGCCCAAGCCATCACTTCTTGCAATCTCAGATCACACAGGAACAAAGCGACTCTTGGGGGACTCTCTTATAAGGACGGTATTATCACTGAGGAAGGCAACACCTACAACGTTCATAGACTTCACTTCCTAATCATGTCTCTTTGGTAAATTTCTTCTGAATTATAATCTTGTATTTATTACTAATTTATATGCAGGAGTAGGCTAGGAAGTACTAGAAATGTTATCATCAGGTTGATATTCTTCAAGAAGCACAGCGGGCGACCTTCTTGTTTCTATGGCAACATGCTTTGAGTGGAGACATTGTTTTGCCTTCCACTGAGTGAGATATAATTGCCTCTTAGATTCTCCAGCATAGAGAAATCAGGTACAATGAGCTTAACCACACACCCCAAATAAACAGATACCCTCGGACCCAGCAGTAAGCAAGGAAGTGACCAGTCTCAATATGCATACAGTGAAACCAAATTCAAAACCGGTCGGGTTGTCAGGTCTCTATAGCAACATGAGAAATTGTTATGTTAAGATAGCAATTAGCAAAAGAAATAGCAACAGAAGCTCTTGGTTAGTGGTTACACGTGAGGAATTGTAAGATGGCTCAGGGGTTAAGGGCACTTGCCACCAAGCCTAACCACCTGCATTGCGTCCTCAGTACCCACAGTGAGAACAAACTCCTTAAGGTTGTCTTCTGACATGCATATGCTCACTGTGGCACGTGTATACACACACACACACACACACACACACACACACACACACACACACACACATGCGCGAACACCCACACAATGAGGGAATGAATGAATCAATGTAAAGAGAAAATTGAAAGGTGCTGAGAGCATACTGCCACCATGTTTAGTGTAAACATTGTAACTGCACTTCAAAATTAGCACTCTTCTAGGACACAGTCATAGATTCCTGTCCTAACAGCTACTGACATGTAAAGCTCAAATGTTCTGTCCTGGGATTAACCCTCCAGTCGCATCTACTCTTCAATCTGGATAACAATATAGCAGATGACATTTAGACAGTTCTGTGGTCAGCAGATGGCTCTCTGGACAGAAGGTACCTGCTTGCCAACACTCATGATCTGAGTTCAATTTCCGGGACCTATGTGGTGGAAGGAAAGAATCAACTCTTAGTTATCTTCTGTCCTCCAGGGAGGATATTCATCATATACATGTGTTCACGTGTATGCATGTACACACACACACACACACACACACACACACACACACACACACACACAAAATCAATCAATAATAATAATAAAAATTTTAATAGATAATCCCTAAGGTAGCCACCAGATGGCAGAGCTGCTCAAGTTTAGAAAATGTTAATGGTCTAACAAATGTGTGTAACCTTTCATAATACAAGTAAACCAAGGATACTGACACAAGGTCCTGACACATGGCACCTTGGATAGATACTCAGAATACTGTGTCAGTTTCTTCATGTTGTTTGGCATTTACTTTAATGTAATTAAGGTTTTGAAGTATTTACTTACCTGCACAAATCGTGTTTCTACTTTTTTTTTCTACTTGTAAGGATCTTCCCCAAATACTAAATATTCCTTTATGACAGTCATTTTCTTTATTTGGAAATTTCATATACATAAATAGTATATCTTGAACATATTTGCCCCCATATCCTTCCTCCTGATCCCTTGGGGAACCCCGATTCCCTCCTCCAACTCTCCTCAAGTAATCCAAACCTACCAAGCTCCCATCCTTCCTTTTTTCAATTTTTTAACCTTTATTAATTTATTTTGAGTGCAGCTGTGGTGGGATATTTGTATGCCACAACGAAAGTGTAGAAGTCAAGATGCCATCTGGGAAAGCAGTTTTCTCCTCTAAATAAAAGGATCCTAGGGGAACAACTCAGGTTGTCGGGCTCGGTGGCAAGCCCTTATCCACTGAGCCATTTTCACCTCCCCCTTTAAAAACATACGTTTGCTAAGTTTTGAGTTGTGTGTATGTTTGTGTCTGCACATGACTGCAGATGCCCAGGGAAGAAGTCAGAGAAAGCCAGGGGAAACCAGAAGGATTAGATTCCCTGGAGCTGGGGTGAAGGGCAGTTTTGAGCTACTCAATGTGAGGGCTTGGAATAGATCTTGTGGATACTGGGAATCGAGTTAGGATCCCCTGGAGCTCGAGTCCTCTGGAAAAATAGTACATGGTTTTAACCAGTGAGCCATCTCTCCAGTCCACTCCCCTTTGGACACAATATCCTACGTAGCCCAGGTTGGTATCAGACACACTATGGAGTTGATCTTGACCTTCTGTTTCCACTTTTTCAAGTACTGTAATTACAGGAGTACCATACCTGGTTCTAGGGCATTATCTTTCTAATGCTTAATCATTATTTTAGGGCGTTCTTTTATAATGCTTAATCATTATTCTAGGGCAGTGTTTTCTAATGCTTAATCATGATTTTTTAAAGCATAAAGTCTGTGATACAGGTCGGTGGTAGAGCCTTTCCATGCAAGCACAAGCTCCTGGATTTATCCCTGGCATCCAGAGTCAAAAACCCAGGAAGGATGTTGGAGGGGAGTTTTGAGTTGGAGGTTAGCCTGAATTATACAAGAAACCTACCTGAAAACACTAACAACTGTCAGAAAGCATAGACAATATGTACTTTGTCAGGTTTAAATCGTTTTGCATATCAATAATGAGCTCCTTGGCTTAATGTGCTAATTAGTAAAAGAGGAATTGTAGAGACAATGTAGTTCATTGATGGGGCACAGGTTTTCATGTTGTTTTCCGGAAGTAAAGACAAAGCCGCTCCAGGCAGCCCTGTGAAAGGATGCCTTACAGGCTCCCTCAGTTGCAACATTATTCCAACTGTAGGAGTTTGGAAACTGAAAAGCAAATTGCACCCCTCGAACAATTAAACCCAGAGGAAGCACTAGGTCTGCATCATTTTGACCTAGTGCGCTAAGCACTGGCACTCTAGATGTGAGTGCCTGTGCTCAGCAGATGTTCCCATTCTCATGTTGGAGGGCCGGGAGGGCAGGACCGAAACAATACAAACTGAAAAGCTGCTGGTTATGGAGAGGAGCTGCAGAGCGAAGAAATGGCTTAGCACAGGATGAATGGAAAGGGACACGCTCACTGGCTACTGATAAGCAAGATTTCCCTTAGCTACTCAGCTACTGTGTTTCTTTGTGTGTGAAGGGGAGGGGACGTAAAAGGGGAGTGGATGTAAAGTGAAGGGCCCTGTGTGCTTGCAGCCATAGTGCTGGTGGCCTACATTCTGAAAGGGACACTCAGCTCCTCCATCCTTCTCTCTTGGATGACGACTCTGAAACCCTGAGGTTGACCCGTACTCACAGATCCGTTTCCTCTCTCAGCACACAACACGACTGACTCCAGGTGCAGACTGCCACGCAGAAGCAAGCCAAGGTAAGCTTATTGGAGATGGGAACACAGAAATGATCTTTCGGGACCCTGAGCAGAGCAGGGCCCACCTTCCTTTCTCTCATAGAATTGGCAGCATGTCCCATGACAAAGGCGGCACGTGTCCTCATTGAGGAGCAATTAGAATAAACTAGAAGCATTGCAGCTGTTGCAGGTCTTTTAAGAACGACGAGAACTTCAGATGCCCCATTGCACTTAACCCTAAGGAAGGTACCAGATACTCAGGGATCACTGAAGTTAACCTGAGATAGTGGCACTGAGTTCCTTGTCTCATGTCAATGAAAATTAAGCTGAAGACTCTTGCGTGAGTATGCAGAGTGGAAGCAGGCTTTATTAAGAAGAAAAGGATGGGGAGAAGTTAGGTAAACTTCTGAAGAACAGGATGGAAGGGTTTCCAAGAGAGGACAAAGTTTCTTTGTCTGGGATTTTTTATAGGACTGGACAATAGTTGAGGTAATCTCTGATGAGATTGGTTACTTCTCTGGGCTATCATAGACCAGGCTAATGGAGGAGAACCCATATGCTTTCTATATATTTTCATGGCCCACCTTCTGGTCAGGTATGCCCACCTGGTTAGGGGTGGTTGAAGCCTCTCTCTGTCCGTCACGGACTCTAGGTGTGTTAATTATTAGCTTTGACTGTCGGTCTTGCTACTCTCTGAACATGGAGGTGTCTTGTCTTATAGTACGCTCACTTTGTCCCCAAATTTATATAACCACCACTAGCTTTACCACAGAAGAGAGGTAGCTCTATCCCAACCACCAGGACACAGCTGTGGTCTTTCTTGGTTACATAATTTTTGGCTCCTTGACTATGGGAGCATGAGCTGTCCTCTTAGGCAGAAGCTTCTTAGAAGCAGTCCTGGTACCATCTGGAGCCCTGTAGTTGCTTTGTTTTCACTTCCAGTTAAAGAATTATAAGGCAGTTTCAAGAAATCTCAAGTACAACAGGTAGCAGGGGGAAAATCTCAGTCAAACACATCAGGCAGAGCAAGCAGATGAAAATCAAAATCACTTATTAAAGGTGAAGAAGCACATATGTGCGTGCGCACACACAACACACACACACACACACACACACACGCGCGCGCGCGCGCGCGCGCGCGCGCGCGCAGAGATAGAGAGAGAGGCAAATACCTCCCCTGAACAGCAGAAGAAGTAGCTAAAGTCAGGCCTTCCTGGAGGCTTGGGGGTTGTGAGGGTCTTTAGTAGGCTTCAATGAGAGATGCCTTTCCCCTGCAATTTAGAGCTGGTCAGTTTAAACAAAGAAAGGGGTGCGGATAGCCCCACAGCTCTGGGTACATGTGTCCTGGTCCAGCTTGAGAGGGTCTGCTAGTAGAGTCCCCTTGGACAGAAGAGGATGCTTCCCAGGCATTTGTTTTAAGCTGCCAAGCCTCTGTCTCAGTCAGAAGGGTGAGGAAGAAGTCAGACATAAGAGTGTTTGAAGACACTCTTATGGCTTCCTTCCCTATTTGTCTGTCAGTCAGAGCTATGTCTAAATTCTAGTTCTACAATCCTTACTTCCAGTTTAGTCTGTTATAATTAACTGCATTAGAAGCAAGAATAAAAAGCTGGATGGTGGTGAAACACATGTCGAATCCCAGCTCCTAGAAGGCAGAGATTGGTGACCAGCCTCATCTACAGAGAGTTCCAGCATGTCCCGGGCTCCATAGTGAAAACCCGTTTTGGGAGTAGCAGGGTGGAGAAGAAGCAAGAATATAAGAGACGACAGTAAGACAATGGTCCCTTATATTCCTCAAGGATTTTTGGCTTGAGAGAGTAAACTGGCCCTCTGTCTCTGGCCCAAAATCCTGTCTTGTCCTTCCTCTTATCTATTTAGCTTGTTTACCATGTACCCAACTATTAGCCTTCTTATTAATTGTGGTGATTTGAATGGCAATGATCCTCATGGGTTCATATATTTGAGTGTTTGCTTCCCAGCTGGTAGACTGTGTAGTAAGCATTGAGTGGTGTGGCCTTGTTAAAAGAGGTGAGTCACCAGGGGGTGGGGTTTCAAAAGCCCACAGGGGATTCTCTCTCTCTCTCTCTCTCTCTCTCTCTCTCTCTCTCTCTCTCTCTCTCTCTCTCTCTCTCTCCTCTGTCTGCCCTCCCTCTCCTCACCATGATGATCATGAACTAACTCTGAAACTGTAAGCAAGGCCCCCCGCTTAAGTGTTTTCTTTCATAAGTTGCCTTGGTAATTGGTGTCCCCTCATGGCAATGGAACAGTAACTAAGACATTCATTTTCCTCAGCGTTCCAGGCCTTGCTGTGTTACCCCAGAATCCTAACTGCAGCCTCTGTCAACATAGATGAGCAACTTGAACTTTTTACCCGGAGCCCCTTTTCCCCATCTAGTGAGAGCTATCTCCTCTGTCACAAGATATGGTCCAGCACACAACTCCTGTTGAATTTCTAAGCATCCCAAAGACAAGGTGGGTTTAACTACACCTTTGAGAGGGTACCTCAGGCATGAATTATGCTTAGCAGCACACAGGTTATCAGAGACTGGCATTGGGTGGAAGAAGACATTTGGTGGGAATGTCTTTTCACTCTAGTGTGTTTTTCTGAATTGCTGTTAAAGGATCTCATGGTAGGGATCAAGAGGACACTGAGGTTAACTTTTGGGGGGTAAGAAGTTTATTCAAACAGGCATTACTTAGGCATGGAGTCACATGCATTTAATCCTAGCACTTGAGAGACAGAGACGTGGATTTCTGTAAGATCAAGGCAACCTGGCCTACATAGTGAGTCCAATGCCAGCCAGTGCTACATTTTGAGGCCCTGCCTCAAAAATAAAAGTTGTTGATGCCATGGATAAACAGACAAAACACAGCATATCAGAGGCTTTCAGGGGAAGAACCAGAGCTCACATAGCAGAAGTGGGAGTGGTTTCACAGCTTGAGCCTACATCCAGACTCTCTGCTTCTCAGGCAGGAGCCAGAGAAGGTAGTGGGGAGCAGGATGAGTAACAGCCACTCCTCTCTTTCATGTAAATTCACTTCCTCAGATAAGAAATCCAGTCACCTAGGAGTCTGTTAGGAAGAGGTCCACAGACCATGCCCTCTATGGGGTGCCTATTCCTATCTGTGACAGGAGGAGGGGCCATGTAGTAGCAGTCTGGTCCGGGTTCTAACAGTAACAGCATGGTGCCAGTCTAAGTCCAAGTGCATCCATTTTCCTCCCCCTCATTTGCGACAGACCTTCTTATGCAGAGTATAAAGTATACAAAAATGTAGTTGGAAGATCTGTGTGGGGCTATTGAAAGTTGTGAGGCATAGTTGGGATGAGACGTGGGTCACAATTCCACAAGAGGTCAAGATGGACCCAGCACAGCCTCTCCTGAGATGTGAGGGAGAAGACAGGTGCTCAGGGATTCTACAGCCTGGCCACCCCATCCTGTGCATTCCTCTCCTCCTCTCAGCCCTGTCCACTCACACAGGCTTCTCCAAAACAGTTATGGGGAGAGTTAACGGTCCAGACATTGGAAGATGGTTCTAGGCCACAGGAAGCTGCCTGTTAGCAGAACCCCTGATTCACCTGTAATACCTTACTGCCAGTGTCACAGGTGTCTTAGCCGAGGGTCTAGGGGTTCCAACAAGCTTGTTCCCTGGGACGGATAAAGAATTGTACATCCTGAAACTAAGACCCATACAGAGAAAGCAGAATGGCCAACTGGAGGGAGGTTCCGGCCACTAACAGCAGCAGAGTGAAAAGCCAGGTGGAGCTCTCAAGGACTGCAGGTGCAGGGACCATGAAAGCAGCTGTTGCCAGAAAGCAAACGTGACCATTGGAGATTTGGGGGGGCCACAGACACAGAGAACAAGTGGCTACTGTCCTAAAGTGAACACTGCGTTTGGAGCTCATGGGGCCCCAGACACAGAAGGTGGAGAAGCACCAACAAGAGAGAGAACCAATAAGAAGAGAATCAGCAAATTTTATTAGGAGAGACAAAACAGCTCCCATCAGGGGTTTAGGGAGAAACCCCAGAGATGTGAGTCTTCCTGGAGGCTCTGTGTCAGACTTCCTATAGGCTCCCTAGGGCTCTTCCCCTCCCAGTCTTCCCCTTCTCCCTCACTATTGCCCTCCAGCCCTCAGCAGTTAGTAACAGTGGCAACAGTTCATGCTTGCAAGGAGCAACCTCTCTTAAAGGGGCTAGTCCCTGTTTTCTCAATGGGTACCAGTTCCCCCATCCTCCTCTTATCCCCTCTCTCAGAGAATAGAGATTCACACCTACTGCCACTGGAGATGGGGGCAGTGACTACTCTGGCTACTTCCTCATGAGAGGGCAAAGTGTTTTAGGGTTTCAACCAGAAAGGAGTACTCTTAGGTCTTTAGGACCAATATTGAGGACTGTGATAGAACTCAGCTTCATAGACCCAGGGTACAGGACAGCCATGTTGACTTTGGAGCAGTGCCCAGGGATATCCTGTGGACACAAGATGGATATTCCAGGTAACTGTACCTAATCCTGGGACTTTGAGGGCTAGAAACTCAGTTGGGGACATGGGCAGCCAGAATACAGGATTTTATATTATAGTCCCGAGAAGCTATTTCCCATAGAGGAGACATTCTATGGGTGTTGAAGATGTGCTTAGATTTTCTCTCCATCTTCAGGAAGTTGGGCCATTAGCCCATGAACAAACAGGCCAGATCTTGTTTGAACTAAGATATCTAGCAGAAACTTGTTGGGCCAGGGTGGACACCCTCTACCAAGTTAGAGTTGAAAACATATTCTTGGGAAATCCATTTTGTCTTCCTTATATGTTCCTCTAACTCTGATTGTTTTCTTCCTTAAAACAGTCCACCCTTCCCCAGCAGTTTACATAGTAAACTGATTTTATGTTTTATCCCTTTCTAGCTAAAGTGGCCTAGCCTAGTTGCTCTGCAGTTTCTAGGCCTGTATTGATTCTCCATAGCAAAACTTTCTATTATGAGGTGAGGGTACAATTGGGGCGCATACTTCATCTTTGTCTATCTGGACCAAATCTAGGATAGCTACCAGAGATGCTGGGTATGCTGGAAGACTATGGTCAGAGTAGGTTAGAGTAAAGGCAATGGGCCCAGAACCTGGAAACACCCCCATTGAAAGGTAAGTGTAGGTAATTTCTGCATGGTAAGTAAAAATCTGGGTGTGCCATAAAGGCTCCCAGAGTCATCGTCCCCATAAAGCAAGATTTGTTTCAGAATTTTTCTGGGTCCACTATATTTTACTCAATCCAGCCTGCAAGGTGAGATGGGTTTGGGGAAGTGGATGGGCCCATCATGTTACTCTTAGAAGTTGGGTTTGTCTACTAGGGAATCCTTAAGTATCCCATGGGTACATGGCAGGCAGTTTTAGGGACAGTGTTATATACTACAATGAACTTCACATCGCTGATCAGGTTCATGAACTCTGCACTTAGATATCCCTGACTGAGAATGGACCACACAATCTGTCAGCCATTCCTGGCCAGGAGCCCTTATCATATATGGTGATGACACAGGCAGAATTACGACAATTTTGATTTCTAATGCAAGTTATCTGTCAGAGAAAGATTCATAGGAATGTTCTTTTGGTAGCTCGAGCCAAGATAAGAAAAGATTCCTGGAAAAGATTCCTCTTTGTACAGGTCCAAGGTGACCCTTTCTGTTTCACATCAAGAGGTACTCCCAAAGAATGAGAGGTAGAGTGCTGTGTCCTTCAGTGCTCATCACGAGGGACTGGAGTACATATTCCAACAGCACCTAACCCAGTGAAGCACCGTGGATAGCACTCTTCTCCACCCATTTCTGGGAGCTTGGCTTTAGAGATCAGGATGTACACCGGGTTCTATAGCACCGTTTCCACAAGAAATATTACTAAGAAGTGTCTGTGTATCAGGGGATGGGGTAGGGGGTGAGGTGTTTCTGAGTCTCCCTGGAAGTTGGTAGAAGGGAATCCAGATCCTGTAGAAGCTCATCACTCCAAGGAAAGCCCTCAGTTGCTTCATAGTCTAAGGAAGAAGATACATTAGAATGGGCTGGACTTTCCCCCCTCATACTCAAACTTCGTTTTTCTCTCTGATATTTCCAAGTATGTAACTCAAGACTGGCATGGTTGGGCCTCTTCCTGAGAGGCCTTCTAGCCTTCTTTTGGATCTCTTATCTTTATGTTCTTTTTATATTGTTTTGTTTTCTCCCCAAAACATGAGTAGGGACTGAGAGGCACTTTCAGGGTTTGTTTCCTTTATATCCTGGAGCTTTTCATGATTTTATTCCCCCTTGGTCTATTTTTTAAATGTTTATAGATTTATTTATTTCATTTTAATGAGTTTCAATGTGTATCTGTGCACCAGGTGCATGCCTGGTGTCTGCTGAGGTCAAAGGAGGGCATTGACTCCCCTGGAACTGGAGTTATGGGTGGTTGTGAGCCACCATGTGGGTACACAGAATTGAACCTGGGTCCTCTGTGAGAACAAGTACTCTTAACCACTGAGTTATCTCTCCAGCCCTGTCTTTGCCATTTGTTTGAAAGTTTGTACAGTCCCGAGAATGATCTACCCTAGCTATACTCTTGGCTGTGAATAAATGAGAGTAGTAAATAGAAAATATTGGCAGGTACATCCTTAAACCTATGTTTACAACCTTCCCCAGAAACCAAGAAAATTTCTGTTAAAAATCCTGTAATAGAGTTACTAGTTGAAAGACTTTTAAGGAGAAAGTTCTGTTTCTCTTTTCTAAGGGGGGGCATCCCATCATCTGTTTTACTATAAGTATCTTTATACGAGACAATAACAGCTTCAACTGTAAATAATTTACCCCTTAGCTGTCATCATGGGTACCAGACATTTATTATCGAGCTGTTCTGTTCTCCTCTTTTCTTGTCACAGATTCAGAGGGCCAGACTAACCTCGGACAGGGAATTTGGAGAACATTTTAACACAAACATGCTTGGATTTGTAGTGCAAGGATTAAATCTCATCCCCAGAGCCAGCTTCCTGGTGAGCTGAAACAGTGCATGATAATTCACTAACATCTGTATGCCAAAGGCATTTGCTTCTCTATGAAATTGAACTCAGCTGTCCAGAGGTGGTGACACACACCTTTAATTCCAGCACTCAGGAGGCAGACACAGTCCAGCCCGATCTACTGTTCTACTCTGGACAGGGAACTTGCTGTCAGATCCAATGGCAACTGGCTGGATCCAAAACATCTGTCTTCCTTATGATTCGCCTAGAATTGTTCCATCATGCATCAGAAGAGGGAATGACAAGAGGCAGAAGGCATCTTCTTCCTTTTACAGGACGATGAAAGCAGAGCATTTGATCATAAAGTGTCATCCTTTGATTTCCTTCAACTTCATAAAGCTGTGTGTGTGGTAGTGATCAAATAAGATCAGGTGACAGAGGTGTCTGTCTCTGCCAGTGTCCAACTCGAGATCCTACCTGCATAGTTTTGTTCTGACCAGATACTCAAAACCCCGTATCTACTCTGTGTGTGTGTGTGTGTGTGTGTGTGTGTGTGTATGCAAAAGAAGGCAGATAGCTGGAAATATTAATAAGTATCTTCCCTCTTATAGAGAGTCATATACGATGTTTATTCTTCCCCACCCCCACAAAAAGACAGTATCCTTAGTACGTTAGGAGGGGATCTTGGAGGCTCTGGTTGAGTAGCTTGGGGAGCTCAGGATATGGCCACAGGAGAGGGACCACCATGTTTCCACACTTATGAGTGGATACAGGAACAGTGCATAGCAAACAAATTCAAGAGTACAGCCTTCTCTTGTGTTACCATGTTTAATGCATTGCACAGGGCCCTGCTTTTTCATGTTGAAAAGAATGTGAATAGCAATGAAAAGATAGTGCACTGAGGGGCTGGGGATTTAGTTCAGTGGTAGAGCTCTCCAGTTAGCTTGCCAGGCCCGTGTGGCCAGAGACCTGCCTGTTTCTCTAATGCATCACCCAGTCATGCCCCAACTTTACAATCACCACTGTAACCATGCTGATCCTTTTGTTTCTGGAACCTGTTCCTAGAAGACCAAGGGACTTTACGTTTGCAGCTTCCTACAAGATGCCTTCTCCTCCCAGTCCTTTGCCCACCTCTGTGGCTTCTAAGGTGAGGACTCTGGATACTAAGGTGCAGTATTAGCACCACGAAACTTCTCACACCCAGTGGATCAACAGCCTTCCAGGTATGATCTGGCCATTGGTTAGAGGAAATGTCCAGGGTATATTCCTTTTTCACCCTACAGCCATGCTGGGCACAATCCAAGGTTACCTGAAAGTGACCCAGATTTATGTTCCTCCAACAAGATATCCTTTAACAATGGCAGTGGGGTGTTTGATGGCTGCATCCCAAACCTTTTTTATGAGGTGCCTAGGACCACTCAAGTGGTGGGGTTGTTTCTACATAGTCCCCCAAAGGGTTCTCCAGGGAATATACCCCTACTGCACATAAGATAACTAGATGGATTTTACTTGATAGGTTTCCAGCCCTTCAATAATTCCCTGCATTTCTTGCATGCCCTCAGCTCTGATTTAACAGTGCCTCTAACTCCAACCTCCTCCCCCCATTCTGCAATGTTACTAAATACCTTTGCAAGAATGAGTGGCCAGACATCACATGTCTATAGCCTCTGGGTGGTATCTAGTTGGGACAGGAACATATAGTCCATGTGAATAAACAAAAAAGGAAAGAAGGTGGAATGGAACAAAACCATATCAAACTCAAGGAGAGAAAACACAGGTTCTGATTTAATGGCTCTGTTAGGGGAATGATTTGTTGATCCATTATTGTCTTAGACGTTTTCTCGCCCTCTTCAGGAAACGTAGCTGGGTAGATCATGTGGTATTCTGGCAAAGGCCAAATCCAGTTTGTGTCAGTGACCACAGCCATTCTGTGAGGTGTATATCTCTCCTGTGTCTCCCAAGTTGTCTGCCACTAAGCATGATCTGGAAGGTCAGATTGACTTTCAGGTATTGATCTACCTTCTGCTTTGGCCTTGGCATGCCTGTTTTGGGGCTGATGGCAGAGTGTCTTTTATTCCATGGCTCCACTGATGGGTGTGAAAAGGACAAAACAATAGAGAATGCATGTCAGTGGCACTGGAATCCAGTTATCTGGAGAAGAAACTCCATATGGCCCCTTGAACATGCCTTTCCTGAGTAATTGTGAATGCACAGTCTTAGGACACACAGTTCTAAGAGCATAATTTGATGCCACAAATGAATCAAAATGTCAACTGTTTGAGCCAACAAATATAGCAGTCAAGTTCTGAAACATCTAATTTGAGGACTAATTTGAGAGATGGCTGAGTAGTTAGCCTGTTTACTACTCTTGTAGAAGACCCCAGCTTGTTTCCCAGCACCTGCGTCAGGTAGCCCACAACTGCCTGTAATTTCAGTTCCAGGGGATCCGTTACTCTCTGTTCTCCCTGGGCACCTGCATGCATGTGGTGCACATAAACACATACAAGCACATACTCATGAATAACAATGAATCTTTAAAAGTACTTGTATGCAAGAACATTTATCAATTCTTGCTTCAATTGCTGATCCTAAACAGTGACTATTGATAGCCAGTAAGAAAAGCTCTCCTCTGAGAAAATCCTTTGCCTGTGCTTTTCAAAATAATTTTAGGATATTGCCCTCCAAAGCCACACACATTCAAAGTCCCATTCTGGTTTGCAACTGGAAATGCACTGAATTTAGATCAACTTAGGGAATAATAGAATTTTGAAGTTAGTCCTTTTCAAAAAATTGTTTTTAAGATATTACTTGAGTACACAAATAGAAAGTCCATAAAAATCTCACAGGTATTTTCCTCTTATTTGGTCAACCATTTTTACATGTGATTTATGATTGTGATTGATACAAGAAAGTCTTGTATTTTCATATTCCAATTGGTCATATGGCTTTTAAATTCATTTATATGATAACAAACAAACTCCCTTGGTCAACATTTCAGATGATTGCTTTGGTTTTACATGAAGTCAATCAGAAAATCAAAGCATTTTACCAGCCCTTTTGTTAACAAAAGTCCTTACACTACATCATTATTCCTCTCCATTATGTTTCAGAACCTTAACAAAGCTGTGTGAAGATTTTTTTAAAAAGACTTATGTGTATGTATTCCTGTGTGAAATTATTGCATACACAAGCATGCAGGTGCCTGTGGAGACATTTTTTTTGTGATCTAACGAAGCTTGCCTGAAGATCAGAGGGCAGAACTAAGATACTAGAGGCCAGGCAGTGGGGGCACACACCTTTAATCCAAGCACTCAAGAAGCAGAGGCAGATGGATCTCTGTGAGTTCAAGGCTACCTTGGGCTACACGAGATTGAATCTGTCTAAAAGAGAAGCAGAGCTCTTTGATCCCATCATCTGGAATCACAGGCCTTTAATCCCAGCACTAGGGAGGTAGCAACAAGAGTGATTCAACTGGGTGGAGAGAGAAATATAAGGTGGAAGGAGACAGGATCTCAGGGTTCATTCAGTCTGAGGACTTGTAAAGACGGGATACCCCATTTGGTCAGAGGATTTCATAGCGGTAAGAACTAGCAGTGGGCTGCTTTGCTTCTCTGAATTTCACGCAAGCTTTAGTTGTTAGATCACAAACAAAATATCATTGCAGGCGCCCATAAAGGTGTGGGTGTCAGAACCCCTGGTGCTAGAGTTGTAGACAGTGGTAAGCCACCCAGCATAGTACTGAGAACCAAACCTGAGTCTGCCAGAAGAATGGCGAATGTTCTTAATCACTGAAACATCTCTCTGGTCCCTGTCTGAGGATCTTTATATATGGTCCTATGTGTGGTAGGGTGAACGCCAATGACTGGGATGTCCCTGCCTTTGGTGAAAGGGATTATGTGATGGTTTAAATAAGAATAGTCCCCCTAGGCTCTTATATTTGAATGCTTAGTCGCCAGGAAGTGGAATTGTTAGAAAAGGATTGGAAGTTGTGACCTTGTTGGAGGAAGTGTGTCACTGGGATTAGATTTTGAGCTTTCAAAAGTCCATACCAGGTCCATTCTCTCTCTGTCTCTCTCTACCTGTGGATCAGAATGTAGCTCTCAGCTATGTCTCTAGCACCACAAGTCCCCACCATGCTCCCTTTGCCATTATGATACTCTGAACATGTAAACAAGCTCCCAATTAAATGTTTTCTTTTGTAAGAGTTGCCTTTGGTCATGGTGTCTTTTCACAGTAACAGAACAGAACAGCAGAGTTTTGGCTGAGGTTCAACTCATAGTAGGTCCAGTGGGCTCATGAACCCATTCTGGAGTAACCACCTATATCTTATCGGATCACCATGAAGTAAAGTTAGAATTTAGCAACAATACCACCCCCAGAAAGCCTACAAACTCATGGAACTGAACAGTCAACTACTATACCACCCCTAGGTCAAGGAAGAAATAAGGAAAGAAATTGAAGCCTTCCTTGAATTCAACGAAAATGAAGACACAACATACCCAAACCTATGGGACATTATGAAAGCAGGGTTGCTAGCATTTTCATTCCTTCACTGGCATTAGAGCCTACTTATTCAGGTTTCCAGCCTGTATCGAAAACCAGCTGAGACATCCAGTCTTGTGAACTGAACAACCACTAGGTTATTGGACCTTTTCTTGGTAGTATTGGTATAAAATCACTGTTGGGACTAGCCAGACCACAACCTGGAAGCCATTCTAGGTAAATCTACATACATTTCTTTAGAGAACCCTGATTAATTCAGAAAATGTGACCTGGGTCCCTCTATTAGGCATCTGTGTTTAAACTCCCTCAGTTTGTTTTTTACATGAACTGAGTGGGAATTCTTTTCATTTCCTCCAAAACACAAAACCCTGTCCTCGCCATAAACCCTTTTATAGGCTGCAAGAATTCAGGCCTGCTTATAGACAGTACTCACCTGGGTCAAACATCAGTGCTAACAGCATAGTTGCTATAGATTGCAGACCTGGAAAGCACTTCATTGTGGTAATTGTTACTGCTCATGGCCAACATTTCAGCAAAGAAACACTCCACTGATAGACTGTGTAATAAGAAGATGCAAGAAAAGATGGATAGGAACCTAAATGGTCCTCTGCAGAGGACCAGAGTTCTGTTCTCAGCAAGCACTTTCTGAAGACTCACAAGCTGGAACAACAGCTCTAGGGTATTTGATGCACTCTCCTGGCCTACATGGGCACTTGCAAATGTGTATGCAGGCATGCACACACACACACACACACACACACACACACACACACACACACGGTTTTTTTTTAAAGAAAGTACCTTCAGAGTCACAAGCAAGCTTGTCTATATAATCAGAAATAGTTACACAGAATAAAATTCCTAATTGGATCTAAAAGTCAAAATTATTGAGCAATTCCAGGGGACCGGCTAAGGTGCCCCGCGTTCTTCAAACTCTTCACACACTAGGTTTAATGTGGAAATATTGAAAAAGACTAGGGTAGAGCTCTGATACCAAGGGAACTGACAAGCTTATGCAGATAACAACTGTGGAGAAAGTTAACGCTTGGGTAACATCTGGCCTCTGTAATGGCTCCTCCTGCTTACCATAGTCAGCCCTGAACGAGAAGCAGTGGCCAGTAGTTGGGTCATAAAACTGTTGGTTTGAAAGTTCTAAGAACATTTGCATCCTCATAATTCACTGGAGAACTGACCAATCAGGTTCAGTCACAGGGTAGAATAGTCTCCCAGGGAACTTTGCCTCTCATTCCTTGTGTCAGCAGCCTAGTGTACAGAGGTGCTTCAGTGGTCTGAGGGATCCAACAAACATCCTGACAAACAGGTAACATGCTGGGGTTTGTTTCATCATCAAACTCATCTGTTGACTATGTCCTGCCCATGTCAGGTAGTGGGGATGGAGGATGGCAGTTCTGTGTTCAAACCAGGGAGAGAAATGTTCCTCTAAAGAACGGGACAGGGGAACTGGAGAGGTGATTCAGTTCATTGTCCTTAAGGGTGTAGCCCCTCCCTGGTAGGTTGACCGTGCCCCAGTGGATAGCCTTACACCTGCGAGTATATGGGAAGCACACAACCAGGAGCAGCGGCCAGGGGTTGAATTATAAAACTATTTTTGGTTTCCGGATTCTAGGTCCACTGTGTACTGTCATCATCACGTTCTGAGACACAGACACGTCTTACAAGGGAACTTTGCCTCTCATTTCTTGTGCCAGCCTGTTTCTTCCAGAGGTGCTACGGTGGTCTGAGAGATAAAAAACAAAATCCATCCAAACAGGTAACAGGTTTTGTTCCATTCTCAAGCTCAGCTGCTGACCATGTCCTTACCATGCTGGCTGCAGGGAAGGGAGGGCATAGTTTTGTGTTGAAACTGACAAGAGAAATGGACCTGTAAAAAGAGCCCGGGGTATGGAGGCCATGAAATGTCTGGACTATGCCTTCCTGTGTTAGTATCCAGGTCTCGGCACTCAGGACACCTGGCTTTGGTACAGTTTAGGTCTGTGTCCTGATTCCTCTGTCGACCTTCCCCTTTTCCTCTACATGGCAACCAAATGAGTCAGTCGAATCTTGGAAATTCCATCCCTTTCTTCCTGAGACTCTTGTACTGGTTTCTCTGTAACTTTGTCCCTGACAGATGCAGAGAACAAGGCAGACATTACTCTGCTTTTCTATGACTTGGAATACAGAGAAATGTGGCAGTGTAGAATGTGGCAAGAAGATTCCATTTGGGAAAAGAAACAGGAATTGAGGTTTAGCAATATGGCTCAACCAGTTGCTTGGTACAAAGACTGATGACCTGAGTTCAATCCCCAGAACCTACATGGTGGTTGTCCCATGACCTCCACAAGTAATCTTGGGCACACACTTACACACACACACACACAGTCTTTGAAAAATAAAGAGGAGTTGAAAATGTTTTAATAGAACAGAACAGAGTTTGCAAACATAGATCAATGCATATGACAGGATAAAAGATATTATCATGTGAGATATAATAATGTGAAATATGATAAGATGGCCATTGCAAGTCAGGCTGTCTCAAAGCAACCTTATTTGACTAGTTACTATGTGTTAGAGACAGATAAACAAAAACTGGGAGGTGGAAGTAATAAAGAGGCCTCTGAGTTTACTGGATTATGTGGTCTTATCTTTTTCAGGCTTTCTTGGTTGTTCTAAGGCTACTGGATAGCACCTGTCATGGATAAAGAAAAGTCTGAAGCCAGTCCCAACCCACCAGAACCAATCACTAAATTGCTTAGACCAGTCTTGAACTTACTCTGCTGATCTTACAGGCCTTGTACTTGCAATCCACCTGCATCAACCTTCCAAATACCTGAATTATAGTACTTAGCCACTTTGACCTGGATACTGTCAGCATCAGTGATATGATTTCAGGGCCCTTCTCTTGCACAAATACAGAGCACTGGTCCTCGCTAGGATTCTCTTTCACGTCTTTGGTATCTGAGATTCCACAGCTTCTGGGGCCTGGGGCCTGCACTCCTTTCACTATTCAGGGCTCCCGTTGAACGCCAGTAAATTTCCTGGGGCTTTCTGAGACAAGGGCTTTTCCACAAGCACTTCTGTTCTCAACCTGCTATCTACCTTGTGTCTTTCTCAAGGATAGAAAACCATGCCTTTGAAGTGTCATTGTGAGGAGGAACAGGACTCCTCGGTTCTCCATTGCCTGAGGGAGTATGGACAGTTCTAACTTCTGGAACTGTCAGTTAACTGACATGGATTCCTAGTCACACTAATAGCAACTAGCTCTTTGTACTTTTTCATGTTTCTCCTTCTACAGGGCCCCTGCTCAGGAACTTCCTCCTCTTCTGCTCTCCTGTTTACTTGTTTTGTGTGTATTTTTTGCAGCACTGGGGATGGGACTCAGGGTCATCACATGCAGGGAAAATGCTCGATCACTGGGCCACACTACTTTCCTAGTTGACACAGTAGAAGGGCTTGGATTGGTCAGGGTAGAAATGCTGAGCTGAAAGGAGATTAATGGATGGGTCCACAGAAAACTCCTGCGGATCCTGCATGGCCACCAGTCAAGTATCGATACCTCGAGGCATGAAAACCAAAGATTCCCAGAAGGGGTCCTGATCACAAATAAGTTTTAAATAATACCGCTTATAAAAAACAGAGGACTATAATGGTCAATTTATGTTGAGACAACATGTTGCTAAAATGGATACCTGTCTTTATCCAAGATGGCTAAGCCTAGATATCCAGAGGATATTTAGAAAGTAGCTAACACTGGAGGTCCTAGAGACCCCAAAGTAAACAGTATTATAATCTATTAAATAACTATTTGTCAGAATGTCACTTTTGTGTGGGTTTTGAATAACTATGTCAGAGGTTGGAGCCTTTTCCTGGGCCTTTACCTCTGCCTTGTGTCTTTATAAGCCGTCTACAGGTGTCTGAAGGCCTGTGTGTCTACCTCGCTGTGGTCTATGGGTGTGCCTGCACCACCAGCCTGTGTGTGCCTGGGGGCCTGCTGGTGTCTGCTTGACTGGTGGGTTGTGTGGTTGTGGCCTTTGCCTGGAGAGAATAAAGTATGCATTTTAGTTTCTTTTTTACTTCTGTGATAAAATATTATGACCAAGACAACTTATAAAAGAAAGCATTTAATTGGGCTCATGGTTTCAGAGGGTTAGAGCCCTTGATGACAAAGCAAAGGCATGGAAGCAGGAATAGTTAAGAGTTCACACCTGGATTCACAAGCAGCAAGCAGAGAGGACACCCTGGGACTCACACTTGTCTTTGGAAACCTCAGAGTCTGTCCCTAGTGCCACACTTCCTTCAGAAAGGCCACACCTTTTAATACTCTTCTAACAGCTATCAACTGAGGTCAAGTATTCAAATGCCTGAGACTTAGCAGGGGATGTCTCATTCACATTTCCAGAGTATGTCCTGTTGCCTACGACTCCTTGCAAAACCTTCAACTTCCGAGTCCCTCATGACCTTCTTTCTTTCTTGGTCCTGGAAGATGGACCTCACATCTCTCTTCCAGACACTTGAACTGGGTATATTTATTTTTCTGTAAAATTGGACTTGGTACATTTTATGAAAGACTTCATAGTCAATGACCTGTTGTAAACAGCAACACTATATCATGACACATAGCTAGCAGTTCATCCAACCTAGATCATCCGTCTGGCACCGAACTTCAGATTCTCACTTAGTAGACCTTGATATTTACTCATAGTATAGATTTTAGTGAACTAGGTAAGAAGAAGAATAAAGGGGGGAATTCCTTGAGGTGTGTGTGTGTGTTGCTGGAGATGGAGGCAAGGGCCTTGTGCATGCTCACCAAGAACTCTATCACTGAGCTATTAGGTTTCAGGTCATTGCTTCTTATTTCCGTTATTGGGGGTTGTTTCTTGTTTTGTTTTTAAGATGGGAGCTTTTTATACAGGCCACCCTGGACTTCAAATTTCTCAGTTTCTCAGACTGACCTTAAACTTAGGCTTCTCCTGTGTTAGCCTCCCAAGTGTTTTTCCTACTATACCCAGTGAGCGTCACAAGATTTTCCATCCCTGAGTTTCTGCAGAGAAGTAGAGAGGAATGGTCTCAGTAAGTTACATGGGGAGAGGACACAGTGACATCCAAGTGCTGAGACCCTTAGAGACATTTATGTAACCTTCTCTGTAGCCTCAGAAATTGCACTGGAATGTCTTGCTTTCCTGGCACTTGAGTGGCAGGAAACTAGAACCTAATCTCATCTCCCTGTAAGATCATTAACTCCATATGGAAAACGTCTGTGAGCTCTAGAAGGTAGAGACATGTTCAAACTCAAGAGCGTACCAGTAACGTCACAAAACACAGACAAGATGGGAAAATGGTGTTTAAGTAGCCCACGTTCTTGCATATAGGCAGCAGGAAGGATATGGTTTGTTACCGTAAGGCTTGGGATGGTGAAATGGTGTCCTAATTAACATGAACTGCCAGCTTGGCACAATCTAGAATCACTTAAAAACGGAGTCTCAGTTGAGGTATTGCCTCCATCAGATTGGCCTTTGGACATGATCGTGAGGGAGTCTCTTGATCATTAACTGATGCAGGAGGTCCCAGTCTATCCCTGTGTAGGATGTCCTGGGCTCTGTAAGGATGTTTGGGAATGAGCCAGCAAGTAGCGTTCCTCCATGGTTTCTGCCTTCAGGATCCTGCCTCGAATTCCTGCCCTGCCTTCTCTTGCTCTAGCTCTCACTCTCACTCAACCTACCTTCTTGAAAATAGATCCCAGGCCCACCTGCCTAGGGGATGGTACCGAGCTGAGTGGTCTGGGTCCTCCTATATTAAACAACAGTCAAGACAATGCCTCACGGACATAGCTACAGGTCAGTTAGGTCTAGGCAATCCCTCAACTGAGGTTGCCTTTTCACAGGTGACTGGATTGTGTCAAGTTAACGATGAAAGTTAAGTAGTAAACTTTCCAAGTAGCTTTCTTAGTAGATAAATGTACTGCAACAGGAGAGACCCTGAGTTATCTATCCTGAACAAAGGACAGTTGCTGAATTCAGCTAGGTGCCAGATACCGTTCCACATGTGTTGCATAAATTCTAGTTGGTTTTAATAATAAAAATTCAGAGTCAGATATTAGGGGGTGAAAGCTGATAGAGCAGAGAAGCAGAGCTGTGAGGCATGAATTCCTCTACCAATGCTCACAATGAAGGGGCGATCCTGTCTCTGTGAAACCTCAGACTGAATGCTGTCTCTACAAACCCTCAGACTTAGACTGAATCCTCAGATTGCACTGAGTTCCTATCTTCTCCTGCTATACATTCTTCTCTCTGCCCAGCCATATCACTCCTGCCTCCAGCTCCCTAGTGCTGGGATGACCTTTGTGTGAGCTCTGTTTCTCTTTTAGACAGATTCAATCGTCGCCTCGAACTCACAGAGATCCATCTGCCTCTGTCTCCCAAGTCCTGGCACTATAGGTGTGGCCCACCATGCCCTGGCTTCTATAGCTAACTAGTGACTTAGCTTTGCACCCTGGTCTTCATGCAAGCTTTTAAGGCAAGCTTATTTATTAGACTACAAACAAAATATCACTACACACATGTCCTTCAGAGATTAGAAACTGGATAGTGGCGTTATTCTCTTTGTGCCAATGAGAAACAGAAAGTGTGAATCTCAGGCTACTGAACCAAGTCCGACAAGGCCACATGGTAAGTGTCTGAGAGAAATGGTTGGTATTGGAGTCAAACACAGCTGCTGGATGCACGATAGACCAACTATGTCAAGGTGCTCTGTTATGAAAGATGACTTTATTTGAAAAGCCAGCTGAACCAGAAAATGAAGACCTCATTTTCAAAGTCCATCATATACCTTAAAGCCAGTGAAGTTTTTAAAGTATTGTTTTTATTTTGAGTCTATTTGTATTTGGTATACATGTAGGACTGTGCACCATATGCATGTCTGGTGCTTGTGGAGTCCAGAAGAAGATGTTGCAACCCTTGACTCTAGAGTTATAAACAGTTATAAGTCACTATGTGGGTGCTGGGAATGAAACCCAGGTCCTCTGGATGGTCAACCTGGACTCTTAATTGCTGAGCCATCTCTCTAGACCCAAAGGGCTTTTGTAAAAATAGAAAATTTAAGGAAGTGGGATCAAATGGGTGAAGTTTGAAGCTGCAGGCCAAGGGCACTATAAAAGGTAGCTTTGAATGCTGGATGCCATTTAGACTTTGTAGAGTTTCCATAACACAGAATACATTCTTCTAAGTCGAGATATCTCTTCTAGGCTCATCTTGTTGCTTTGATAAAATACTCTGACAAAAAGTAACTTGGGGCCGGACAGTAGCAGCACATGCCTTTAATTTAATCCAGCACTCAAGATGCACAGGTAGGCAGATCTCTGTGTGTTCAAGGCCAGCCTGGTCTACAGAGTGAGTTCCAGGACAGCCAGAGTGGTCACACTGAAAAACCCTGTCTACAAAAATAAATTTGAAAAAAAAAAGCAACTTGGGGGAGGAAGGGGTTTATTTGGTTTATAATTTCGGGTTACAGCATTTCAATAAGCATCATTCCTTGGGGGTTTCTGCTTCAAGCTTCTGTCTTGACTTCCTGCCTTGGTGTTCTTTGATGATATACTCCAAGCTGTACTAGGAAAGGAGCGCTTTTCTCCCCAGGTGGCTTTGGTTCTGATTTGTAGCACACCAATAGACTTCTAACTTGGACAGAAACCTACTGCACAAGTGGACACCTGTGGCGGCCCCGGGGTTCCCCAGCAGCCTGTGGTGAGAAGTCTGAGGAGCACACTCCAGCACAGGTCTCTCAGAGTGAAGGCTATTTAGGGGGACTCAAGACTAGAGAGACTTCCGAGGGTTATTCAGGGGGATTGTAGGTGTTTCTCTTCCACTCTTTTGGACTGTTTCTGAATTCAGAAACACACGGCTAATGTTATTTCACCAGGAGTGGGGCTAGAGACCTGAACTTCTTGAGGAGGGAGCCCCATCCCAGGGCCCCTGGAAACACTCCAGCTGAGCTTCCCAATAGCAGGTAGGGCTCCTCAATGATGCTGATGGAGCAGGAGAATGTGGCTAGGAACAGAGCCTCCAGCTTCCACTAATGCCCACTTCAGTAGCCACACAGGGCCAGTGGCTAACCTAGGGAAAGGACAGGCCCAGGGAGTTTGTGGAGGGGTGGACATTTTGTAAGTTTTTGGCAGCTGGGTGTAGTGTTGGACATGTATATATTAGATATGAACATATAAAAATATGTTTCTGAGGGGTGCATCCACACACTGAGACAATGGGGATGTTCTATCAGGAACTCACCAAGGCCAGCTGGCCTGGGTCTGAAAAAGCCTGGGATAAAACCGGACTCGCTGAACATAGCGGACAAATGAGGACTACTGAGAACTCAAGAACAATGGCAATGGGTTGTTTTTGATCCTACTTCACATACTGGGTTTGTGGGAGCCTAGGCAGTTTGGATGCTCACCTTACTAGACCTGGATGGAGGTGGGTGGTCCTTGGACTTCCCACAGGGCAGGGACCCTGATTGATCTTTGGGCTAACGAGGGAAGGGGACTTGGTTGGGGGAGGGGGAGAGAAATGGGAGGCTGTGGCGGGGAAGAGACAGAAATCTTTAATAAATAAATAAATTAAAACAAAAAAATATGTTTCTGAGAAGTGTTGGTGCCTTTTGTTAGATTCTGAAAAGCAGGGCACCCAGTGAACCCTCTTGTCACCATTGCTGTGCATCTTTTGTCACCGAGTCCCCTCCTCTGTTGAGGTGGCTTCCCTCTTGAACACCCAGCAAAACAGCTGAGACCTGAGACCTCAGGCCTACGATAAGTTGTAAGCAGCCAGTCAAGGGGCACAACAGCTGCACCCTGGAAATCTGCCATACAGGTCCCCTCATCGTGCCACCAGGGCCCTCAGCTTCAATAGCGTGACACACCCTGGGAAGCCTTCCACCGCGCTTCAGTCGGTTGCAGTATGAAGAAGCAGCTGGGCCTCGGGTCGCCTTCTGCCGATTCTGGGAGCTTTGCTCTCAATGGCTGAAGCCACAGACACGGTCAGTGGAACAGATCCTGGAGCTGTTCGTGATGGAGAAATTCCTGCAAATTCTACCTGCAGACATGGAGAGCAGCGCCAGCATGCGCAGCCTGGAGACTAGAGAACGACTTTTCACCCTGATAGAGGAGCTGCGGAGAGACAACCGGGAAGCAGAGAACAAGGTGAGAAAGGTGCTGGGCAAGTGCCTTGGTGGCTGCATCAAGATGAGACATTCCGTCACCGTCATTCCACAGTCCCTACCCTTCCCCAGAGTCCTTTTCAACAGTCTCTTTTGTGGGAGTGAGCCGGAGCCAGCATAGGGGTCAGAGTTTCCACCCTGTACCTGACCACCACACCCTCTCTACAACACACAAATATCTCCTTCATTGTCAGTAAATGAATTCTAGGCAGCATAACTTCTCTATACACCCATCAAAACATCAGTGCAGGTTTCGATCTGGGCACTGAGTGAAACATCATTGTGGTGAGTGAGTGCTCTGGCAGCCGCGAACATACCTCAGCCCGCCCACACTTCCTGGTCATCCTACAGGGGCTATACTGCCTGATATCTCCTCAGGGGAGGGTGGTAGCTCCTTTGTCCCCATAGCCTGCCTGCAGCAAGCAGGGTGGGCCCTTTGTTCACGAGATAACCAAGCAGCACGGAGTTTCCATCTGGGCACCGAGTGAAACATCATTGTGGTGAGTGAAGGTACCTCAGCCCGCCTACACTTCCTGGTCATCCTACAGGGGCTATACTGCCCGATACCTCCTCTCTCTTCCTATCCCATCCAGCTTACATCCAGATCTCCCCACCCCCTGTCTCCCTCCCTCCCTCCCTTCTTTGGCGGCATAGCGCCTCCCTGCTTAGCCTGCTCGGGCGCTGGGACTGACCTAACCTGAATCGCGAGGGCAAAGGGGAGGGCAGTAGCTCCTTTGTCCCAATAGACTGCCTGTAGCAAGCAGGGTGGGCCCTTTGTTTGCGAGCTAACCAAGCAACAAGGAGATCCGATCTGGACACCAGGAGAAACATCACTGGGGAGTGACATCACTGGGAAGGTACATCAGTGGGCAAGAAGACCTGATCCTGTAAAAGAAGATCCATAGGGGAGTATTGGGAGGAAGAGATGGGCAGACGCCAATGCAAGAATTCACCCAACAATCTGAAAAACAACACGAAACCACCAGAAGCCAGCGACCTCACAACAGGAGGACATGAACACCTTAATCAAGAAGAAGTAGAAAAGACTGACTTCATGAAAGTGATCGACACCCTTAAACAGCATATAAAAAACGCCCTTATAGAAATGGATGAGAAGTATAACAGAAAGTTCGAGGAATTGAGTAAATCAGTGAATGATACCCTAGGAAACCAAGGAAAAACAATCAAGCAGATAATGGAAACAGTTCAAGACTTGAAAACTGAAATGGAGGCAAAGAAGAAAACACAAACAGAGGGCCGGCTGGACATGGAAAATCTAGGTAAACGAATAGAGACTACAGAAACAAGCATAACCAGCAGAATACAAGAGATAGAAGAAAGAATCTCAGATTCTGAGGATAACATAGAGAAAATAAACACACTGATCAAAGAAAACAGCAAGTCCAACAAACTCTCATCACAAAACATTCAGGAAATATGGGACACAATAAAAAGACCAAACCTAAGAATGATTGGAGTAGAAGAAGGAGAAGAAGTGCAGCTCAACGGTCCAGAAAATATACTTAATAAAATTATAGAAGAAAACTTTCCCAACCTGAAGATGTACCTATGAAGGTTCAAGAAGCATACAGAACACCAAGTAGGCTGGATCAAAAAAAAATCCCCTCAGCTTATAATAATCAAAACACAAAATATACAAATAAAGAAAGAATATTAAGAGCCACAAAGGAAAAAGGCCAAGTTACTTATAAAGGTAAACCTATCAGACTTACACCTGACTTCTCTATGGAAACCATGAAAGCCAGAAGGTCCTGGATAGATGTACTCCAAAAACTAAGAGACCATGGATGCAAGCCCAGACTACTATATCCAGCCAAGCTTTCGTTCACTATAAATGGAGAAAACAAAATTTTCCAGGATAAAAACAAATTTAAACAATACGCAGCCACAAATCCAGCCTTACAGAAAATAATAGAAGGAAAATCACTAACCAAGGAGTCCAACAATGACCACAATAACTCAGACATCTAGAGACCCGTCAACAGCGCAACTCAAAGAAGGGAAACACACAAACCCTACTACTAAAAAAGTGACTGGAGTTAACAACCACTGGTCATTAATATCACTTAATGTCAATGGGCTCAACTCACCTATAAAAAGGCACAGGCTAAGAGATTGGATACGAAAACAGGATCCAACATTCTGCTGTCTACAAGAAACACACCTCAACCACAAAGACAGGCACCTACTCAGAGTAAAGGGCTGGGAAAAGGCTTATCAAGCAAATGGATCTAAGAAACAAGCAGGTGTGGCCATACTAATTTCTAACAAAGTTGACTTCAAACTTAAATCAATCAGAAGAGATGGAGAGGGACATTTTATACTCATAACAGGAACAATTCATCAGGAAGAAGTCTCAATCCTGAATATCTATGCCCCTAATATAAAAGCACCCACGTACATAAAAGAAACATTACTAAAACTCAAGGCAGCCATCAAACCGCACACACTAATAGTAGGAGACTTCAACACTCCTCTCTCACCAATGGACAGGTCAATCAGACAGAAACCTAACAGAGAAATTAGAGAATTAATGGAGGTAATGAAGCAAATGGACTTAACAGACATCTATAGATTATTCCACCCAAAGAGGAAAGAATATACCTTCTTCTCTGCAGCTCATGGAACCTTCTCGAAAATTGACCACATACTCGATAGCAAAGCTAACTTACACAGTTACAAAAAAATATTAGTAACCACCTGTGTCTTATCAGATCACCATGGATTAAAGTTAGAATTCAACAACAATGCTACCCCCAGAAAGCCTACAAACTCATGGAAACTGAACAGTCAACTACTGAACCATACCTGGATTAAGGAAGAAATAAAGAAAGAAATTAAAGTCTTCCTTGAATTTAATGAAAATAAAGAAACAACATACTCGAACTTATGGGACACTATGAAAGCAGTCCTGAGAGGAAAGTTCATAGCACTAAGTGCCCACTTAAAGAAAACAGAGAAAGCACATATTGGAGACTTAACAGCCCACCTGAAAGCTCTAGAAAAAAAAAAGAAGCAAACTCACCTAGGAGGAGTAGAAGACTGGACATAATCAAACTGAGGGCTGAAATCAACAAAATAGAAACACAGAAAACAATCCAAAGAATCAATGAAACAAAAAGCTGGTTCCTGGAGAAAATCAACAAGATTGATAAACCCCTATCCAAACTAATCAAACGACAGAGAGAGAACACGCAAATTAATAAGATCAGAACTGAAAAGGGGGACATAACCACAGACACAGAAGAAATTCAGAGAGTCATTAGATCTTACTACAAAAGCCTGTATGCCACAAAACTGGAAAATGTAAAAGAAATGGACACTTTTTTAGATAAATACCATTTACCAAAATTAAACCAGGACCAGGTGAACAATCTAAACAGACCTGTCAGTCGCGAAGAATTAGAAGCTGTTATCAAAAACCTCCCTACCAAAAAAAGCCCAGGACCAGATGGTTTCAATGCAGAATTCTACCAGAACTTCCAAGAAGACCTAATACCTATACTCCTTAATGTATTCCACAATATACAATCAGAAGGGTCATTACCAAATTCCTTTTATGAAATTACAGTTACTCTGATACCAAAACCACACAAAGACTCAACCAGGAAAGAGAACTACAGGCCAATCTCACTCATGAATATCGACGCAAAAATCCTCAACAAAATACTGGCAAACCGAATCCAAGAACACATCCAAAAAATTATCCATTATGATCAAGTAGGCTTCATTCCTAGGATGCAGGGCTGGTTCAACATACGAAAATCTATCAATGTAATCCAGCATATAAATAAACTGAAAGAAAAAACCCATATGATCATTTCATTAGATGCTGAAAAAGCATTTGACAAAATTCAACATCCATTTATGTTAAAAGTCTTGGAGAGATTAGGGATACAAGGGTCATACCTAAATATAATAAAAGCTATATACAGCAAGTCGACAGCTAACATCAAATTAAACGGAGAGAAACTCAAAGCCATCCCACTTAACTCAGGAACACGACAAGGCTGTCCACTCTCTCCATACCTCTTCAATATAGTGCTTGAAGTTCTAGCAATAGCAATAATACAAAATAATGGGATCAAGGGGATTCGAATTGGAAAGGAAGAAGTGAAACTTTCGTTATTCGCAGATGATATGATAGTGTACTTAAGCGACCCCCAAAACTCCACCAAAGAACTTTTACAACTGATAAACAGCTTTAGTAATGTGGCAGGATACAAGATCAACTCCAAAAAATCAGTCGCCCTCTTATACACAAAGGATATGGAAGCAGAGAGGGAAATCAGAGAAGCTTCACCATTCACGATAGACACAAACAGCATAAAATGTCTTGGGGTAAATCTAACCAAGGAAGTGAAAGATCTATTTGACAAGAACTTTAAGGCATTGAAGAAAGACATTGAAGAGGATACCAAAAAATGGATGGACCTCCCTTGCTCTTGGATTGGGAGGATCAACATAGTAAAAATGGCAATTCTACCAAAGGCAATTTATAGATTCAATGCAATCCCCATCAAGATCCCATCAAAATTCTTCACAGATCTGGAGAGGACAATAATCAACTTTATATGGAAAAACAAAAAACCCAGGATAGCCAAAACAATCCTATACAATAAAGGATCTTCTGGAGGCATTACCATCCCTGACTTCAAACTCTATTACAGAGCTACAGTAATGAAAACAGTGTGGTACTGGCATAAAAACAGAGAAGTCGACCAATGGAATCGTATCGAAGACCCGGATTTTAACCCACAAACCTATGAACATCTCATTTTTGATAAAGGAGCTAAAAGTATACAATGGAAGAAAGAAAGCATCTTCAACAAATGGTGCTGGCACAACTGGATGTCAACCTGTAGAAGAATGAAAATAGACCCATATCTATCACCGTGCACAAAACTCAAGTCCAAATGGATTAAAGACCTCAATATTAGCCCGAACACACTGAACCTGATAGAAGAGAAAGTGGGAAATACCCTACAACAGATGGGCACAGGAGATCGCTTCCTATGTATAACCCCAGCAGCACAGACATTAATGGCAACATTGAATAACTGGGACCTACTTAAACTGAGAAGCTTCTGTAAAGCAAAGGACACTGTCACTAAGACACAAAGGCAACCTACTGACTGGGAGAAGATCTTCACCAACCCTGCAACAGACAAAGGCCTGATCTCCAAAATATATAGAGAATTCAAGAAACTAGACTTTAAAATGCTAGTTAACCCAATTAAAAAATGGGGCACTGAACTGAACAGAGAATTCTCAACAGAAGAAGTTCAAATGGCCAAAAGACACTTAAGGTCATGCTCAACTCCCTTAGCAATCAGGGAAATGCAAATCAAAACAACTTTGAGATATCATCTTACACCTGTCAGAATGGCTAAAGTCAAAAACACCAAGGATAGCCTTTGCTGGAGAGGCTGTGGAAGAAGGGGTACCCTCATCCATTGCTGGTGGGAATGCAATCTTGTGCAACCACTGTGGAAGTCAGTGTTTCGGTTTCTCAGGAAATTCGGGATCAACCTACCCCTGGACCCAGCAATACCACTCCTGGGAATATACCCAAGAGATGCCCTATCATATGACAAAAGCATTTCTTCAACTATGTTCATAGCAGTATTATTTGTAATATCCAGAACCTGGAAACAACCTAGATGCCCTTCAATGGAAGAATGGATGAAGAAAGTATGGAATATCTACACACTAGAGTACTACGCTGCGGTAAAAAACAATGACTTCTCGAATTTTGCATGCAAATGGATGGAAATAGAAAACACTATCCTGAGTGAGGTATCCCAGACCCAAAAAGATGAACATGGGATGTACTCACTCATAATTGGTTTCTAGCCATAAACAAAGGTCACGGAGTCTACAATAGGTGAACCTAAAGAAGCTAAGT
The DNA here is from genome assembly GCF_018167655.1 of Microtus oregoni. NCBI lineage: Eukaryota > Metazoa > Chordata > Mammalia > Rodentia > Cricetidae > Microtus > Microtus oregoni. The sequence continues at coordinate 812,598 of NW_024543815.1, read as the reverse complement.
AAGAAGGTGAACCCAAGGAAAAACATAAAGTTATCCTCTTGGCTAAGGGAAGTAGACCAAATTTCCGGGGAGAAAATTGGGATCTTGGGGGTGGGGTGGGATGGGGGTAAGGGAAGATGGGGAGAGAAAAGGTAGAAGGGAAGGAGGGGGGGACTTGGGGAAACAGGAGGATTGGGATAAAGGAAGGGTGGATAGAGGAGCACGGAAGCACAATTCTTAGTTAAGGGAACCACTTTATGGTGGGCAAGAGACTCGACCCTAGAGGGGCTCCCAGGTGCCCAAGCTGAGGTTCCCAGTTAGTTCGTTGGGCAGCTGAGGATAGGGAACATGAAATGACCCTATCCTAGAGCAATACTGACGAATATCTTGCATATCACCATAGAACCTTCATCTGGTGATGGATGGAGATAGAGACAGAGACCCACACTGGAGCACTGGACTGAGCTCCCAAGGTCCCAATGAGGAGCAGAAGGAGGAAGAACATGAGCAAAGCTGTCAGAACCACGAGGGGTGCACCCACCCACTGAGACAGTGGAGCTGATCTACTGGGAGCTCACCAAGGCCAGCTGGACTGTGACTGAAAAAGCATGGGATAAAACTGGACTCTCTGAACATGGCGAACAATGAGGGCTGATGAGACGCCAAGGACAATGGCAAGGGGTTTTGATCCTACTTAATGTGCGGGCTTTGTGGGAGCCTAGCCAGTTTGGATGTTCACCTTCCTAGATATGGATGGAGGGGGGAGGACCTAGGACTTCCCACAGGGCAGGGAACCCTGACTCCTCTTTGGACTGGAGAAGGAGGGGGAGAGGAGTGCGGGGAGGGGGAGATGGGTGGGAGGAGGGGGAGAAGGGTGGGAGGAGGGGGAGGGAAATGGGAGGCTGGGAGGAGGTGGAAACTTTTTTTTCTCCGTTTCTCAATAAAAAAAATAATTAACATTGTAATAAAAATACATAGGTTTAAATAGAAAAAAAAACATCAGTGCACAGCCCTGTGGCTTGCACAACTATTCTGTCTATGGAATGCCTTTGTCTCAGGAACTCAGAATGGTTTTTACCTTGCCAAATACCAGCTAGCTGGGTGTACAGGCACAATCCTCCTGTAGTTCTGATAAGGGTGAGGCAGGAAGATCACTTGAGACTAGGCGTTTGAGATCAAGCTGGGCAACAAGGTGAGCATTCAGGTGGAAAAAGTGGCTTTACATAAGAGGGAAAGCAGAGCAGCAGACAGCAAATGTGGCCCTTGAAACCAAAATTATTTTCTTGCCGTACAGAAGAAGCTTGACACTTCTGAGTCAACTGGCGTCTAGGATGGATAGAAAGGGACAAGTGGGCATTTGTCATATTCTAATATTTTATGAAGCATATGCACGGGTAGGGTGGGCTGCATCAACAGAAACCATGATGTCCTAGACATGTGTATCTGTCCTTGGAATCCCTCCCTGCTAACATGATCAGCAAAATTCAGATTGAGTCTGATGATGGAGTCGCTACGTACAGGTAGATCCTGAATACTTGAAATGAAGCTCATGTCATCAAACAAATTGGCTTGGGTCTGACATAATTTTAAGTAATGTTAACTACATTTCATTTTAAAGAAGGTCCATTAAATGTTAAGAAGGATGTACTAGCTAGCATACTACAGAGCACAGCTGAAGGCATTGAGGCGTGGGATGCCTTTCCAAATCTTTCATGATGACAGATAGAAGAACCAGAGAACCACAGCAGAGAGGAGAGCTACATTATCCATTCTTTATTATTTCTACCCAAAGTGGGAATTGAGGACATCATGGTCTAAGGCTTTCTCTACATGTAGTACAGTGGTTCTAAACCTTCCTTATGCTGTGACCCTTTAATACAGTTCCTCATTATTGTGGAGACCCCCAGCCATGAAATTATTCTCATTGCTGCTTCATAACTGCAACTTTGCTACTGCTATGAATCATAATGTAAATATCTGACATGCAGGAAATCTGGTATGAGACCCCTGTGAAAGAGTTGTTCTAACCTCTGAGGAGGTTGTGACCCCCAGGTTGAGAACCACTGATGTAGCTGCCCTAAAGAGTGGAAGAGACAGCAAACTGTTTATTCCATGTATACAAAAATGCTTTTTCATAACCTCTCCTTTTCTTATTTACCTCAGAGCTATGAATATAAAGTAGGAAGAACCCACGACTTGGACCACACAAATACAAGCAACTTCTAATATCCTTCATCATCCCTCCCATTCTAAATGTCTTGTTATTGTGAGAAACACAAATCATCCCTTTTAAATCATTTCAAATCATTCCATGTATTCATGGGTGAATGAATACATGGAATCTTCCATGTATTCATTCACCCATATGTTCTTGCTGCTCTTGAGTTGGGAAGAGACACTAGCCACAATCTCTATTCACCAAAGCTCAGCAAAGGTCTCTGTGATCTTCCAAGCTGGGCTGAGCCTTTGTAATGGGAGCTAGCTGAATGGGTCAACAATTTCTTAGTATGAGACAAATAATGTAAAGGGACATCTGCTCCAGGAGAACCAAAGAAAGTGGGAACCTTGACTCACACAAGTTATGTCTTCTACTGCTTGAATTCCTCTGTCATCGGCCTGGCTCAGGCACAACTGACTCAGGCCTACATGTTTGCAGTGGCCTCTGTGGGGCTCCCTGGCTCCAAGCCAGAGTGTCTTCAGTTTTCTTTTCTTTTGTACTGAAGAACCCTTGGACATGGAGTAAGACCTATCAGCCTTGGTTCCCCTGGGCAGTATGACGAATACAGAACTGCTGATGTGCATCCAGACAGAGAGAAAGAGAGAGAGAGAGAGAGAGAGAGAGAGAGAGAGAGAGAGAGAGAGAGAGAGAGAGAGATGTGCAGGCAGGCCGAGCTGCCACAGTCTCTTTCTCTGCAGCAGTGTGTGATGTTTCAATGACCAGAAAGTCAGAGTTTTCTCGGGAGGGTAAAGTAGATGGCAATTTTCCCTGAGACTGGTGTTTTAGTACCTAGCTATTAAACACCACCAGTGCACACAGTGCCAACAATACCAAGCTATACAAGGGATATATAATTGTAGGAGCCTGGAAATCATACACAGTCAGAAGCATACAGTGAATTGAAGGAACAGACGATGCCACGAATGATGTGAACCTGACTAGCCTCCTTTATTTTGACATATAAGCTCAGGTAGCAGGGTATCAGAAACATTCCTAATGACCAGGAAGCTGTGATTTTATTCCAGATGGACTCAGAATTAAGACCATTCTGCTTGTTTCTTCTTTTGATTGCAGGATATCTGTGGAGCCTTGGCTGTCACTCTTCTGCTTTACAATTATAATGAGCAGACGACTTCTAACCATCGACCCCATATTCAGATATACATCATAGTCTTCCTGAAACAACCCCACAGAAACCCTTCTTATGTGGAGGTATTACCTGCAGAATTTCCAGTTTTAAGAAAGAGACAATTTTTGGGCTGGGAGGGTGGCTCAGCAGGTTAAAGGCACTTGCTGATAGGCCAGATGACCTGAGTTCAATCCCCAGAATTCATATCATAGAAGGAGGTAACTGAATCTCCACAAATTATCCTGATTTCCATATGTGCTCATACTTGCATATGAGGACATAAATAAATATAATATAATGTACAAAGAAAGAAAGAGACAATTTTGATCTAAGTGTGACTATCTAAAGTTCTTTAGCACCCTCTGGCTGTCACTGCATAGGATTTTTTTAAACATCCAAAAACATTTATTCAACTTAACCACAGAGGCTTTGTCTTTATGCGGTCACACACAGACACAAACACAGATATGGCACAATATTTGTATTTAGTCCAAACGCATTCTTTTGAGGTTCATTTATATGTTTTCATATGCCACAGCCCATCATTTAAATAATGGACATTTTTCACTGTGTCACGCTACAGCTTCCACGATGACATGTTTTCTCTTAAATTTTATTTTATTTTTGGGGTGTGTGCAAGGGCAGAGGGAACAAAGGAACAGAGAGATGAATAGGATCTGGATGTATGATGTGCAAGCCACAAAGAAAAAATAAAAATTTTTAAAAATGGATATTTTTAATACCAATTCCTCTGTTGACTTCCTCAATATCTTCTACAGACATGTTCATAACTCCAACACATAAATTGGCAAGTTGTTTTTCTTATGTCATGATTGCAACCATAGTATCTACAATACCAGGGTAAAGTTTAGCTCCAGAAGTTAAGCCTGGACACATGATATTTGCTCTGCTGAGTGCAAATTTGATAGCCCCTTTATCAACTTGCTGATATGGCAAAATAAGAGGATATTTTTGAAATAATCTTAGGATTGGATAAAAAGGCTCTTCTCTCTGTGTACACAAGGTCATTCTCCATTTACTCTAAGGATTTCTATGTGTTCATGGCATCCGACAATTTTCACAGTATCTTTCTCAGGCATGATTTGATTAAGTCATGGTTCAATACTAGAAACTGCTCTATCAATTGATTTTAATATCTTTTAGTACTCAAGGTTTTCAATTGGATGCATTTGGACAGTTTTCTTTTTCATCAAATCTCTCGAACGTGATCCAAGGTTAAGGAGGCAATGATAGTGAAGGGTCTAGAGTTACAAGGAAACTGAATTAGGAAGGGTCTGACAGGGCCTCTTACATGGGGAAGCCTGGGACTGACAGACAGGGATGCTGTCATTATCTGGAATGCATGGAATTACTGAAGTCACATTTCTCCCTGTAGTCCATGGCTGGATACATATGGAAGAGCTATGCCTTGGCTGGTCGTGATTTTATTCATTGTTAAGGATCTACTATTCTTGTAGTTGTTTCTGCAAAACTAACTTTTATTCTAAGAAGACAATCACTTTTATAAGACAACATGAACAAATAAATGTCTTGGCAACAAAATTAGATCGCTCAAGGAAACCCATGAGCTGTTTTGTTAAATACTTTCAGTTCTAAAACAGAAGCTTTATGACCTGTAGCAGGCATTTGGTCTTGGCATTACTTTCACACATCAAAGAGAAGGATGGCAATGGGACTGGATGGAAAGATACCTACAGAAGAGTCCAATAGTATAACAGTGATTTTTTTTCTGCCCACCGTACATAGACACGGCACAGAAGCTGTTGACATAGCCTCATATGTGAAAATACAGGATCCTTCTTGTAAACACAAATACAGATCCTGCAGCTAAGGGACTCAGTGTTACAGCTAAAACCAGTCCCAAAGTCACAGCCCTAACTGAGGAATCGGTTCATAACATTAAATAACAGAGATCGGAATAGCTGTGGGGTGAAGGCATAAGTCACAAACAATGCCACACCAATTCGGGGTTATGATTATTAGGGTGGTATTTATTTAAAGGGGAAAAAAAACTTACAGATCACTGTCCCAGGCAACAGCCCTCTACGCAACCAGGAAAGGAGTCTAGTCGCTGGCAGAGCAGGAAGTGAAGAGAGAGAGGAGAGGGAAGTGGCCGCTTTTTTAAAGGGAGAGAAACCACGCCCCAATGGGCTGGTACCTCAGCGGTGATAGGCTGGAGGAGTGGGAGGACCTCCCGCAACACCTCCCCCTTTTGTTTAAATAAGAGAGTTCTAAACCTACTATGAAATTATATACAATAAGTACAAATATCCTATTCTAACTAGCTTAGGTCTTGTATAATAAATAACTTGGCCAAGTCATGAGAGAAAGTAACTACATTTATATAGTCTTCAACCCCATCAAAGATCTGAGAAGGGAAATAATGTTACCTGGGTAATTAGGAAGTTTAGTAAAACAACTTCCAAAACATGCAACAAATCACAGAGACAACTGGCTACCTGGGCAATCACCCAAAATCACGTTAGCAGCGTTGAAGCAACCAACTTTGGCTAAGGCCTAACATAACTGACATACCATTTTCAAAGGCAAGCAACTTTTCAAAACTATCTTATCCTGTCTTGGCAGGATATGACAGCCCTGTTTTATCCATTGATGCACGCTCTGTATCTTTGTCAGTCGTTGAGGTATGGGCATTTCTTTGCCCCAAGGCCAGTTCTGCCAAAAAGAAGGCTCCAGGTGGAGTGTCTTTGATGCTCAACATTCTCTCGGGAATAGAGTGGTGTTGCCAGGAGCAATTGTGTCTCACTACCACAAAACTCTGAGTTAGATTAAAGGCCATTTTCTACAGCTCTTTGAAGAAGTTGAAGATTATCTATCTATACTGAGTATAATCTCTATGTATCTAAAGAACCTGATTAGTCTAATTATAAATGACAAACTTAGATGACTATTAATCTATATAATTCTCAATATCTATCTAACTTAAAGACTAAGACAATAAACGACTGTGAAACAAATGAGGACAATGACCTCCAAATATAAACAATGTACAAATATACATTGCAGTAGGTAAATATATATCAATACACAATCATTATATAAGTATCTTAATCAGAGGTAGAAATGTACACTGCAATATGGTAAATATATACAATATATATATATATCAATACAATATATGTCAATACATAAAAAATGTTTTAAACAGAGGTAGAAACATGCATGCGTACAATAGTCAATATAATTTAACTTTGTATCAATATACAAGAATCTATACCAATGTATTTGTCTAAAAACAGTAACTCACAATTACAAATCTATTATCCCATCATCCCTCTTTTTTTTTTCAAAATGATCCCTGAGCGTATAAAATTCCTCCCCCAACCCTCAATCGTATACTAATTATAATCAACCCCTAAATGATGTCCCTAAACCCAAGGGCAAACTTTACTGGGAGAGGGGATGTCGTCCTCTAGAATTACTTCCAGCTGTCATGGGGGCGACGTTCTTTCTGGGGGATCCTGTGAAAGTGAAATGATGGTTAAATTTCAAGATCAATGTCTTTTAAAATTGCCAATAGTCTCTGAGTATTTTGTGCAGGTCTGGCCAAAATGTTGTATAAGATGTGCACCATTTCAGCTAACCAAGTTGGAACTGTCTTGTGCAGCTGGTACCAAAAGTAGGTCTTGTAGTAGTGCTATCAGTATCATGACGTCATATCAGCCAGGTGGAGTTGTTGTTCTGGGGCCCCATCTTCTTCCTGGAAACTTCAAATGTCACTTCAGGAAAAACTCATTGTTCATTATGAAAAACTTAAACATTAATCATATAGACATATATAGACATATATATATATATTCAATGAAAGACATGATAGATATATTCAATGAAAAGTATGATAGATATGAAGAAAAGCAAAGATGTTTTCTAAACTCATATTTCTTTCTGTCCCATATCATGGCTCTTGACATGAGATAGAAACTCCAGAAACTCTGGGTTTTTCTCTTACTAACAGGCTTGGAATTGGAGAGGGACTGAGCCAGAGTCCAACTTCAAAACCAGCTTTATAAATTTAGAAATATGGTTTAATATTACTTACACAACCCATCCAGTTTTCTTGATATTTCCTATTGGGCAGGTATTTTTCCATCTGTCAGTATCCAAACATCCAGGGTCCCTTGAATTTCTCAAAGATGAGTGTTTTCCTGTGGAGATAAGAACAGAACCCTGCCCCCATTCTATATGATTTTCTTACCACCTGTATGAATATCATCATTGTGGATGAGTTGTCATTTCTCCTTTCCAAGAGGTTTCTCCTCTTCAAATCGAAACTTTATTAATTTTGATGGTATCCACAATTTTTCTTCTCCTGTGGAAACAAGAGCAAAACCCCTTCCCCAACGTAGCACATCTCCTGGCTTCCATTGAGAGGTCAGCACATCTTTGAAATAAATCGGTTGATTTAGTTCAGCAGACTTTTCCATTATCCAATGTCTTTCTGCTGCTGTCGTTCCTTTCTCATTAGTGTTAAGAAAATTCAAGGTTAATAAAGCATTATGTAATCTATTTCTGGGGGTATTTTCAGTCCCTTTCTGTTTGTTCAGCATATCCTTTATAGTACGATTTGATCTTTCTATAACTGCCTGACCTGTAGGATTATTTGGTATACCTGTAATGTGTTTTATATTATAATAATCAAAAAAGCGTTTCATTTTCTTAGATACATATGCTGGACCATTATCTGTCTTTATTTGCGCAGGTATACCCATGATGGCCATAACTTCCAATAAATGTGTGATTACTGAATCAGCCTTTTCTGAGCTCAGGGCAGTAGCCCATTGAAAACCTGAATACGTGTCTATGGTGTGGTGTACATATTTTAATTTACCAAATTCCATAAAGTGGAACACATCCATCTGCCAGATTTCATTTCTCTTAGTACCCTTTGGGTTACTCCCTGCAGGCAACGGCGTTTGATTATAGAAAGAACAAGTAGGACATCTCTTTATAATGTCCTTAGCTTGTTGCCAAGTAATGGAAAATTCTTTCTTTAGGCCTTTACTATTGACATGATGCTTCTTATGAAATTCTGAGGCCTGCAACACACTTCCAATCAATAATTGATCAATCTCAGCATTGCCTTGGGCTAGAGGACCAGGCAGACCTGTATGGGACCGGATGTGTGTTATGTACATCGGACAAAGCCTGTTCCTGATTATGTCTTGTACCTGGATAAATAATGAAGTCAACTCTGTGTCATCTGGTATAAATTCAGCGGTTTCAATATGCAAGATAACTCTTTCTGCATATTGTGAATCTGTAACTATATTAAGAGGTTCTTTAAAATCCCTTAGCACCATAAGAATGGCATATAATTCTCCCTTCTGGACAGAATTATAAGGGCTTTGTTCCACCTTACTCAATTCATCTGACTTGTAACCTGCTTTCCCTGATTTATTTGCATCAGTATAGAACGTACGGGCTCCAGTTATTGGAGCATCACGTACAATTCTAGGAAGAATCCAAGAAGTTCTTTTTATGAGATTAAGTCTATCACTTTTGGGATGGTTGCTATTAATTTCTCCCAAAAAGTTAGCACAAGCTCTTTGCCACGGTTCATTGTCTTCCCATAACTTTTTTATTTCTTCAGTAGTAAAAGGCACTATAATTTCTGCTGGGTCTATACCTGCTAGTTGACGAAGTCTCAGCTTACCTTTTATAATTAATTCAGAGACTTTTTCCACATAAGTTTTTAATTTTTTACTTGGTTTATTAGGTATAAATATCCACTCTAAAATAATATCTTCCCTCTGCATTAGAATCCCTGTAGGAGAAATTCTGGAAGGCAATATGACTAGGATGCAGCTAAGATTTGGGTTCACCCTATCCACATGTGCCTCCTGTAATTTTTCCTCAATCATTGTCAGTTCCTTTTCTGCTTCAGCTGTCAGTTCTCTTGGACTATTCAAATCTTTATCACCATCTAAGGTTTTGTTTAAATGAACTATTAGATCAGGTGTTATCCCAACAGCTGGTCGTAGACTGGAAATGTCTCCTAACAATCTTTGGAAGTCATTAAGAGTCTTTAAGCGGTCTCTCCTAATTTGTGCCTTTTGCATTTTAATTTTCTCTAACCCTATTCTGTAACCTAGGTAATTAATAGAATTTCCTCTTTGAATCTTTTCAGGGGCAATTTGTAATCCCCACCTAGGCAAGACTTTCTTTACTTCTTCAAACATCCTTTCTAAAGTATCTTTATTTGAATCAGATAACAAGATGTCATCCATGTAATGATAAATGATGGACTTGGGGAATTGTTTACGAATTATTTCCAATGGCTTACTTACAAAATATTGGCACAGTGTAGGACTATTGAGCATACCCTGTGGGAGGACAGTCCATTGATATCTCCTATTAGGCTGAGAATTATTATAAGTAGGCACTGTGAAGGCAAATTTTTCTCTATCCTTTTCTTGTAACGGTATAGTGAAAAAACAATCTTTCAAATCAATAACTATAAGAGGCCATCCTTTTGGTAACAGAGAAGGCAAAGGAATTCCAGATTGTAGTGGGCCCATAGGTTGAATTACTTTGTTGACAGCTCTTAGATCTGTCACCATTCTCCATTTACCAGATTTCTTTTTTACAACAAACACAGGAGAATTCCAAGGGCTGGTTGATTCTTCAATATGGTGAGCATCTAGTTGCTCTTGCACCAGCTGTTCCAATGCCTGTAGTTTATCTTCAGCTAGAGGCCATTGTTTGGTCCATATTGGCTTCTCAGTTAGCCATTTTAAAGGTAGGGCTGTTGGTACCTCTAAAGGTTTGGTATTTGCTGTATGTTCTTGTACAGCCTGAATGGCTGGTGACCTTTTTCCATAATACCTCATCATATCCTTCCCAGAATTATGAGTTCCTGGAAATACAGGAATGTTAATCTGGGTATCCCATTGCTGTAGCAGGTCACGGCCCCATAAATTTATGGCAATATTGGCTATATATGGCCTTAGTCTTCCTATTTGCCCTTCGGGCCCTATGCATTCAACCCATCTTGTGCTTTGTTTTACACGAGATAGGGTTCCAATTCCCAGGAACTGAACATCTACCTCTTGAAGAGGCCAATTCGGATGCCAAGATTCTGGGGTAATGATACTTACATCCGCACCTGTGTCTAATAAGCCTTCAATAAAAGTGCCATTTATACAGACTCTTAGCTTTGGTCTTTGATCATTAATAGAAGTCTGCCAAAATATACGTTTACTCTGTCCTATTGGGTTTTTTGACTCATCCTCCACACGTAATTCTTCATTTAGACCAGTATTGCTTTTTACAGCAGAAATTGGAGCTTTTAATTTCTTTTAATTTTAATTTTCTTGGTGAGGCACGTTCTCCACTGTGACTGGGAATGACTGGGCCACTGTCGGCTTGGGGGCCTGCGAGAGGCCCCCCAAGGAGTTTCCCGATGATATCGGATTGCCCCGTCTGTCTGTTGTTGACCTACATTCGTTGGACCAATGCCTGCCTTTACCGCATCTCCTACATATACCTGAAGGCAGAGGTCTCCTATTTTTGTCATTCCCAGAAGAGATATTATTCCTAGAAATTCTTTGCCTGCAATTCCTTTGCAAATGTCCTAATTTACCACAATTAAAACACCTGGCAGTTTGATGTCTCCTCATTGCTTTGGAAATCGCTTCTCCTACCCAAGATTCATCATTATAGCTAAACGTCTCAACATTCATCGTATGCTGAATCCATTCATCCATAGGTGCTGATCTAGACTTTAAAGGCCCAATTATCTTTTTGCATTCTATGTTTGCATTCTCAAAAGTTAGAGATTCAAGAAGTATTCGTCTAGCTTCTGGGTCTGTTACCCTTATGTCCAGAGCCTTAATTAATCTTTGCAAAAAGTCAATAAAGGGTTCTCTCTGTCCCTGCCTAATTCTGGTATATGATTCAACCCTTTTTGCTGGATCTTGTATCCTATTCCAAGCATTTAAAGCTGCTTGGTGACATAGACACAGTACTTCATCGTCATAAAGAGCTTGGACCTGTGGATCAGCATATTCTCCTGCACCAAGAATTTGATCTTGGGAAACTTCAATACCTTTTGCTCTTCCTTGCTGTTCCATATGTTTGGATTCTTCTCTGAAATAAATTCCAAACATCAAGGAAGGTCCATTATCTAAAACTGCAGACACTAACTGATGGAAATCATGGGGAGTAGCTCTAGCATTAGAAGCCCAAGTCCTTATCATTTCCTTTACATATGCATTGTGCAAGCCAAAATTAACAACAGCTTGCTTAATTTCTTTCAGATCATTCATTGCTATTGGCGTCCATCTAGCTTCTCTGACTCCCTTTGAGCCTTTAGAAGTTGATGCTTTTTCAGAATTAAGTATAGGGTATGTTGCTAGAACCCTGGGTAAGCCAGTTCTAATAGCTGGTGGAGGCATTGTATCCTGTACTTGTGCCTCCTTACTCTGTTCACCAGCTGCAATAATTTCTCCAATCTTTTCAAATCTTTTTATCATTGTCTCTCTTAAATCCTGAATCTCCTGACCTGTATATATTTCCAGTGATTTCACTGAGGTATCAATTTTTTGGTCCCCATTCTGCACCTGTGATTCCAAAGCTTTAATTTTTTCCTTCAAAGATAACATGTCCTCCTTAAACTTTTCTTGTATATCATGTAGATTCCCATCTTGGAGGTACATCCTGTCTGTTACCTTATCAAAACTTTGTGATAAAGTCTGAAGGTCAAATTCAACAGCCTGAACCCTTTCAGGTAACTTTCTAGTACCCTTGGATATGGAATCAATTTTGTCTGTCATAGTATCCACTTGTTCAGATAACCTCTGATTTTCAATAATTTTAATCCTGTCAATTAGTTGTTCATTATTAGTTGGTAAAGATTCTATCATTCTTAGGAGTGCCATATTCTTCTGTTCATTATTAGTTTGTAAAGATTCTATCGTTTTTAGGAGTGCCATATTCTTCTGTTCATTATTAGTACGTAAAGATTCAATCGTTCTTAGGAGTGCCATATTCTTCCTTAATGATAGAATATGGAAAAGAAAACTGAGGCCTAGTAACAAGCAAATTAAGGTATCCCCATAATCATATAAACCTTGTATGATGTAATTCATTGTATTAGTAAATATAAGTTTACTAATCCATTGTATTAGTGAAAACAAAGCAGTAAAATTTGCGTTAGAAATGAAAACTGCCATATTACCTATTATCCAGCAGGTGGTGCTGTTGCAGAGTCACGGTGAAAATATGGTCCTGTTTCAGTGCCTTAGTAGATGTTAAAAACTGGAAAATGCAAGTTTCTCAACAAAGTAAATGTAATTAAATCAATTCCTGAGACGGAACCAGAAACCCAGAATCCAGGGGTAGAGAAGAGCAATCTGGAAGCCGCTTATGCCTCCACGTGACAGAGTCACCCTGAGGGGTTGCAGCTTTCAGCAACCGCGTGCTCTGGTTCGTGCCACTTAAGAGTTGTACTTGCAAGGGAGATTTAAAAATGACTCAGAAAAGAGCAAACCACGCTGGCAGAGACTATGCGGGCCTGTGGAGTTTAAATCCATGTGGGGAGTCCAAGGCCGCTGCTGCAAGGCACAGGCGGCGGCTGAGGAAGGAAGGGCTCCCGCCTAGCCAAACTCACGGCAGCCAAGCTGGACTCGGGCCGCCAAGCCAAACTTGTGGCCGCCAAGCCAAACTCGCGGCTGCGAGCGGGAAAGGAGAGGTTCTGAAACCAAACGTTGGGTGCCAAAATGAAGGCGTAAGTCACAAACAATGCCACACCAATTCGGGGTTATGATTATTAGGGTGGTATTTATTTAAAGGGGAAAAAAACTTACAGATCACTGTCCCAGGCAACAGCCCTCTACGCAACCAGGAAAGGAGTCTAGTCGCCGGCGGAGCAGGAAGTGAAGAGAGAGAGGAGAGGGAAGTGGCCGCTTTTTTAAAGGGAGAGAAACCACGCCCCAATGGGCTGGTACCTCAGCGGTGATAGGCTGGAGGAGTGGGAGGACCTCCCGCAACAGTGGGGAGTTCATGGCTTCAGTACAAATGCTTTGATTTTGAGACTGAGAGACCCAAGGGTTAAATTTAATCACTGTGACACACAACATTACATACCAACTAAATCAATAAAAGAATCTCAAAAGCAAAAACAAAAATTTCTTGCTCAATATACCTGAAAGAATACTTCCTCCTTGAGTCCCCAAATCTTAAAATACTGGATTGGAGGCGGGAGCACAGGCTCCTCAGGAAGCTCATTGTTCACGGTGGAATGATCCCCGACTTGACAACCATGTCTCCTGTGCCGTGGGAGGAGAAGCCCGAGTACTGCTGCCTCCACCACAAAAATCCCGTGACCTGTCCTAAGGGTCAGCACTCAGCCTGCATGACCTGACTCCAGATTCACAGCAGGTTACAGACTGTGGCCGGCCTTCCCAGGATCCTGTGAGCCCATTTTCACCTGCCTGACAGAGACATTGTGAAATATTACTCATTGCTGTTCTTCGGTTAGAGCAGTGGTTCACAACCTTCCTAACGCTGGGACCTTTTGATACAGTTACTCATGTTGTGGTGACCCCAACCATAAAATTATTTCGTTACTACTTCATAAATTTTGCAGGGTGGTCTTAGGAGACCCCTATGAAAGGGTCATTCGACCCCAAAGGCATCTTGACTCACAGGTTGAGGATCACTGTTTTAGGATAAGAAGCAGCACTCTTCACTGGTATATGGCTAAGAAGGCCTACAGAAATCTCAGAAGGTCAAGCTAAATCCCAAATGGTTAGGTGTGGGTACCTACAACAAGTGAGTAACTGTGCTGGCTAACTATATGTCAGCATAAAGTTTAGTGTCCCTGGCTTTATGTGGAGGTCTTTGATTCATTTGGACTTAAGTCTTGTGCATGGTGATAAATATGGATACATTTTCATTCTTCTGCATGTTGATATTCAGTTATGCCACTACCATTTGTTGAATATGCTTTCTTTTTTACATTGTATATTTTTTGCTTCTTTCTCAAAATCAGGTGTTTGTGGGTGTGCAGAATGATTTGGTTTCTTTGGTCCTCCTGTCTGTTTTCATGCCAGTATCGGCCTGTTCTCACTACTGCAGCTCTGTATAGAGTTTGAAGTCAGGGATTGTGATGCTTCCAGAAATTCCTTTATTGTACATAATTGTTTTGGCTATCCTGGATTTTTTGCTTTTACATATGAAGTTGAGATCTGTGAAGAATTTTGCTGGGATTTTGATGGACGTTGCATTGAATCTGTAGTTTGCTTTTGATAAGATTGCCATTTTTACTATGTTAATTCTACATAGCAAGAGCATGGGAGATGTTTCCATTTTCTGGTTTCTTTTTCAATTTCTTTCTTCAAATATTTAAAGTTCTTGTCATACGGGTCTTCCACTTGCTTGGTTAATGTTATTCCAAGATATTTTATGTTTTTGTGGCTATTGTGAAAGTTGGTGTTTCTCTGATTTCTTTCTCAGCCCATTTATCATCTGTGAAAAGGAAAGTTACTGATTTTTTTCAGTTAATCTTGTATCCTGCTACATTACTGAAGGTATTTATGAGTTTAGAAGTTCTTTGGTAGAATTTTGGGGTCACTTATGGAAACTATTATATCTCAAGCATTGAAGATGTGATAGCTTGCACGAGGAATCTTTAACAGAATGTAAATACTGACATTCTGCCAAATACACCATCAAGAAATACTTACCAAGTCACAGCAAATCTCTAGTATATGGTGAGAATAAATATCTGTTCTTACAGAGAACTGGAGGGCATGTGAAGCTGTGAATCACTCTCAGTGGAGGAGTGCTTGCCATGAGTACATAATTCCTTGACTTCAATTTCAAAGGGGATAAAAGATCAGAGAAAACCCTATGGTGCATATACTAAGAAAGTCTTGGCGTATGCATGCTGATTTAAACTAGTCAGTCTAATAGTGTGTGTATGTCTAAAAATTTTATTGAATTTGATTTTTAACTGTTCCATGTGTATAAAGTACATTCTTATGTCTGTAATTTCTGTAGTAATAAGAGCGGCGGGGCTGCGTCCCCAGCACCCCGACCGCCTGGCTAGCTTATGCCCCGAAATAACAACACACAAACTGTATTCATTTAAACACTGCTTGGCCCATTTCTATATAGCCTCTTCTCGGCTAACTCTCTCACCTGGACTAGCCCATTTCTAGTGTAGCCCATGAGGTGGCTTACCAGGGAGATTCTAGCCTACATCCATCCTGGGTCGGAGCTTCATCGCGTGTGCCTCAGAGAGCAGAGCTCTCGCGTCCGCCCTGGAGATGGATGGGTATAACAAGGAGATATAAGGCAAAAGCAAATTTAGAGAAAATTCAGCAAGAAAGTCAATCTTTTTCAAAACCTAAGTATGCCTCTTTTTGGTTTTACAGTCAGTAATAGACAAAGACAGCTGCAGACTCTACACATACCAATATCTCTTCTGATCTTGGAGGCTAAACGGGGTCAGCCTAGTTAGTCCTTAGATGGGAAGAACTCATAGAGGACAGGCAGCAGAGCTATGTGAGCTGTATGAGAACAAGGGAGTAAAGGAACAACCTTAGCAATTGGAGCCAGAACCAGGTCCTTCTGTGAAAGGTAGAGGGAAATGAACATCACCTGAAATGTTCACATTGCCCGAGAAATCATAGGGAAACAAAACTGCACTGTGAACAATACAAAACACGTGCTCCAGCAACCCTCCCCCTTTTCACTGCCTCCTGTTATTGCAATCCTCAGAGACATGAGAACTGAGAGCATAGAGTGCCTCCTGCTTCCCTAGCTTTTTGCACAGGACCAAGGTTAGGCAAGGAATAAGGCTGACATAGCACAGCCTGTACTAGTGTAGGAGCCCAGAATTCTCTGGAGAATAGGAAAATCTGGACCATGCCCATCATAAATGCTTCAGGTCTACAATAGGGCCATGTTCTCATATCAATCACGGCAGTATTCATTGCTAGCTTCTATCTTCCAAACATGCTGATCCACAGGGACTGTAAAAGAAGACAGATAGGGACACTTGCATGAAACTTAGTGTTCCCTGACTCTTCTGCCCCTAAGTTCCTGCAGCTAATTCTGCCTGATTTTTTCTTGTCCTGTGGAACAACCTCACAATACTACTGGAACACTTAAGGTAGCGGAGAATGGAAAGATAACCATTGTGCTACTTAGATCACTTATTGTAGCTCTACCATCCACTGTCCCAACTCAGTAGATGTAACCCTAAGGGGGAAAATGGGGGACATTAAATGGGGAAGGAAAAGGAGGATAATACAGAGAGGAGAAGGAGGAAAGAGAGAAAAATAACACTAAGGATGTTTGGGGGAAAGTCATAGAGAAACATTTTATAAGCTTACTTTAAAATGTGTGTGTGTGTGTGTGTGTGTGTGTGTGTCTGTGTATGCTATAGACATATTGCTTAATGGAGTTATGCCATACAATGTGCAACACATCACAAGTTCTCAGTCTGTGGGTCGTGACCTCTTCAGGGGTCACCTATCAGATATTTGCATCACAATTCATAACAGTAGCACAATTATAGTTATGATGCAGAAACAAAATAACTTTATGGTTGGGGGTCCCCACAACATGAGGAAATGCATTAAAAGATCACAGAATTAGGAAGGTTGAGAACAACTGCCATAGACAAACAAACAAACAAAAAAAACAGTTTCAGGTACAGGAAGCCTCCTGTTGAGTAATAGGGGAGTGGTCCAAGAGACTCAAAAATAATATTTAGACTATTGCCTTTGCCCTTGGTTAACTCTCAGAACTTGAAGGTAAGACCTTATTACTAAATACAGCACACAGTTCAGACACAGGACTGAGTGGGAATCAAGCTGGTACTAATCTAGAAGTGAACTCCCAGAGGGTTCTTATATAATTCTTAATAGTATGGGAAGGTGCTATGCAAGAAGCTGGGTGAGAGAGTAATAAATATTCCTGTCTTTAAATTGTAAATTCTATAAACCACAGTAGTGATTAGTACAGCTAGGTTACCTAAAGGTACAATAGTGGCACATATATCCTAGGGGTAACTAACAGCTACCTAATTGTACCAAGGCCCACTAAATAGAAGAGAAATCATGCTGGGACTGTAAACTTAGTCAACTACCTACATTTGGAGAGATCATAGGCAGTAGAGGAGAACTTACTGAAAGAAAAAAAAAGAAATTCCTGCCTCCTCCCAGCCTCCCATTTCCCTCCCCCTCCTCCCACCTTTCTCCTCCCCCCACTCCTGTCCCCCTCCCTCTCCAGTCCGAAGAGCAGTCAGGGTTCCCTGCCCTGTGGAAAGTCCAAGGTCCTCCCCCCTCCATCCAGGTCTAGGAAGGTGAACATCCATACTGGCTAGGCTCCCACAAAGCCAGAACATGAAGTAGGATCAAAACCCAGTGCCATTGTCTTTGGCTTCTCATCAGCCCTCATTGTCCACCATGTTCAAAGAGTTCGGATTTATCCCATGCTTTTTAAGTCACAGTCTAGCTGGCCTTGGTGAGCTCCCAACCAGCCCCACTGTCTCAGTGGGTGGGTGCACCCCTCATGGTCCTGACTTCCTTGCTCATGTTCTCCCTCCTTCTGCTCTTCATTGGGACCTTGGGAACTCAGTCCGATGCTCCAGTGTGGTTCTCTGTCTCTATCTCCATCCATTGCCAGATGAAGGTTCTATGGTGATGTGCAAGATATTCATCAGAATGGACATAGGATAGGGTCATTTCAGGTTCCCTATCCTCAGCTGCCCAAGGAGCTAACTGGGGACATCGCCCTAGGCACCTGGGAGCCCCTCTAGGTTCAAGTCTCTTGCCAACCCTAAGATGGCTCCCTTAATTATGTGATTCCCTGCTCCTCTATTCAACCTTCCTTTCTCCCAATCATCCCATTTCCCCAAGTTCCCCCCATTCTTCCCTTCTTACTTTTTTTCTCCCCATCTCCTCTTACCACCGTCCCACCCCACCCCCAAGTTCCCAATTTTTTGCCCGGCAATCTTGTCTACTTTCCATACCCAGGATAACAACTATATGTTTTTCTTTGGGTTCACCTTCTTATTTAGCTTCTTTAGGATCACAGATTATAGACCCAATGACCATTATTTGTGGCTAGAAACCAATTATGAATGAGTACATCCCATGTTCCTCTTTTTGGGTCTGGGATACCTCACTCAGGATAGTGTTTTCTATTTCCATCTATTTGCATGCAAAATTTTTTACCGCTGAGTAGTACTCTAATGTGTATATATTCCACACTTTCTTCATCCATTCTTCTATTGAAGGACATCTAGGTTGTTTCCAGGTTCTGGCTATTACAAATAATGCTGCTATGAACATAGTTGAACAAATGCTTTTGTCATATGATAGGGTATCTCTTGGGTATATTCCCAAGAGTGGTATTGCTGGGTCCATGGGTAGGTTGATCCCGAATTTCCTGAGAAACCGTCACACTGATTTCCAAAGTGGTTGCACAAGTTTGCGCTCCTCTTACGCTACTCCCACGCCCATCCTATGCTCCTCCTATGCCCCTCCTATTCTCCTCCTATGCCCCTCCTATTCTCCTCCTATGCCCCTCCTATTCTCCTCCTATGCCCCTCCTATGCCACTCCCATGCTCCTCCTACGCCCCGCCTTGCTCCTCCCATGCCCCACCTATGCCCTGCCTTTGCGCCTCCCATGCCCTGCCTATGCCCCTCCTATGCTCCTCCTATGTCCCTCCTATGCTCCTCCCATGCTCCGCCTATGCTCCTCCTATGCCCCACCTTTGCCCAGCCTTTGCTCTTCCCATGCCCCACCTATGCCACTACTATGCTCCTCCCATGCCCTGCCTATGCTCCTCCCACGCCCCGCCTATGCCACTCCTATGCTACTCCCATGCCCCTCTTACGCTCCTCCTACGCCCATCCTATGCTCCTCCCATTCACCTCCCATGCTTCTCCTTGCCTACTGATGTATCTTCCCAGTGATGGCAGTCCCCAGTGATGGCTCTCCTGGTGCTCCAGTGATGTCTCTCCCAATGATGGCTCTCCTGGTGCCAAGATCAGATCTCCATGCTGGTTGGGTAGCTCGTAAACAAAGCGCCTACCTTGCTTGCTGCAGGCAGGCTATTGAAACAATGAAGCTCCCGCTGGCTAGGTTGCCCTCGGGATTCGGTCCCAGCGCCCCAAGAGGGAAGGGAGGCAGAAAGGGGGAGAGTTCTGGATGCAAGTTGTGTGGGATAGGAAGAGAGAGGCAGTATGCTGGGAGTATAGGCCCAGCAGGAAGCCCAGGAAGTATAGGGAGGATGAGGAAAGTCTGAGTTCCCTGTCCCGGGCTGCTTCCGTGGGTCCAAAACTCACCCAATGATGGCTCTCCTGGTGCCAAGATCAGATCTCCGTGCTGGTTGGGTAGCTCGTAAACAAAGCGCCTACCTTGCTTGCTGCAGGCAGGCTATTGAAATAAAGGCGCATTGTTTTCTTTTTATTATTAATTTATTTTATTACTTGAAAAATACCAATCCAAATTCCCACTTCCTCCCCTCCTCCCACTTCCCTCGCACTCCCTCCACACACCCTCCCCCTTAACCTCTCCAGTCTTAATAGAGCACAAGGCACCCTGCCTTGTAGGAAGTCTAAGGCACTCTCCACTACATCCAGGTTGAGCAAGGTATATATATCCAAAGAGAATAGGATCCCCCAAAAGCCAGTACATGCAGTAGAGGCAAATTCCAGTGCCATTGTCATTGGCTTCTCAGTCTGCCCCAACTGTCAATCACATTCAGAGGGACTAGTTTGATCCTATGCTTGTTCCTTCCCAGTTCAGCTGGAGTTGGTGAGCTCCAATAGCTTAGGTAAACTGTTTCAGTAGGTGAACACATCATGGTCTTGACCTCTTTGCTCATATTCTCATTCTTCCCACTCTTCAACAGGACTGTGGGAGCTCAGTCCAATGCTCTGATGCAGGTCTCTGACTCTGTTTCCATCAGTTGCTGGATGAAGGTTCTATGGTGCTATTTAAGAGAATCATCAGTCTGACTGTAATCCGACTGTAGCCAGTTCAGAAACTCTCTCCTCTATTGCTTAGGGTCTTATCTGTGGTCATCCTTGTGGATTTCTGGGAATTTTTCTAGAGCCAGGTTTCTTGCTAGCCCCATAATGACTCCATCAATCAAGATATTACTTTCTTTGATTTAGTGTTTTTAATTGAATTTATTTATTTATTTTACATACAAACCACAATATGTTTGTGTTTTGTTTGTTCATTTGTGTTTTCCTGGATTTCTTTAAGAAATATATTTGTTTCTTCTTTAAGGGCGTCTATCATCTTCAAAGATTTAATTTAATTTAGTTTTTGTGCTTCAGCTGTGTTTGAGTATCCAGGGCTTGCTGTAGTAGGATAGCTGTGCTCTGGTGGTGCCATGTTGCTCTGGTTGCTATTGATTGTTTTCTAATGCTGGCCTCTAGTCACCCGAGTTTAGGTTTATTGTAAGTTTAGGTGCCAATTTCTGAGTTTATCTTTGTTGGATGGATTTTTTTAAAACTGTTTTCCCCTTGGTTTCTGTTTCCTCTCTGGTCTTATGGCCTGAGAAGTCTGGGGTTCTGGTGACTAATGAGTCTTCAGGTTTATTAGGGATAAATGCTGGGATAAACAAGGCAGAGTCAGGGAGATGACATGGAGCTACTGCCAGAGACAGACATGCTGAAACTTTGCTGGTAAGCCGCAGTCACATGATAATACACAGACTAATGGAGATGGGCTAGTTTAGGATATAAGAGTTAGCCAGAAATACACTTAAACTATTGGTAAAACATTATTGCAAATAATATGGTTTCTGAGTGATTATTTGGGGGCTCAGCAGCCAGGAACAAACAAGCAGCTTCCTACAACTGTAGGGTGTCTCTGCTGGGGTTTTCATTTTGGGGTTTTGCAACTTGGCATGACTTCTGGGGTTATGGATACTGGTGTAGCCTGTGGGTTCTGGGTACTTGTGTGGCCTCTAGGGTTCTGGGTAAAAACTTGGTCTCTGGAGTTTCTAGTACAAGCAGAGTACCTATTATCTGATGTTTAAGTTTTCTACGCAGATTCTTGTGGCCACACACAATGAAGAATTTTTTCAACTTATTCAAAAAGTCACTGCTTGAAACAATAATTATAAACCAATTTTATAGAATTATGATATATCACTATATACTGGATATGATTTTTTAAAATATATAGGAAAGATAAGCAAGGAACCAAAATAGAATCCAAGTATTATATGCCTTTTAAATTGACATAATTTTTTAAACAAAGTAATAGGGTTCACTATAAAATTTTCATATTTGGCTACTGTGCTTTATATATTCTTACTTTGACTGAGTGTATTCATTACTCTTGACACATTTCTATAAAATTCACATGAGTATAGTGGCATAAAAATTAAAAAAAGGCAAACAGAATGAATTGAAGATAGATTGTATTCCACACTATATATAACTTACAAAGATACTTACAGTTATCTAAAACCTCCCACGGCTTTTTGTGCTTCTAAGATTTTCTTCTACCCACATATGTAGGTGCAGAACATTCAACATGTCTATTCCTTGGCTCCTATTTTGTTTCTCATTCTTCAATAATACAACCACTGTTGAAGTATGTACTGGCTGTTTTTGGGTGTCACCTTGACAGAAACTTCATCTAAGAGGAAGGAACCTAAATTGTGAGAATGCTATAGTGCAAATTCTAATTGGTCTTAATAATAAAATCTTGGAGTCATATATCAGGATAAATGCTGAAAGATCAGAGAGGTAAAGGAGCCAGCCATTAGAGACTTTTTATCTCTGCCAAATCCTCTGACCAAAGGGGGCAAGATCCTGTCTCCATGAATCCTCAGACTGAGTGCCTGAGCTCCTGTCTCCTTCTGCTTTATATTCTTGTCTCCACCCAACCATATCCCTTCCTGTCTCCATCTCCCTAGTATTGAGATTGAAAGTGCTGGGATTAAAACTCCTTCCTAAAGCAATTAAAGAACCTAATGCCTATTGTAAGAAACCATATTGCTCTGGGTGATAGTTCAGCTATAGAAGAGAGAAAAAATTCAGAAGAAATGGTGAAGCATATATTTTGCAAACTTTTATAAATTAACAAAGACCAAAATTAAAAATATGAATAAGTGACATTGTCATTGAAGGTCTTGTAGACACAGGTGCAGATGTAACAATAATTGCTCCAGAATCTTGGCATCCAAACTGACCTCTTCAAGAGGTAAATGTTCAACTCATAGGGATTGGATTTATCTCAGGTAAGAGATGGGAGCCCTTGGAGGCTCCACAGCTGGATGTAAGGGGTGATATGACTGTGACATATGTCAACCCATTGATTGCCAGGGTTGATTTGGCTGATCTGGCTGGCTACATGGGTGTCTCATGCTTACTTAACTGCTCCATGTGTGTTCCTCCTAAAGCAGGACTCTCAGTTGAAGAGGACAACCTTCCCTGAATAAAGGAAGATCAGTCTTCCGTCAAGGGTATATGAGTAGCTGCACTCCCCTGCTAGAACTTTCAAGCAATGGACTTATGAGAATGTGATTTGTTACAGCAATGGAATAATCAGGTTGACATTCCTTTAATCTCAGAAACATTAATGTATGTTTCTGGGAAAAATATTGGGAGGTATTTTAAGGAACAATCACTGACCATTCAGGTTGTACAAGAACAGGGTATAGCAGCTGCTGATCTTTCAGATGCACCAACACCCCTACCTTTAAAATGGTTGACAGACAAACCTGTATTGGTTAGGCAATGGCCTTTAACAACAGAGAAGCTGCAGAACAGCTACAGAGAAGCTAAATGCTCATCATATTGAAGAATCAACTAGACCTTGGAATTTTCCTATGTTTATTATTAAATAGAAATCTGGAAAATGATAAGGGATCTAAGAGCTGTTAATAAGGCGATTCAGTCAATGGGCTCTCTACAGTATATCATTCCTTTGCCTTCTCTATTGCCTAAAAGATGGCCTCTTACAGTTATTGATTTAAAAGATTGTTTCTTCACTATACCCTTTATAAGAAAAAGACAGTGAAAAAATTGCCTTCATGGTGCCTACTTATAATTCTCAGCCTGCAAAGAGATGTCAATGGAAGATTCTCCCACAGGGAATGTTAAATAGCTCCAACCTGTGCCAATATTTTTATGGCAGCATTGGAAATGATACATAAGTAATTTTCCTCAACCTATAGTTTACCTTTAAATGACGCCATCTTATTAGTTGATTCAAATATTGATACTTTAGAAAGAATGTTTCAGGAGGTAAAGAAAATTTTGCCCTGCTGGGGATTAGAAATTGCTCCTGAAAAAATACAAAGAGTAAGTTCTATTAATTATTTAGGATATAAAATAAGCCTACAAAAATTAGACCCCAAAAAGTGCAAATTAGGAGAGATGGATTGCAGACTCTTAATGAATTTCAAAGACTGCTAGTAAACATTTTGAATCTACAGCCCACCATTGGGATAAAAAAAATCATGAACTTAGAAATTTGTTGAAAAGCTTAGATGGTGACAAGGACTTACATAGTCCACGAGAATTATCAGCTGAAACTGAGAGAGAACTGGCCTTGGTGGAAAAGAAATTACAGGATGCACATGTGGATCATTTGTATCCAGAGCTTGATTGCATTCTATTTATTTTACTTTTTAAGCATTCTCCTACATGAATATTAAGGAAGAGGGAAGATATTATCTTAGAATGGATCTTTTATCCAGGGAGTGGTGGCACACACATTTAATCCCAGGACTCAGGAGACAGTGACAGAGGTATTTCTGTTAGTTCGTGGCCATCCTGCACTAAACAAGATTGAATCTGTCTAAAGAGAAACAGAGCTCACACAAAGGTGATCCCAACACCTGGGACCCACACCTTTAATCCCAGCACTAGGGAGGTGGAGACAGGAAGGGATATGGCTGGGTGGAGACAGAATGTAAGGCAGGAAGAGAGAGGAACTCAGATGCAGTCTGAGGTTTGAAGGAGACAGTTGCAGTCCGAAGATCACCCCTGCAGTCTGAGATGCAGTTTGAGGAGGCAGTCTGAGGACATGATTGTACCTTTGGTCTGAGCATTGGTAGAAGTAAAAGGTCCTCTTCTGGCTGGTTGCCCTGCTTCTCTGATCCTTCAACTTTCACTGCCTAGTATCTGCCTCTGGTAAGGCCAATTAGAATTTGTGCTACAAGGAAATGTGCTGGAGGCCACAAAATTTCAATAAAAAACATCATGTCAATAGGAAATCTTTAAAAAAAGATGTTTTCATTACATGGCAACATGCTAAGGAAATGTTCTACTTGTTCTTTAGACAACCAAACACCACTACCTGCAGGAAATAACCCAAAGGGTACTCAAAGGAGTGAAATCTGGCAGATGTATGTGTTCCATTTCTTAGAATTTGGAAAATTAACATATGTACACCACACCATTCAGAATTGCAATGGGCAACTGCTTTGAGTCTGAAAAAACTGATTCTGTAATCACATATTTCTTAGAAGTTATGGCAATTATGGATATGCCTGCACAAATAAAGTCAGACGATGTTCCAGCATATGTCTCTAAGAAAATGAAACAGTTTTTGCTTATTATAATATAAAACATATAAAACACACTCCAAAAGGGCAGGCAGTTCTTAAAAGATAAAATTGAGCTCGAAAGGATATGTTAAATAAACAGAAAGAGGTAATAGAGACTCCCAGAAATAGAATGCATAATGATTCATTACCTTTGAATTTTCTAAATGTTAATGAGAAAGGAACAACAGCTGCAGAGAGACATTGAATAATATAAAAATCTTACAAAACTATATCAGCCTGTATATTTTAAAGATGGGCTGACCTCAGAATGGAAACCAGGACATGTGTTACATTGGGAAAGGGATTTTGTTTTTCTTTGCATGGGAGAAGAAAAGGTATGGACATCATCAAGATTAATAAAGGTTCTGTTTGAACAAGAGAGACTTATTAATCATAAGAGATGATGGTTCATCAAACAACATGACCGTTCAATCGAAACTAACTAGTAAAACAAATAAATGCTTTTGATTTGCTCAGATATTACTTGCCAAAAAGAAACCTCCTCAAAGTTAGAGTTGGGAAAGTGTTTGTGTTTTCAGGAGAATAAAGGCATCCAGCTAAGGAATCTGAAAACCACTGGACAAATGAGACATCTGAAGAAAAAGAACAAATCATCCAGAAAAAAAATTGCCTCAAGAAAAGGAGTAATTGGAATATTAGTATATCACATTTCCAACAGGATAAAGTTTTATAAATCTTCCCAAATGTTTGTTGTTGCTGTTCTCTACAAACATATAATGCAAATGGTCTTTTTGTAGTCCTAGTCCAATTAGAAATGGAAACTGGCTTTGGAGTTGGAGTGTGACACTCTCCTCTAAACCCAATCTTGTTAGAAAAGGGATCGCAGGATCAAAGCTTGAGCTGCTTTTAGTGTCTGGTATATATTATGAAATTATCCTTTCAAAATTTGTGCCAGTTTCAATTCCTCTGTATCCTACCTAACTCAAAAAGAACACATGGTGTTTCAAACCCACATGGCAGCTATCAACTCTCTGTAAGTCCAGTCCCAGGAAATCCAGTGCCCTCTTCTGGCTGGCCTCTGCAGACACTGAACACAAATCATCCCCAGACATACATTCAGATAAAACACTCATACATATAATTTTTAATATCATTTTTTTATTTTATCTCAAATGAATTTCAGTTCATTTATGATTTCCCCTTTCTCTTTATTTTTATTTAATTTACTTATTTTTCATTCTGACTGAAGTTTCCCCTCCCTTCTCTCCTCCAATCCCCTCTGCCTATTTCTCCTCTGCCCACCACCCACGGAGGGAAGCATGAAACCCCCTGGGAAGGGGCAATAGAAGAGTTCTCCTTGGTGGACAGGGCATAGGTGGGGATGGAAACTTGAGGGATCAAGTTGGGGATGGAATGGGAGAGTACTGAAAGAGATGACTGGAAAGGGTTAGGGTCTTCATGGTCAGGTAGAAAACTGATGCAAGGGAAACTCCCACAAATCTATAAGGGTGATCTCATCTAAGACTCCTAGTAGTAGTGAAAATGTTTCCTTTTATTTTTTAATTTGCTCCTTACCTTCCTCTTCTTTCTTCCCCTCTTCCTCCTTGTCCTTCTTGAGACAAAACCTCTCTGTGTATTCTAGGCTGGACTCACATAATCCTACCTATCAAATGCTGTGACTACAGTAGTGTGCCACCACATATAGAACTATCTGATTTTTAATGTGGATGAACAATAATTCATATAATATTAATTCCTTAATGTTTGATCTCCTTTTGTTATCTTATTTGCTCCAGCCATAGCTCAAGAATTATGTTGAATAGTAATGGAGAAAGTGGAATCACTTTTAGTTTCTCTGCAATTAATTTGATGTTGGCTTGCTATATATTGCTTTTATTATTCTTGTATCTCTGATCTTTCCAAGACCTTTACCATGAAGTAGTTTTGGATTTTGTCAAATGCTTTTGCAGCATCTAATGAGCTGATCATATGTTTTTTTTCTTTCAGTTTATTTATATGGTAGTTTACATTGATAGATTTTCATATGTCGAACTATCCCTGCATCTCTGGATTGAAGCTGACTTCATCATGGTGGATGATTTCTTTTGATATGTTCTTGGATTATGATTTGTCAGTATTTTATTGAGCATATTTGTATCAATGTTCATGAGGGAGATTGGTCTGTAATTCTCTTTCTTGGTGGTACATTTATACAATAGAGTACTACTCAATGGTAAAAAAAATGATATATTAAAATTTGCATGCAATGGGATGGAACTAGGAAAAAACATCCTGAGTGAGGTAACCCAGACCCTGAAAGATGAGCATGGTATGTACCCACTCTTAGGTGAGCACTAGCAGTAAAGCAAAGGATAGGGAGACTATAGCCCATGACTGCAGAGAAGCTAAGTAACAAGAAGAACCTTAAGAGAAGCTTGCATACATCCCCCTGGGAAGGGGAAACAATTTCCTATGAAAATTGGAAGCTTGGGGGTGGGTGAGAAGGAAAGACAGAAGGGAAAGAGGAGGTGAGAAGGGGGAGAGAATTAGAAGGAACTGGATGGTTGAGATGAGAGAAGGACAGAGCTGGAGAACAAGGAAAGAGATATCTTGATTGAGGGAGTCATTATGGGCTAGCAAGAAACTTGGTACTAGAGAAATCCCCAGGAATCCTCAAGGATTACCCTAGCTAAAACCCTAAGCAATAGTGGAGAGGGTGCCTGAACTGGCCTTGCCCTGTAGTCAAATTAATGACTATCCTAAACGTCATCATAGAACATTCCTCCAGCAACTGAGGAAAGCAGATGCAGAGATCCACAGTGGAGAATTGGGCTGAGCTCCCAAAGTCCAGTCAAAGAGAAGGAGGAGTGCAAATATTAGCAAAGAGGTCAAGACCATTATGGGGATACCCACCGAAGCAGCTTACCTGAGCTAATGGAAGCCTACAAATTCCGACCTGACAGCAAGGGAATCAGCATAGGACTAAACTGGTCCCTCTGGGTGTGGGTGACAGCTATATGACTAGGGCAGACTGTGGAGTCACTGGCCGTGAGACCATGATTTATCCCTACTGCTTGGTTTGACTTTTTGGAACTCATTATCTCTGGACAGATACCTTTCTCAGCCTAGATATACTGGAGAAGCCTTGTTCCTGCCTTAAAGCAATGTGCTAGACTTTGTGGACTCTCCATAGGAAGCCTTATCCTCTCTGAGGAGTGGATGGGGGTGGGATGGGGTCATGGGTAGGCAAAGTGGAAGGAGCAGGAACAGGAGAAAGAACCAGAACTGGATTTTGCATGTAAAATGAGAAAAGATAGTGTTTTATTGAAAATAAATTAATATAAATAAATAAATAAACAAATAGAAAGAAAAGAAAAAGTAAACAGGACCTTGGGAGGATTGGTTCTGGCCAAACTGGTTGTCTCTGTAGAACATACGGAACTCTAATGGTCTGCACGTGAATTAATCAAATAGAACCCACATCATCCAAAAACCTGGCCCACTCACGAGTGTCATGAAACCCTCAGGCTTCAGATAGTTCAGTGTGACAGTCATGAGTGATGTAACACCAATATTCAGACTGCCTATGAAACCAGGCCAATTTTGTTCTATACAGACACTCGGAAACTTCAAGACCCTGATAGATGGTTCAGTCAAGCTGCCTCACCTGAAACGTTTGCCCCTAATCTGTAACATACACACACACGTACACACATATGCACACATTCAGAAATGCATGTGTGTACACACACAAACACAACACAGAACACACACATGCATCTTCATCTCCACTTTCCACTCCAGCAGGGCATCACCCAAAGACACTGATTACTGTGATTGATGCAGCATGGTCCATCACAGCCCTTGTCTTGGCCGAGTTCAGAGACTTACCCCTTTCAACACATTCCTAGAGTTGGAGAATGTGTGGAGGACAGGAGGGAGTTGGACAGAATTGGCCCAGAGGGACATGGCTCTGTGTCAGAACTTGATTAGAGAGGACAGGCATCAGTATAGGTACGGGGGAGCTTATCCCTATGACCACTTTCTGTGTGTTCTGGGCCCAGGGCTCTTGATGACACAGGAGGGGTGACTTGCAAGACTGCTAGGACAGTTCAAGCTATATAAGGACTGGATGGACAACCTGGGCCCACAGCCAGAATAAAGATGAATACATTTGTACCAGATTCAGCCCAGTCAATAAAAAGTCTCTATGTCTGTGGCATGTCTGTGTGTCTGTGTGTGTATGTTGGTCTTACGGGGATGTTTCTGGAGGGCACCAAGGAGTCACTTCTGGATATGGTACATCTCAGGTAATAATGAGAAAACAAAGGGGACTGGTGGAGATGGTCCAGTGTGGACAGACCCCGGGGTTGTAAAATTTGTGAGACTGGTCCAGGGTAGTAGGGGTTAGGAGTTAGGGGTTCATGGCATATGCCTGTAATCCCAGTTCTATCAGCAGATTCAGGAGGATCAGGAGGTCAAGGTTTTAGTTGTCTGTATGGGCATTTTCATCAGGAATGACAATTTAGCAACATGAGTTCACACTAACTTTGGTTGGTAATTGAAGAGAACTTAAGTAGTCGCTAATGGTTAGCAAAATGGAAAGAAAAGGAGTACAGAGAGTGGGACAGCTTGTGAACATTCTCCTTCAGTCTGCTTAACTGCTCACTACTCTTCCATACCCTAAGATAAACTGACACTCGCTTGCCCCATTAATGCCACCACTTAGGAGGAAACAAACTCTCTAAAAGACATTCCCACTCTATGCCGCCAAGTAGAAACATTTGCAAAGCTCTGCCTAGTCACTTATTTCTGAAAACAAGTTTTACTAAAATAAGGGTTTAAATATATTGTATCACATTAAAGCTGTAAAGGAAAAAAAGATCCAAAAACCAGTTTGTTCCTTCACATGGCATTGGGCAGCT
Organism: Microtus oregoni; assembly: GCF_018167655.1. Lineage (NCBI taxonomy): Eukaryota > Metazoa > Chordata > Mammalia > Rodentia > Cricetidae > Microtus > Microtus oregoni. The sequence goes on along the minus strand of NW_024543815.1, from coordinate 782,799 downwards.
GCTGCTAGTGAGTTGCAGGCTTTATATCCAGCTAATGAGTGGCATCCGTTTGGTATTTGTTCCCTTGCCTAAAGTACAATGGGTCTTAGGCTGCTGTCACATTCTGTCATCCAGACATCCCTAAGCTAGGATATGTCTGGTTAAAAAAAATGGCCATGGTGGCAAGCCAGCTGTCCTATCACCTCCCTGGAAGAGAAGTATCCCTTTCTGAATTCTGTTGACCTAGTCAGCTTAGACATAAGTGCAGTGCAAATTCGAACAGGTCTTAATAAAAAAAAACTTGGAGTTAGATATTAGGGGGTAAAAGCTGAAAGATCAGAGAAGCAGAGCAGCTAGCCTCTAGTTTTTAGCTCTATGAATTCCTCAGAACCAAGGGGGCAAAATCCTGTCTCTACAAATCCTCAGACTGAATCTCATATGCTCTTTTCTCCTCCTGCCTTATATTCCTCTCTCCACCCAGCCAAATCCCTTCCTGTCTCCACCTTTTTAGTGCTGGGATTAAAGGCATTTGACTCCCAATTACTAGGATTAAAAGTGTGAGTCACCACAGCCTGGCTCTGTTTCTCTTCTAGACCAGCTCAATCTTGCTTAGCTGGGAGGCCTTGAACTCACAGAGACACCGCTGCCTCTGCCTCCAGAGTGCTGGGATTAAAAGTATTTGCCACCACTACCTGGCCTCTATGGCAAACTAGAGGCTTAGCTCCGCACTCTGATCTTCAGACAAGCTTTATTTGTTAGATCAGAAACAAAATATCACATTTTACTTTTTTTTCTGAAGTAAAATGTAGGTTATAACTAATATAAGAAAAACTATATAAAATAAGTACAATAACTACATATAATATATACAGGTAATAAATATATCAGCAATGTCTAGTCCACTGGTATTTGACAAGTTCAGAGAAAATACTCCATTATCTATCCTATCTGGTGAGTGCAAAGTCTTGTACCTAATTCACTTTCTATCCTAACTTGCCTTACTATCCAAAACTATCTTTTGATATCTCTCAACCTTATACACATTGCACCTCTTTAGTGAGTCTCTTTTCTGGGTCTGGTCAATAAGGAAAACTATAACTATCTAATCTCCAATTCTCTAAAGATGTGTGTGTGGGGGGTGGTGTCTGTGTGTGTGTGTGTGTGTGTGTGTGTGTGTGTGTGTAGGCATGTGTGCATGCCATGTGTATGTGTGTGGTTTCGTGTGTGTGTGTGTGTGTGTGTGTGTGTGTGTGTGTTAGAGATTTAGGGGCAAATGGTTCAGGTGAGGAAGCTTGTCTGAACCATCTATCAGGGTCTTGAAGTCTCCGAGTGTCTGTATAGAACAAAATCCATTTTGGGAATGGATTATGTGAGTTCCATTTGATCAATCTACCTGCAGACCATTAGAGTTCTGTAAATTCTACAATGAGAACCAGTTTGGCCAGAACAGATCCCAGTGGGGTCCTGTTTTCACAGGTGGCATGGGCCTTGCCTCACCTGGTGCCCTGAGGAGAACAGGGCGGGGCTTGGCAGAAGCACCTCAGGCCATCCTAGAACCAGCAGGCAGGGGACCATAGTGTTGGTGTGGGTTCTGAGATGCACCGGGCAGCCATGAATGACCCTGGCAGCAGCGCGGGTGACTCACCAAGCAGCATAGAAGACCCGAGTAGCCTCCCAAGCTCTGGTACTCAGGCCAGCGGAGATGGTACCAGAAGAGCTGAGAACAATTCCGGTGTGCCAAATGGTCCTGACTGCTCTGGAATCCCCCAAGGTTGTGAAGGCAAAGACGATGAGGGCACGTTGGTGGAGAAAGCTGCCCTTGTGGAGAAGCCACCACATGATCCAGAGGGAGAACACGATGAAAGCCAGTTCCTTTATGACGATTGTGACATCTGCTGAGGGATAGTCTGGAGGTGGCCTGAGATGTCCAGGGAGAAGGTTGGGGGCCCAAAAAGGAGACATCTTGAGGAAGTGGTGTTGGATAAATGGGGGAATCAAGGGCCATGGAGGAGGCAGTCTATGTGGAGAGCACCCAGGGACCACAAGACGGAGTCACCTTAACAATATCTCCCACCAGTGAGCTCAAGGTGCATTTCCAGTCCTTCATGGATGCAGAGATAGCACGCTTGTACCTGATGCAGAAAGAGGAGTTGCTGGAAGGAGCAGTTCACAGGGAGCTCAGAGTGACTGGCAGTGACCTCATTATGTAAGTTGCAGAAGGGGAGGAGCCTGCATGGGGGCAGTAGGCAGCCTTTCCTGTCTCTGCTGAGGAGCCTACCCCATTGTACATTGGCAGACACCTTAAGAGTCACTGTAAGGAGGGGGTGTGGTGAGCTGGGCCTGTAGGAGCAGGGAGAGTGAGGGAGTCCTGGAAGGATTGTATCCAGTGTCTCCAGGGATGCATGGGGGAGGAGTGGGCGGAGGGAAGCATTCAATGCCTTTTCCTCTCCCCTCACTTTTAGTCGAGTAACTTCTGGAAACTCCAGCCTCCACAGTTCTGTCTCCTCCCTGCTCAGCCAGCTTCCCAGTGTGGTGACTGATCTGAGGTTCTTTGTGCCTAAATTCTTCAAATCTCACCAGGGTTAGAGAGAGGGCTTAGGCTCTCAGCTTGCATCTTCCTGCCCTAGACGCTGCACCCTTCCCTAGGGCAAAGACTCTCATAGTCCTTGCTTTAGCGGAGAGGGGATGGTGGTGATGGTAATTGTTTCTCTATACCTACTCTCTGATGGCTAAATGTTTGCCAGCATTGAAAATAGAATAAAATTGAGACACTGGTCTGTGTCTGTGTCTCTGTCCAGCTATCGCTACTCCAGATTGCCTCATCTTCAGCTTTGTGTTGCAGGAGAGCCTCTGGGATTTAGATGCTCAAGTAGTGCAAGGTGATTGCAAGTAGATTAAAAATGTATTATCAGTTGGGTCCTGTCATTTATTGTTTGAGACCACAAGCATTTTATACTGTGTTTGAACTATTGAAGTCCAAGACACTCCTGATATGTGTAGAAATGTCATGGGTAGAAAAGGTTGACCATGCCAGTTTAAAATCATGACATGGTTTGAAATGTTACCTGTGTGACATTAACAAAGCTAAGCCAATGGGAGACAAGGGTGATGTGGGAAGGTCATCTGTCTATCCGTTGCTTTCATTGGGTAGTTAATAAAGAAACTGCTTGGCATGATAGGTCAGAACATAGCTGAATGGAGTAAACAGAACAGAATGCTCGGAAGAAGGGAAGTGAGGGCAGACACGATTTTGTGCCAGCCGCCAGGTCAGACATGCTGAATCTTTCCCAGTAAACCACCACCTCGTGGTGCTACACAGATTATTAGAAATGGGTTAATCAAGATGTGAGAATTAGCCAATAAGAGGCTAGAACTAACGGGCCAGGCAGTGTTTAAAAGAATACAATTTGTGTGTTGTTATTTTGGGGCCTAAGCTAGCCAGGTGGCCGGGAGCTGGGTGGCAGGAAGTGGCCCACTGCTCCTTCAACACAAGGGCAATTTTTACCTAAGATGGGTGAATCTCTCTCAAAATAAAAATATAAGGGAACTGCAGCAGGATCATGATGGGGGCTGAGAATCAAAAGAATATAAAGGAAATGAAGTGAGTAAAAGAGAAAGAGAAGCAGGGGAGGAAGAGACTCTTAATTAGGCCAATAGCACCAATACTGGGTCAGTGGACATCCCTCCTCTCTAGCCCCAGCTGCTTCAGGTCAGTTGCTAAGGCCATTGCCAATGGTGTGTGCACAGAGACTCTCTTCCTCTAGTCCACAGTGTCATATCCTCCCAGGACTGCAAGTGGACACTGTTCACACACATGACCAACCAGGAACTGGATCTACCCACACACAAGACAGAAGCCTCAAAGTATATGGAGCACAGGACACTAATGGCACAGGAAATGGGGCCAAGACAGACACTGATCAATGGAAGTCCAGACACAGAGTAGATGAGTGTAGTGATATTTTGCTTGTGCTCTAACAAATAAAGTTTGTCTGAGGATCAGAGGGTGGAGCGAGCCAATATTTAGACATAGAGGTGTATCGGTGTAAATAAATGCAAGGCAAAAATTAAAGAATATATACAGTTTTAATGTTTAAATAAACTTACAGAACCGAGGTTCCCGCATAGCACAGGAGGTAGGAAAGAAAAGGGCCAGTGGCCTCCCGCACTCCCGATTTATTCATACGCATTCGCCCAAGGAAAACCCGCCCCCTAAAGGGGCTGGCTTAACCCTACATCTCCCCCTTTTGTCTAAATTAGACAGAACTAAACCAAATATAACTATAAACAATAATAACAAATGATAAATATAACAAACAATATTGAGAACAAAAGTTTTTCTAGACATTCTATCTCAAGGAGTCTAAATAATGTAGAGAGTAACTACAATTAAATAATCTTCAATTCTATCAAAGATCTGAGAAGGGAATAAATATTACTTACCAAATGAGAGATATCCAGAATGTGCAACAAATGACAGAGACAACTGACTACCTGGGCAATCACCCAAAGTCTCGTTTGCAATGTTGAGTCAACCAACTTTGGCTAAGGCCTAACATAACTGACATACCATTACCAAGTACAAGAAACTTTCTTAGAATTATACTACCCTGTCTTGGCAAGATAAGACAATCCTGTTTCATATCTTAGTCAGTAGTTGAGGTATGGGCTTTTCTTAACCCAAAGGCCAGTTCTGCCAAGAAGACAAGCTCCCAGTGGAGTGTCTTTGGTGCTCAATGTTCTCTCAGGAGTAGAGTGGTGTTGCCAGGAGTAATTGTGTCTCATTGGCACAGAATTCTAGGTTAGATTAAAGGCCATTTTCTACAGCTCTTCAAAGAGGCTGAAGATTATACTATCTATACTAAATATAATCTCTATGTATCTAAAAGACCTGATTAACCTAAAAATTAATATGACAAACATATAATTCTCAATACCTATCTAATTTGAAAACTAAGAGAATAAACAACTCTGCAATATATGAAGACAATGATCTTCACCTGTAAACAATGTCATTACATATCAAATGTAAACAATGTTATTACATAAATAGTACCAGAGGTAGAAATGTACATTGTGATATGATAGATGTATCCATACAATATAAGCATACTCTTATACAAAAATAGAGGTAGGAACACTCACATTCAATATTCAATATATCAATATACAAGAAACAGTACCAATATAATTTTCTAAAAACAGTAAGTCACAAATACCAATCATCCCATCAAACCAGTTAATCCACCTTTTTTTAATATACCCCTAATTCCATACAATATCTCCCCATACCCTCAACCCTAAACCAACCACTAAAAGATGTCCCTAACCCTGTGGGCAAACTCTGTTGGAGAGGGGACGTCATCCTCTTAGATTGCTTCTAGCTGACATGGGGGCGACGTTCTTCTTAGGGGCCCCTGTGAAAGCAAATGATGGTAAAATTCCCAAATTAACCTTTGACCTAAGAAAATTATAACTAGTCTCTGAGCGTTTTGAGAAGGTCTGGCCAGAGTGTTGTCAAAAATGTGCATCATTTGAAATTGTATCCTACAGTTGTTACCAAAAAACAGGTTTAATATTAGCACTTAAAAAAAATTCATGACATCATAAAAACCAGATTGAGTTGATGTTGTGGGGCCCCATCTTCATCCTGGAAACTTCAAAGATTACTGTAGGAAAATATGTTGCTTGATATGGGAAATTTAAACATTAACAACAAGGACATATACTGACATATAAAGAAAGACATAGATATGAGGAAAGGCAAAGAAAGTTTATCAAGTATAAAATTATTCTTATTCTGTCCCATTTCATGGCTCCTGACCTGAGACAGAAACTCTGAAATAACTCTTATCAACAGGCTTGGAATTGAAGAGGGACTGAGCCATAGTCCAACTCCAAAACCAGCTCTACACACTTATAAAGAAGTGTTCAATAAAACATATATATATATAATCAATACTTACAGTATGTATAAAATTTTATTGTTGATACTTAGTGGGTCGTAACTATTTTCCATCCATCAGTAATTAAATATTCAGGGTCCCTTAAATTCTTTGAAGATGAGTATTTTCCTGTGGAGATAAGAAAAGAACCCTGCCCCCAACCTATCTGTAAACCTTACCCTCCGTATGCTCGCCATCCTTGTGAAAGAATTGTTATTTATCTTTTCCAAGTGACTTCTCTTCTTCAAACCCAACCTTTATTAATTTTGATGGTATCCATAATTTTTCCTCACCTGTGGAGATAAGAGCAAAACCCCTTCCCCAATGCAGCACATCTCCTGGCTTCCATTGTGAGGTCAGCACATCCTTGAAATAAACTGGTTGATTTAGTTCAGCAGACTTTTCCATTATCCAATGTCTTTCTGCAGCCGTCGTTCCCTTCTCATTAGCGTTGAGAAAATTCAAGGTTAACAAAGCATTATGTAACCTATTTCTGGGGGTGTTTTCCACCCCTTTCTGTTTGCTCAACATATCCTTTATAGTTCGATTTGATCTTTCTATGACTGCTTGACCTATAGGATTGTATGGTATACCTGTAACATGCTTGATATTGTAATAATCAAAAAACCGTTTCATTCCCCTAGAGACATAAGCAGGACCATTATCTGTCTTTATTTGTGTAGGTATACCCATGATAGCCATGACTTCTAATAAATGAGTGATTACTGAATCAGCTTTTTCGGAAATTAAAGCAGTTGCCCATTGAAAGCCTGAATAAGTGTCAATGGTGTGATGAACATACTTCAATTTACCAAATTCTGCAAAGTGGAACACATCCATCTGCCAGATTTCATTCCTATGGGTGCCCTTTGGATTAGCCTCTGCTGGCAGTGGCGTTTGGTTATAGAAAGAGCAAGTAGGGCATTTCTTTACAATCTCCTTAGCTTGTTGCCATGTAATAGAAAACTCTTTCTTCAAAACTTTGCTATTAACATGATGTTTTTTTTATGAAATTCAGAGGCTTGTAGCACACTGCCAATCAATAATTGATCAATTTCTGCATTACCTTGTGCTAGAGGACCTGGCAGACCCGTATGGGATCGGATGTGTGTTATGTACATAGGGCAAAGCCTGTTCCTGATCAAATCTTGAACCTGGATAAACAATGAGGTTAGTTCTGTATCATCAGGTATAAATTCAGCAGTTTCAATATGTAAAATAACTCTTTCTGTGTATTGTGAATCAGTAACTATATTAATAGGTTCTTTAAAATCTCTTAGTACCATAAGAATGTCATATAATTCTGCCTTCTGGACAGACTCATAAGGACTTTGTTCCACCTTACCCAAGTCTTCTGATTTGTAACTCGCCTTCCCTGATTTATTGGCATCAGTATAGAATGTACGGACTCCAGTTATTGGAGCATCATGGATGATTCGAGGAAGGATCCAAGAAGTTCTCTTTATGAAGTTAAGCCGCTTGCTTTTTGGATAGTTGTTATTAATGTCTCCCAAAAAATTAGCACAAGCTCTTTGCCATGGTTCATTATCTTCCCATAATTTCTTTAGTTCATCAGCAGTGAAAGGCACTATAATTTCTGCTGGGTCTATGCCTGCTAGTTGACCAAGTCTCAGCTTGCCTTTTATAATTAACTCAGAGACTTTTTCCACATAAGTTTTCAGTTTCTTATTTGGTTTATATGGTAAAAAGATCCATTCCAAGAAAATATCATCTCTCTGCATTAAAATTCTTGTAGGAGAAATTTTTGATGGTAATATGAAGAGAATACAATCGAGCTCTGGATTCACTCTGTCCACATGTGCCTGTTGTAATTTCCCCTCAATCATTGTCAGTTCCTTTTCTGCTTCAGCTGTTAATTCTCTGGGACTGTTTAAATCTTTATCACCATCCAAGGTTTTGTTCAAATGAATTATTAGATCAGGTGTTATCCCAATAGCTGGTCGTAGACTGGAAATGTCTCCTAACAGTCTTTGAAAGTCATTAAGAGTCCGTAGGCGATCTCTCCGAATTTGTGCTTTTTTTGTCTTAATTTTTTTTTAAAATTTTTTTTATTGCGAAAAGAAGAAAAAAAAACATAAACAAAAAACAAGTTTTCACCTCCTCCCAGCCTCCCATTTCCCTTCCCCTCCTCCCACCCTTCTCCCCCTCCTCCCACCCTTCTCCCCCTCCGCCCACCCTTCTCCCCCTCCCCCCACTCCTCTCCCCCCCTCCCTCTCCAGTCCACAGAGCAGTCCGGGTTCCCTGCCCTGTGGTAAGTCCTAGGTCCTCCCCCCTCCGTCCATATCTAGGAAGGTGAACATCCAAACTGGCTAGGCTCCCACAAAGCCAGCACATTAAGTAGGATCAAAACCCCCTGCCATTGTCCTTGGTGTCTCATCAGCCCTCATTGTTCTCCATGTTCAGAGAGTCCGGTTTTATCCCATGCTTTTTCGGTCACAGTCCAGCTGGCCTTGGTGAGCTCCCCGTAGATCAGCTCCACTGTCTCAGTGGGTGGATGCACGCCTCGTGGTCCCGAATTCTTTGCTCATGTTCTCCCCCCTTCTGCTCCTCCTTGGGACCTTGGGAGCTCAGTCCAGTGCTCCTGTGTGGGTCTCTGTCTCTATCTCTATCCATCACTAGATGAAGATTCTATGATGATATGCAAGATATTCGTCAGTATTGCTCTAGGATAGGGTCATTTCAGGTTCCCAATCCTCAGCTGCCCAAGGAACTAACTGGGAACCTCATCTTGGGCACTAGGGAGCCCCTCTAGGGTCAAGTCTCTTGCCCACCCTAAACTGGCTCCCTTAACTAAGAATTGTGGTTCTGTGCTCCCCTATCCACCTTTCCTTTATCCCAATTCTCCTGTTTCCCAGGTCCCCCCTCCTTCCCTTCTACCTTTTCTCTCCCCATCTCCCTTTACCCCCATCCCACCCCATCCCCAAGATCCCATTTTCTCCCCGGAAATTTGGTCTACTTCCCTTAGCCAAGAGGACAACTATATGTTTTTCCTTGGGTTCACCTTCTTACTTAGCTTCTTTAGGTTCACCTCTTGTAGACTCCGTGGTCCTTATTTATGGCTAGAAACCAATTATGAGTGATTCTATAACCTAAATAATTAACAGAATCTCCCTTCTGAATCTTTTCAGGAGCAATTTGCAATCCCCATTTGGATAAAAGTATCTGTATTTCTTCAAATAGTCTGTTCAAGGTATCTATGTTTGAATCGGATAACAAAATGTCGTCTATGTAATGGTATACTATAGATTTGGGAAATTTCTTGTGTATTATTTGCAATGGTTGGTTCACAAAATATTGGCACAGGGAGGGGCTATTTAACATACCCTGGGGGAGGACGGCCCAATGGTACCTCCTCGAAGGTTGAGAATTGTTATAAGTAGGCACTGTGAAGGCAAATTTTTCTATATCTTCTTTTTGCAAATGTATAGTGAAAAAAACAGTCCTTTAAATCAATAACTATGAGAGGAAACAGCTGGTCAATTTCTTTGGCCGGGCGGTGGTGGCGCACGCCTTTAATCCCAGCACTCGGGAGGCAGAGGCAGGCGGATCTCTGTGAGTTCGAGACCAGCCTGGTCTACAAGAGCTAGTTCCAGGACAGGCTCCAAAACCACAGAGAAACCCTGTCTCGAAAAACCAAAAAAAAAAAAATAACTATGAGAGGCCATCCTTTTGGTAATAAAGAGGGCAAAGGGATTCCAGATTGCAGAGGGCCCATAGGTTGAATAACCTTGTTGATGGCTCTGAGATCTGTCACCATTCTCCATTTACCTGATTTTTTCTTAACCACAAATACAGGAGAATTCCAAGGGCTGGTAGATTCTTCTATATGTCCAGCATCTAGTTGTTCTTGTACCAGCTGTTCTAAAGCCTGCAACTTTTCCTCAGCTAAAGGCCATTGCTTTGTCCATATTGGTTTCTCAGTCAACCATTTTAGAGGCAAGGCTGTTGGTATCTCTGAAGGGACATCAATTGCTTGTTCTTGCACAGCCCGAATGGCCAGTTTTCTCCGTTTGTAATATCTTTTAATATTATTCTCAGAAATATAGGCTATAGAAGTAGCAGGAATGTTAATTTGGGTATTCCATTGTTGTAATAGGTCACGACCTCATAAATTCATTGCAATATTGGCTACATATGGCCTTAATTTTCCTATTTGTCTCTCTGGCCCTATACATTCAACCCATCTCGTGCTCTGCCTTACTCGAGATAGGGTTCCAATTCCCAGGAGCTGAACATTTACATTCTGAAGAGGCCAATATGGATGCCAAGATTTTGGGGTAATAATACTTACATCAACACCTGTGTCCAGCAGGCCAGTAATAAAAATGCCATTTACACACACTCTCAGTTTAGGTCTTTGTTCATTTTTGAAATTTGCCAAAACACAAGTAACTCATCTTTCTGATCACTATTGCTTGTAACAGTAGGCATGTGGCTTCCTAACTGTCCTGACGAGGCATGTTCTCTGCAGAAACTGGAAATGACTGAACCATGTTTGCCATGGGGGCCTGTGAGGGCCCCCCCCTCTCAAGTTTCCCGTCTGTATCAGATTGCCTTGTCTATCTCTTGTAGACCTGCATTCATTCGTCCAATGTCTGCCTTTTCCACATCTTCTACATAATCCTGAAGGGTGAGTCCTTCTATTTCTGTTATTTCTAGAAGATGCATTATTATTATTTCTGAAAATCCGATGTTTACAATTCCTTTTCATATGACCCATTTTGCCACAATTAAAACATTTGGTATTCTGGTGTCTCCTTTTACCATTGGAAATTGCTTCTTCTACCCATGCTTCAGTGCCATAGTCAAATGTGTCAACATTCAGTGTATGCAAGACCCATTCTTCCAAGGGCGCTGATCTGAAGTTTAAAGGCCCCAAGATCTTTTTGCATTCCACATTTGCATTTTCGTAAGCCAAAGACTCAATCATTATATGTCTTGCTTCTGGGTCAGATATCCGTATTTGTACAGCCTTAGTTAGTCTTTGTAAAAAGTGAGTAAAGGGTTCTCTCTGACCCTGTTTAACTCTGACAAATGATTCCATTCTCTGTCCTGGGTTTTGTACCCTGTCCCAAGCCCTTAAGACTGCTGTAGTACACATGGAGAGTGTGTTTTCACCCAAATTAGCTTGTTCCTGAGGGTCAGAAAAGAGTCCTTCACCTAGAATTTTATCTAGGGAAATGTCACTTTCCTTCACCTTTTTCTGCTGTTCTAAAAGTCTAGCCTTTTGCCTGAATAAGCATTTCCATTTCAATTGCGGTCCACTCTCAAGGACCGCGGAGCTCAGCTCGAGCCAGTCCGAGGGGGTTGCTCTGCTTGTTGTGGCCCAAGATTTTAACATCTCTTTAACAAAAGAGGCATGCATCCCAAAAGTCTTGACAGCCTGTTTAATTTCTTTGAGATCATTCATACGGACAGGCTCCCATGTATCTTCCTTGATGACCCTAGGGTTTCTGGAACCAATTACCTTTTCTGTTGTTATTACTGGAAAGGCATGTAGAGCTGTAGGTAGAGCTTTGTGGAAATTGTCCTGGAGGGATTTATCCACAGATGTAGTTAAAATTTGCCTTTCTACCCTTTGCTCTTCTTCATCAGAATTTAGAAATTCCTCAATCTTTTCAATTCTATTCATCATTGCTTTTTGCAATGTTTGAATCTCCTGTCCAGAATTATGTTCCAATGCCTTCATTGAGGATTCTAAAGTATGAAATTTGTCCATTAGAGATAACTTGTCATCTTTGGACATAATTTTTATGGCATAAACCGTGCCTTCTTGTATTGACAATCTTTCCGCCAATCTGTCATAAGCTTTAGACAAAATTCGATTGTCACATTCAGCAGTTTTGATTCTCTCAGTTAATGTTTCAGTTCCTACAGAAAGGGACTGAAGCTTACGATCCAAATCAGCTGTTCCCTCTTCCATAGTAATGAATTTCTCCTTAACATCAGCCTGTACCTTTTCTAAATTTTGCTCAGTTAACCGAGTCATGTTAAACAAAGATCTGTTTTCTTCCTGGAGAACTTCAAACTGATTCTTGAGAAGATTGTTGTCATTCTCAATAGTTTTTAAATGTTCAACCTCTGCCTTAAGAGACTTCATCATTTTTCTATTGTCAAACCATATAGTGCTAAGGAAAATTATGAATCCCAGAAATATCCATAGATGTGGGCTGATAGACACCTCTTGTAAAATCTCCCACATGGTACACTCAAAAAAGCTGTTGAAATCTGAAACAGTCATGTTCTCAGACATTTTATTTATAAAAGAAAAAATTCTTTTACCTGCAATGACCGGTTCCTGCCAGTGGTGGCGAAAGAGTCCACTTGAGTCCATGTGGCCTAAGTCTGAAATAAATGACTCAAAAACAAAATTGGAGCAGACACCAGGCTGATAAATAGCAATTGGGCCGGAAAGGGAACAGAGAGAAAAGCCGTCAAAGTGAACAAATCAAAGGGACGCAGGCGTGTTTGAGCCAGCTCTCAGGGTCACCGTCATGTGACCCAAGCGCCAGCGGAGGTGGGAGGGGAACAGAGACTGATCACGCTGTTACAGAGGCATTTGTGCCACTGTCAGGCAGGGCGGGGCCAGAAAGTACTAATACTCCCGTCCCGTTTGACTTTTTAGCAGGCACCAGGAAAGATCGAGTCACTCAGAATCTCAGCTGTGTCCCCAGCCGTAGTTGGACCGGCTGAAAGGGTACAGCCTGCGCGCCCAGGGAGACCGCTGCTGGGAGTGGTGGCCCCAAGAGACTCCGATTTGGGGCAGGTCTCCGCAAAGCCCCACGGAGCGGGCGCCAAATGTATCGGCGTAAATAAATGCAAGGCAAAAATTAAAGAATATATACAGTTTTAATGTTTAAATAAACTTACAGAACCGAGGTTCCTGCGTAGCACAGGAGGTAGGAAAGAAAAGGGCCAGCGACCTCCCGTGGGCCCGATTTATTCGTATGCATTCGCCCGAGGCAAACCCACCCCCTAAAGGGGCTGGCTTAACCCTACATAGAGGCCCAGAAGTGATGGTACAGATCTTTAATCCTAGTACTCGAGAGGCAGAGGGAGACCCCATCTCTGTGAGTTGAAGGCCACCCTTGGCTACATGAAATTGATTCAGTCTCAGAGACACAGAACCAGGACCAGGTAGTGGTGGCTCACACCTTCAATTCTAGTACTTGGGGATCACAGGCCTTTAACCCCAGCACTAGGAAGATGGAGACAGGAAGGTATATGGCTGGGCTGAGAGGGGAATTCAAGTTGGGAGGAGACAGGAGTGCATGGCATTCAGCCTGAGGACTTAAAGAGACAGGATACCCCATTCTGTGTGAGGATTTTGTATGGGGTAAGCACTAGTGGCTGGCGGCTCTGTTTCTCTGATCTTTTAGATTTCACCCCCTAATGCCTGACTCTGGGATTTTAGTATTAAGGTCAATTGGAAATAGCACTACATCTGGTGCCCATCCTCCTGGAGGGAGAAATTGTCAGTAGACACCCAGAGTTGAAGAGATGGTTGTGAGGTGGCAGCTGCAGCCTTTGAGACTGAGTCGCGGCAGCTCCCAGAGGGCCCAGCTAGAGACCTGCAAGCCCAGCACATGAGAAAACTACCAGAGACCAGGAATGGGTCATCCCACACACAATCCTCACAAGATCACAGGTAACTGCCCAACCCAATTGAGCCAGGAGCCTGTGACCGTGCCTATCCACCTGCATACAAAACCTCATCATTCAGGAAGCATTAGGCAGGGCTCTCGGAGAGACCTGACCCCCACCCAACACATACCTGGGATAGACAGGAAGACTGGGAACATTCAAGACAGAGTGAAGAAAGAAAACAATCAAGAAACAGTGTCAGATCAGAAAGAAATAAAATTGCCTTTAATACACATATGTATACATACATATATATACAATCATACATACGCACATACATATATATAAACAGTCACAAGAACTAATGAGTGAGTTTAGCAAGATTCTCGCATGCAGGCTGTTTGTACACAGCTAGCCACTACTTAACAAGCACAACCATTTGTCTCGATGTCACCCTACACTAATCTGAAAGAAGGCCTGGGAGCCTCAAATATCCTGCTCTGGTGTTTCTTTCTTGTCCTCTCAAACTAAATCAGTTTTTCACTTCTGTATGGAAACGACCAACCCAGTGGTCATGAAAGAGAGTCTGAAGACTGAGATTTGGTGAGTGTAAGGCCCATATTAGAAAATGGTCGAGTAGTATATGTGGAGAAATTTAATACGTGACTGTATAAATGTTTAATTCAGGAAATGTGCCTCTTCTAATATCCCTTAAGGAAGTAAGTTTTCATGAACTCAATTATTTATTATATAGGAAAAAGTGGATAAGCCTAAATATTTAGTATCTCTGTATAGGATTTTTTTAAGGTAAATTTTTCTTGTAAAGTGTGAGGAAATGGAAAAGCTAATATTCCGTAGGAGAAATATTTCAGGAAATATATTAAAGGATAAACCTAAAAATGTCTTTATTGCCATTATATACTTAGTTCTGTAGGACCCCTCCCCCTACACTCTTTCTTATAGTACTTTGGGATTGAACTCAGGGACTCTGGCATGCTAGCAAAGCTCTTTAGCATATTCTAACAAAAATATCTTACTTCAAAGATAACCATATTGTGTGCTGAATAACCGACTGACTTTAAATAATGTAATTTTCTTTCCATTTACTAAAATATCTTTCCCTGCTTTGGACTGTGAGAAATTTTAATTTTCAGAACTTTCCTTCCAAAAAAGTACACAGATGAGAAAACTGGAGGCTTCTGCCATAGCCAAAAGTAATGTCAGACCAAAACCTAACCAAAACATCTAAACCACAATATGTTAGCTTTATTTTGTTCAGCAACAAACATTTAAGCACCCTTTCCTTAAACAAAATGGAAACAAGCCAAACATGGGACTGATAAAGGGGAAATTGCATCAAAACTTTGAAATTTGAAGGCAAGGTATCAATTACCAAAAACAAGAAATGCTTTTGTCCTGTCTTTTAGGGGAAGAAAGTTTAGGTATGATGAACCCTTCCTCTTCTTCGTTTGACAACAGCCACAAACTGGAAGAGCCAAATGTTTCTCATCACCAGGGAGAGCTGGTCAAGGAAGCTATTGATGGTTCCTGTGGAACCATCAGTAGCTGGCACTGGGCATTGTCAATGAGGGACCTGCGGACCATGTCTGCCTCCATTGCAGACCTGAAAGGCACTCTTACAGAGCTGGAAGGGGGCTATGGTTAAGGTACCATCCACTATTACGTTTCCTATTGCTGTGTGGCCTGGTATATACTTCTGAGGCCTGTCTGACACTGCCCCCATGTGCAACCCAAGAAAAGACTGCCGCAGAATCTTCCTTCTGACGATGCTAAACAAGTGTCCTAAACAACCGCCTCCCCAACGGTTCAGGTTTTCTTCTACATTATGACGTCTTCTCAGGATTAGACAACTCCCTGCCCTGCCAGCATGATGTTTCTTCTTGGACTAACTGCTCAGAGTGTACCAGTCTGTCTCTTCCTTCCCCTGCTGTCAGCCTTCCTGCTCACCCACCCAAAAGACTTCCTTTCATGTTTCATCCTTCCTATCTTCCCATAGCACCGGCCAAGGGTCTCCCAAGAATGGATACAACTCCAGGGATCGACTTGCAGTTGTTGCAACATCTCCACTGGGTCCAGGGAGAAGTGGTGGCAGCTCGTCTTGGGGAACGACAGCTGCTTCTTCAGCTGCCACACCTAACCCTAAAGCGCTCCCTGGGCGGGACCTGCCTGGAACAGACTGGCTACTGGCATCTTATGGGCCACTTTCACGGGGGATCTTTGCCACCAAACTCTGAGAGCTAGCCTGGATATCGGAAGCTCGAGGTCTCTGCTGCCCATCCTCACCTTCTTCAACCCCTATTCTCCTGTGGCCTCGCAAGGATCTTGCATGGTGATTCTGACTTTCCACTCAGCTCCCTTGGCTTAAGCAATGGCACTACTCAGGCTCAGCTAAGGAGATGTGGTGGCAGTTATGAGCCCCACAGAGCACATCACATGGGCACACTGTGCTTGCACAATTGAGTTCTTGAGGGATGAGCTACTTCCTGTCTTTTGGTGGATGTTGGGGCGGGGCACCAATAGCTCCTGCTCCCTTCAAGCAAGTTCTCATGAGGGTTGGCTCATGCTGAGCTACTTTCTGGCTCTTGGCATGTGGGGTTGGGGAATCACCACCAGCTTCTGTTCCTTGCAAGCAAGTTCTCTTGAGAGTTGGCTCCTGCTGAGCTACTGCCTGGCTCTTGGTAGGTGTGTCTGCTACCCCCCCCCCCCATACAGGCAGAATTCCTGCTTCCCAACTGAGCTCTTCCTCTAGGTGGCTTGTACTGATGAAACCTTTCAGTATAGAATTCCCCTATGATTCTTCTCCATCCTTGACTGTCGCTGCTTCCTTGGCACACAGAAAGTCCGATGCTTCGAAGCTCTCTGTGGCACCAGTGGTACTGCAAGTTGGCCTCAGCAAGCAGGTCCAGTCTGTGTCTAGCATAACTGTAGTTGTTGGGACCATGAGAAATGGGTCTCCTGAGCCAAACTGTTCCCCCTGAATCCAGAATATCCTTGTACACAATGCAGCCCTACATCCCTCACCAGAGGGGCATCCCTTAATGACACTGATAAGTGTGACTGAAAGACGTTAGTGTTGGTCAAGATCAGAGACAGATTCACTGCATCCCTGTAATCATGTTCCTAAAGCTGGACCCTTGTTGGGGAATGGGATGGCATGGGATGAACTAAGAGGCATGTACCCCTGTCCCATAATTGGGAGTCAGGAAGCAGTCAGTAGGTTAGTAACATATATGATGTCACTCTGGATAACATCACTGTGCTCATGATACAGGGGACTCACATGAACTACTATCCAGGACACTGGCCTCTGGTAACATTTCAAAACAAATTTGCCCATAGCAGAAAAGGATTAGCTATTAGCTCAGGTAAACTGTTTCAGTCCATGAACCCATCATGGTCTTGACCTCGTTGCTCATATTCTCATTCTTCCCACTTTTCAACTGGACTTTGGGAACTCAGTCCAGTGCTCCAATGTGGGTCTCTGCCTCTGTTTCCATCACTTGCTGGATGACAGTTCTATGGTGATATTTAATATATTCATCAGTCTGACTACAGGGCAAGTCAAGATCAGGCCTCCTCTCCTTTATTGCTTAGGGTCTTAGGCAGGGTCATCCTGGTGAATTCCTGGGAATTTCTCTAAAGTCAGGTTTCTGCTAACCCTATAATGACTCCCCCAATATAGAGATCTCTTTCCTTGATCTCCTCTCTGTCCTTCCTCCATCTCAACTATCCCATTCCCTCAAGTTCTCCTCAACCCTCCTTTCTTTCCTCCTCTTCCTTTCTAGCCTCCCTCCCTTTTCCCCTACCCCATGCTCCCGGTTTTGTCAGGTGATCTTGTCTGTTTCTAACTTCCAGGTTGATCTATATATTTTTTGGAGGGGAATCACCTTATTACTTACCTTCTCTAGGATTATGAACTATAGGGTCGATGTCCTTTGTTTATAGCTAGTATCCCCTTATGAGTGAGTACATACCATATTAATCTTTTTGGGTCTGGGTTTTCTCACTCAGGATAGTGTTTTCTAATTCTATACATTTGCATGTAAAATTCAAGATGTCACTGTTTTTTTTAAGCTGAGTAGTACTTTAATGTGTAAATGTGCCACACTTTCTTTATCCATTCTTCAGTTGAGGGACATCTAGGTTGTTTCTAGGTTCTGGCTATTACAAATAGTGTTGCTATGAACACAGTTGAAGAAATGCTTTTGTACTATGATTGGGCATCTCTTGGGTATATTCCCAAAAGTGGTATTGCTGGATTTTTGAGGAAGGTTGACTTCCAATTTCCTGAGAAACTGCCACACTGATATCCAGATTGGTTGCACAAGTCTGCATTCCTACCAGCAATGGATGAGTGTTCCCCTTACTCTACATCCTCTCCAGTATAGGTTATCATTGGTGATTTTAATTTTAGCCACTCTGACAGGTGTAAGATGGTATCTCAAAGTTGTTTTGATTTGCATTTCCCTGATTGCTAAGGTAGTTGAACATGACCTTAAGTATCTTTTGGCTATTTGAACTTCTTCTGTTGAGAATTCTCTGTCCAGTTCAGTACCTCAGTTTTTAATTGGGTTATTTAGAATTTAATGTCTACTTTCATGAGGTCTTTATATATTCTGGAGAACAATTTTTGTCTGATGTGAGGTTGTTGAAGATCTTCTCCCATTCAGTAGGTTGCCTATTTGTCTTATTGACTGTGTCCTTGCTTTACAGAAGCTTCTCAGTTTCAGGAGGTCCCATTTATTCATTGTTGCTCTTATTGTTTGTGGTACTGTGGTTATACTTAGGAAGTGGTCTCCTGTACCAATGCATTGAAGGCTACTTCCCACTTTCTCCTCTATCAGGTTCAGTGTGGTCAGATTTATATTGAGGTCTTTAATGCATTTGGACTTGAGTTTGTGCATGGTGATAGTTATGGATCTATTTTCATTCTTCTACAGGTTCACATCCAATATTATGCCAATACCAAGCTGTTTTCATTATTGTAGCTCTGTCATAGAGCTTGAGAGATGGCTCAGAGGTTAAGGAGAGTCTGCATTGTTTTCAAGGAAATAGTATTAAAAGTTGGACAGAAGTGAATTACATAATAGGAATTTCAGCATGAAATTCACTTGGGGATTAATTTTTAAACACTGACTAGTACTTCTGGGAATTTTTGCACATCAAATCACTTCACATTTTACTAAAGTTATGAAATAATTTATATAAGGACTTAACCTTCAGTTCAATTTGGGGCTTACAACTCTTATTAAAGCAATAAGCAAAGGTCTATTAGAACTATTTTTTCTTCATTTGGGTACTGGATATAGCAAATCCATTTTTATCACTAACTTCTAGAAGATTCAGGATTGCTACCATTGCCATAAACACACAAACCTTTTATAAAACAAAAGCTGTGAGGTCAAAAACCTCACCACTGGCAGATGGGTTAGAGCATGCACTGCTGTGAGGACTCAGCTAAGTAAGTTCTAGAACTGCAAGTGAAAACAAGCTCCAAACATTTGCTGCCAATGGCATTTAGGGAGCAGAAACAACACAAGTTGGCAAAGAGAATTGTGTCAAATGAAAACTTGTAATGTTAAATTAGAGACACTCAAATAGATTCTAATTTCCTTTTTGCAAATGAACTTTTCACAAAGACTTCCCAAAAGCACCTCAAGGAGTCCCAGGCCAAACATAACTGAATGTAATGAAGATGAGCAGGTAAAATTAAAAGCCAGACTGGGTTCAGTCTTGGCTGGAGAAAGCAGTTAGGCAACATGGATGGTGACTACAAAATGTCAAGGGGCCAGTCAAACAACTCATTTGAGATTACACACACAGTAAACACTTGAAGGGATATTTATAAAACAAGGCCAAATATAAATTAAACACATTCAAATGAGTATGGTGTCACACATCAAAAATGCCATTTTATTATAAAATAACACAAGAAATTGGACCTCTGTATACTTCCTTCCCCTCAGGGTCTTAAAGCTGCCAGTTCTTGCCAAACAGTCACTGTGTTCCATATTCATATAGTATAAATAACACCAATCTTGTTAAAGAACACTCTGAGTTGAAAATACAGACATTAAATACACAAGAAAATTAAAATAAACATTCAGGACTGGTGAGATGTTGTGGTGGTTATTAGCACTGGCCTCTTTGCCAGGAGACCTAGGCTTCATTCCCAACACCTACACTCAAGACACTCACAAGTGGCTCTAAGGCCACCATCAGGAGATCTGATTCCCTCTGCTGGCCACTGTGGATAATGCATGCATGTAGTGCACAGACATACATGCAGGTAAAACACTTATTCACATAAATTCATAAAAATAAGATAAACCTTAAAAATAAAATAAAAGCAAAAATTAGAAATCAAAAAGAGTTCAAGGATGACTGCCAAGGTGCTCGTACTTGTTGGAGAAAAATATGTGTGTTTGTTTCCTTATGTTCATATTGAGATTATTAGGAAATTTTGGTCTCAGAGAGAAACTCATCCTGTAGCCTGAGCTGTAAGAATATGTAAGAGTGAAATGTTCAGGAAGAAATAAGGGCATAGCTGACCTTAACAGCTAGAGAAGATTTATTGAACATCAGAGAGGTGGCATCTCAAGTTTTGGCCACACAAAAATGAGGGCACAGGGCCCAGACACTCAATGACCAGAATTCAAAAGAATGAAGATTACATTTTTCAAGCTGGGGATAGAGAAGGAGGAAGGGTATTTGCTTAGGGCAGAATGGCGAAATTACCTGTTTTCCTTAGACAAACTGTTTTTGAAACTCTGTGGGGGGTTTGTTTTTGCATCTTGGTAGGATCAGCAGCTTTTATGTGCAGTTCTCAAATAGCTGCCTTTTAGAACTTTGACCTTGTTTTTTTGGGGGGAGGGAGGGGGAGGCATGTTTCTTTACAGGTTACCACCAAACACATGATCCTCTTGTCTTTGCTGTCCAAGAATTGGGATGTTACAAGCTTTAACAGGAAGGCTAGAGATTCAGAAGCTCTTAGAATGCTACAAGAGGACATAAGCCTAGAGACAAGGCAGGAGTCTGGGGAGAAAAAAGATGGGAGTCTCAGTGATAGCACGGAAGTCTGGGGAGAAGACAGTAGGCTTAGGGCGAGGCTAGCAGGCTGCAGGGAGATCTGAGGTCATGAGGCGGGTGGAAAACATCAGGAGAAGACACACAAGAAGGCAAGAGGTTAGGAAGGAGTGCAACAGTCCAGGGGAAAGGTTAGAATCTCTGAAAAACTAGGAATCTGAGGAGGAGGGTAGGAAGCTTCAGAAGAGGGTAGGAGTCTTGGGAGGGATGAAGGGTGGGGAGATCACATGGCTAAAGGAGATGGTTAGTGTCTAGAGAAAGGTCACAGGAGCAGCAGAGGTAGGAAGGCAGGAGACAGCTGAGACAAGCTGGGAAGGAATGCCGGAGTCTAGTAGAGAACAGGAGAATCAGGGAGTAGACAGGAAACTAACGGCTGAGACAGTGATGAGCTAGAGGGCACAAGGCTGGGAGGAGGCATAGGGATAGTGAGAAGATAAGGTGGATGTGAAGAGTCTGGGAAAGAAGACAGAGACCGGGGACACCTGGAGGATGAGTGAGAGCATGAGGGTCAGTTGAAATGTAGCACAGTAGGTTTGGAGAGGCCAAGTGGGTAGAGGGTTTTAGATGGGGCAGCACCCTGGCATACCTGTGGCCTGGCCAAGCTGGGAAACAGAAGAGGTAGGTGAGGCTTTCCCATGTTTCCTGGTAGTGCTTCCAGGGTATTGGGTGGCTCTGGCATCTTGGAGGGTCAATTCATCACCAACAAACAGACAGGGAGCTCCTCCCATCCACCTTCCAGCCTCAGTTCCCTTTTTTGTAGAAGCATCCTGAGATGTAACCTGAACCCTGAATGGGCCAGTGAGTCCTCAGGAAGGTGCTAGAAGAGGAAATATTTGTCCAATGGTCTCCCTATGTCAGGTGGTCAGATAAAATGGACAGTTCTTTTCTGAACCAAACCTCAGGTCTGTCCCCTTCTTTGCATGCAGGCCCAAGGTTAGTCTCTGCAGCTCTGTGCAGCTCTTCTCCAGACTGCCTCCTGCACTCTTGGAGATGGGGCAGGAGGCTGTCCTCTGCCTGCTCTCCCTGCTCTCCCTCTTGCTCCCCTAACCCGGTCTGGGGCATTCCTGAGGCTCTCTGCATCTGCAGACAGGAAAGAACAGGAAATATTGGTTACAATCGTCTCTTCCCCCCACAGCCTGCTTCTCCCATCCTCCCTGTCTGCCCAGCAGCACCTGCGATGACACTGGTGAGACCCAGAAGCCCATCTTCCAGCCATGAGCAGCCTGGCAGCTGTGTGCCACAGGATCTGGGGAAGTGGGAAGGATTCCAGCAGCAAGCATCTGCTGTTGGGTTAGGGTGGAGAAGCAGAGTGCACAGGAAGCCAACTCTGAAGGCTTTTTCTTCAAGCCTTGGTCTTCTGGGTGATGTCTCCCTTCTGTCATCATTTCAAGATGGATCCCTATGTAGAGATGCCTGCCTCTGTTCCTGACCAGCCCGGGGAGCAGCTGAGTGAAGAACCTGCCTAGAAGAGGAAGGGCCTTTCTGGTAGAGGCCTAGAGAGTGGTGGGGTTGCTCAGGCCTTCTGGCCCCGACATAGAAAAGATGCCAGTGTACCTCAGGCACTGATATTTCCCAGTAACACTGTGAGAGAGACATATTCCCTCATCTCATGAACACAATGGTGCTCAAGTACCTGGCTTGGTTTGCCCTTGTTACACACAGAAGAAGGGGGGGCTCAGCCTGCCCTGGACCTGCATTCCCCCACCCCTTCTGCAGTCTTCTTCATGACCTAGAAGGACACTGGGGTGGGGAAGGAGTAGAGAGCTGACAGGGGACCTAGGGAGAAAGAGAGATCGTGGGTTAGGGTAACTGGGCATCTGCTTTTCATTGGAGTAGACTAGAAGACAGGCAGATGTTGAGTTCATGAACAGAGAGGATGGTTCAAGAACTTTCTGAAATTAGTCCTCTCTAACTCTCTGGTGCTTGACCAGGGCCCTCCGAGCAATTGTGTGGTAGTGGACTGCAATGATGGTATTGTGGTTCATGGGAAGTCGAGGAGCTACAGGCTGACACCCATGATATGGCTCTGCTTCTTTGTACCCAGGCTTGTAGCCCCATCCCAGGCATCACATGGGAAAAGCTTCTCCTCCAGATATACTGAGCACAGTCTGTCCAGGAGGCCCTTCTTAGTCTAGACTCTCCAAATGCCCAAGGATGGCCCAAGGGATACTTTTACTATGTCTCCTACACTCCTCAAGCTTCTCTGGCACTGGTATCTCAAGGTCCATGCATTCCATTCTGACAAGGAAACCTTCAGCATGCTGGTCAGCATTGACCTACTGAGAGAAATGAGTATGGAGATGGAGGCCTGCCTTCCTAGACCGCCTGCTCCAGGAAGCCCCTCTCTGCTCATGTCCAGGTATGGGCTATGGTGTGAGGTCGGAGGCACTGGCAATGGACTGGACTCTGGGCCAGTAGATGCGGGTAGAACTAGGACTCTGTTTTGTGTTCGTGTCCCATTCTGGCCCTGAGTAGTCTGTGAGCCTCTGTTTTCCCCGCCCCCTTGGCTACTTTTCTTCCTCCACAGTGTGTGATGGGGTCGTGATGCACTTTATCTCCTTGCTGTCTGTATTGCAAGCAGCGGAGCTTCAATCAGCTCAGAGACTGAACCCGGATGGCCATACATTTCCATGTGTGATGAACTCTGCGCTGCCAGCACTGTCTGGTCAGAGATGCCGTTTCTGATGTTGCCACGTGTTGTTTTCTCTCAAATTTAAAAGAAAAATCTTCGAGTTCAGTACACCAAATACTGTCTGGATGCCTCCTGTTTGTCTAGAGTGCCATACTGTACCTAGTGTGGGGAAGTGGGTGGGGTGCGAGACAGCACTGTCCAAGCCCAGCCGGGGGGTATTCAGAGAGCTGAGAAGGGAAACTGCAGCTTCAGAGCCTCCTCCTAGACCACCGTTGACAGAACCACCACCCTCTGCTCCCCCCACACCAAGTGGGCAACAGTAGAGCCAGGCCCAGGATGTTCCAGTTGTTCTCATCCAGTGTTCAGAGAAAGAAGCTGAAGTTGAGGCTTCTCTTTCATTCCAGGGTATGGACTCAATGTGTTTAATTCAAATAGAGCCTGAAGAGAAAGCGGAAATGCAAGAATGTTCTGCAGACCACTCTGTGCAGCCCAGAGATCCATCTGCAGGAGCAGGTGGTAAAGTCCTTACAGCTGTCTGGCCGGGAGCATGTGAGGAACTCATGACAAAATGAACCACCTGCCACAAGCTGGAGCTGATTGCTGTAGAAACTGACATACGACCATTCCATGGTATGGGGGAAGGTTTTTATTGCAGAAATGAGAGAGAGAGAGAGCACAACCAGAGGCATCTGGAAGAGTCCAAAACAGGAATGAAAGTAGGCAGAACATGGCCAGCATATTACACCTGGTCAGGGCAAGAAAGGGAAGAAAGTTGGGGAATAGGAAAGAGAGAAAATATAGCAAGAGAAGCAGGAGCCTGTCCCACATACAGGTAGTGAATACACACTAGGAATGACAGCATTAAAAGAGGAATGAGTAATGGGCCAAAGAAGTCATTGAACTGGAAGGAATGGCGCACAGGGGAGGTTGTGAGAAGGGCTTGGATGAATGTGGAATGCGGAACAGGTACTTGTGGTACCCGCAAGCACATTGTGCTACCAGCATACACTGCTTAATATGCTGGTAGGAGCCACAGACAGCCACATGTCCCTTCTGCCAGAGATCAGGGAAGGACTCTTCTCATTGGAGGGGAACCAGCTTCACAAGTTCCCAAGGAATGCTAGATTTTATCTAACACCCAGAAACCCTGCTGTTTTCCAGGCTGAGCTCATTTCCAGACATTTGGAGCTTAGGGGATTGAAGTTTCCTTTGGACCTGAAAGGTGACTGCTTTTCTCTCATGACTTTACCTCTGTTCTCTCAGAACTCCATTCTGAGGGGTTACCAGGGAAGCCAGGAGCCCTAGGGCTGAGATGAGGTGGGACTTAGCAAGAGGGCAGGAGGCTCAGTGTGGAGGAGGCTGGGGGAGGCCAGACAGCAAGACTGTGAGAGACTCCCTTGTGGGGGCTGGGAAAAGAACACTCAGGAGTGCAGTAAAGGTGACAGGCTCAAATGCATTGTGGGAGACTAGAGAAAGTCAGGAAGTTTTTGTGGTAGGGTAGAAGTCTCAGGAGCAGGACAGGAGACTCCTGGGTGCTATACAGCAGGACAGGAGGCTCCAAGGGGGTACTATAGACCTTGGGAACATAGAGGGTTAAGGAGAAAGACAAAAAGCTGAGCAGATACCCATGAGTCTCGTGGGGACACTAGGAGTACAGGTAGGAATGGCTGAAGGCTGGGGAGGTGAGCAGAAGAGTGGTGAAGAAGGTAGGAAGCTCAGGGGGTGTAGGATTCTGGGAAGGGTGACAACAGGCTGGGGGATGGTAGAGTGGGGAATGATAGGAGGATGGTCCATGCAAAAGTCGCTAAAAAAAGGGGCAGGAGGCTCAAGGAAAGGTTGCACTGTGAGGAGGGCAGGAGGGTCATCGAGTGGGCCTGAAGGCTAGAGAGGCAGGTAGGAGGTTAAAGGGGAAGTCGGGGATGAGACAGGTAGCTGGGGGAGGACAGAAGGTTTAGAAGGAGGGCCAGAGGCACAGAGGAAGGTTGGGAGACTGAGGAAGAGAGCCAAAGGCTCAGGAATACAGTACCCGAGCCAGGTCAGAAGGGTCAGAAGACCCTATGAATTTGTTAGACTGAGCAGCTGGCTCAGAGGCTGTAGGAGGCTGAGAAAAAGGCAGGCAGAGCTAAGGGACATATGCTAGGGAGGGAAGAGGGTCAGGACCGACGGCCATACTGTTAAGGGAAGGTGGTGTCTGATGGGCAACACAGAAGACAGAGAAAAGGTAAGCTGGACAAGAAACAGGTGGGTTCTTAAGACTGGGGAGGACAGAAGGATTTGGGGTTAACAACAGGCTGGAGGGGGGAATGGGTATCTGGGCTAGGGCAGAAGGATAGGGAACATGGCGGGGGGCTGAGAAGGAACATAGCAGACTGAAGAGAATGGTGGGGGCACATGAGGACAGCCCATGATGAGGAAGGCAGGTGTCGTGGAGGGTATGAGGCTGGGTTGGGGACGAAGAGCAGGGCTGAGTGAAGGCAGAAAGAAGGCTGAGACAGAGGCATAGGCTGAAAGGACAGCTGGGAGCTGGGAAGGGATGGGGAGACTTCAGGAGGAAGGGGCCAAGAGGCTGGAGAGGAGAAGGCTGGAGAGAAGGACACATGGAGAGGAGGGCAGAACGAGGAAGGATGCGAGAGGCAGAAGACTAGGTAGGGAAGGAGACTTGGGACGAAGGAGAAGACAAGGTCCCAGGCTGGTGAGGACTGTCAGTGAATAGGGAAAGGGCAGATGGTAGGTGAGGAGGGCAGAAGGTTAATGGGAGGTTATGATGTTACACGGTGTAAGTCTATTGAGGAAGAAATTATGGCCAGAGGGAAGGAGGGGATTGTGGAGGGCAGAAAACCTAGGAGGTGTGCAGGAAGCTAAGGAATACTTCAGGAGTTGGGGTGGGGTCTGAGAAAGTGTGGGAGTAGGGAGAGGAGTGTAAAGGAGAGCAGAAGCTGGAGAAGGTAGCAGACGTGAGAGAAATGTGGGATATGGACAGAGGCTCAGGGCACTGTAAGGGTCTGGGAGACACAGAAGCCTGAGGAGGGGGGTCTGGGAGCTCAAGATATAATCAGGAATGAAATAGATGGTCAAAGGAAAATTGAAGGTTAGGGGAAGATAGAAGGCTTGGGGAGGGCAGAAATCCAGGAATGGGAGTGATGTGGGATTCCCCTCTGTATGCTATAAATGTGTTTTATTACCACTGTTTAATAAAGAAGCTG
This sequence comes from Microtus oregoni, assembly GCF_018167655.1. Classification (NCBI taxonomy): domain Eukaryota; kingdom Metazoa; phylum Chordata; class Mammalia; order Rodentia; family Cricetidae; genus Microtus; species Microtus oregoni. Next base: position 756,328 of record NW_024543815.1, on the reverse strand, counting down.
CTTTGGCCTATGGTAGGACAGAATATAGCAAGGCAGGAGATCCAAGCAGAGATAGAAGAGGAAGGAATGCGGGGTCAGGAAGACTCCATGTTGCCACACAAGAAGCAAGAACCACAAGCTTCGTGGTAAAATGGAAAGTAATAGAAATGGGTTAATTTAAGATGTAAAAACTAGCTAGAAATATGCCTGAGCCATTGGTCAAACAGTGTTGTAATTAATATAGTGGCTTTGTGATTATTCGGGTCTGTGTGGCCGGGAACCAAATTGTAGTGTCTGTTTACAGAGGAGTAGAAAACCGGAGGCAAGACAGAAGGCAAAGGAGGAGATAAGGATTGTTATAATCCAGAGAAGGACAAGGGGCTAGAGAAGATGGAGAGGTTCCTGGTGAGAGCTGGAATTATAGAACAAGGACAGCAACATGGAGCCTCAAAGGGTGGGTAGGACACTGAAGATGGTTCACTTTAGGATAGGAAGTGGAGGAGAAAGCAAGATACTCAAAAGATAGTCAGAAAATGTGGAGCTAGGCACTGGATTGTGTGTGTGTGTGTGTGTGTGTGTGTGTGTGTGTGTGTGTGTAAGGGGGAGAACTCAGTATACAGAGGAAAGAAAGAATCCTGGAGATGGGCCTGATGCTGAGAGTGGTTAGGAGGTTGACAGAGGGCAGGATGGCAGGGTGAAAGGCACAAGAGTCGGGGCTAAGCACAGAGGGGAAACAGAGCTGATCAGGAAGGCACACACACCCACACTGGCTCAGGATAAAAAGCTGCAGATGAGGACAAAGCCCAAGGCATATGGTATATTTAGAGACTAAAAAAAGGCCTAGGGGTGAGGAGTGCAAGATGATCATGGAGAAGGAGTAAGGAACAGAGATGTCAGCAGTAAGAGGAGTGAGTGGGTAGATGAGAGCAGAAGGATGGATCTGAGGAGAGAAGACCTGGAGAAAGACAGGAAGGCCAGGCAGAGGGAAAGAATCAGAGTGAGAGCAGGTGCTGAGAGACAGAGGAAGGCAGGGGAGAGGATTGGAGGGAAGGAGAATAAGTCCCTTAGGGGAAGGAATGGGCTGAGAGAAGGAAGGATGAGAATGAAGAGGAAGGCGAACAGAAAGCTGTAAGGGTATCTAAAAACATTAGTTAAAGAGCAGGAGGCAGATACTGATCAAGGGATTGGGAGGAAATAGAAGTTTATAGAGAAGGACATGGAGATGGACCGGAGGATAAAGGGGAAGGTGGGAGTCTGGAGAGGAAGACAACAGGCCCAGAGTGAGGGTAGGAAGCTGGTGGGGACAGAAAGCCCAGGAAAAATGGACACTAGGGGATGATAGAGACTCCAAGGGGAGCTAAGAACTGGGCAGGAGGATGCTGTGTAGGGTAGGGGCTTCAATGTGGAGCGTAGAGAATAGGGAGTGACAGGACTCCAGGGAGGGGAGAGGGTATACAGACGTAGAAAGGTAGAGAAGAGAAGTGAGGACTCAAGGGTTCTAGATGCCTGAGGAGGGAGGTCACACACTCAGCCTAAGAGTAAGATGGAGAGAGCAACAACTGGAGAGGATAGTACTAGGGAAACTAAGAAGCAGGATGAGGAAGGTGAGGGAGCAGGGCAGAAGACTCGGGCAAACATCGGGGGATGAAGAGGAGGACAGAAAAATGGAAAGGACAAAAGTTCAGGAAGAACTTAAGAGTCTGGGCAGAAGGGCAGAACCATGGTGACAAAGCAAAAAGGAGCCTAGGGTGAGTAGGTAAGGCTACAAGAGGTTTAACATTCATACAGGTGACTGAAGAGGAGGGAGAGATGGTGAGGTTGGTGGTAGAATAGAGGAGAATAGAATGTAGATGAAGAGGAGGAGAGAAGGAAGCATCCTAAAAGGGCATGATGGTCAGCAGGACAACAGAAGGTTAGGGAAGAGAGCAGGAAGCTCAGGGACAGGGTAAAGGTGAATGGAAGAGGCCAGACACTGCAGAGGGGTTCGGATACAGGTAGATTTGAGGGCATTAGACGGATGGGGTGTGAAGAAGATGGAGCTAAGGACAAGATGGAGGTGACAGGAGACTAGGGAAGAGGGACAAATAGAAGTGTCAGGAGACACACAAAGAGGATACTAGTGAGGAAAATTGTCAGAGTATCCTAAGAGTGGAGAAGACCTGGGAAGAGGTGAACTATTTGCTGTTTACTCCTAGTGAGTGGAACCAGAGGCTCTGGAAATTGAGAATCCTGGGAAAAGAGGTTTATGGGAAGTCTAATGGCTGGGATTGTGCACAAATTCTGGTCAACAAGAAAGGCAATATGCTGGTTTCTGTAAGGTTCACGGGGAGGAAATCAGGTTCCAGGCAGACCCCAGAGACACAGGGCAGTGAGCAGACTGGAGATGATATCATGAGGGATGACAGCTGAGAATGGGAGTACATGCTCCTGAGGAGAGAATGAGGTTCTGGGACAACATAAGGATAAGGAGCATAGGGGTCTTAAAAGAGATTGAAAGGGAGCCAGGTGGTGGTGGCACACACCTTCAATCCCAGCACTTGGGAGGAAGAAGCAGGTAGATTTCTTTGAGTTCGTGGCCAGCCTGGACTACAAGAGCTAGTTTCAAGACAGATTTCAAAGCTACAGAGAAACCCTGTTTTGGAAAATCAAAAGAACGATATTGAAAGGACTAGAGAGATAGTTCAGCAGCTAAGTGCCTTCCTGACTTCAGTTACCCACAACCCATGGTTGTTCACAACCATCTATGATTGGATCTGATGCCTGTTTTTGGCATGTAGACACACATGCAGGCAGAACATTTATTACTTAAAAAATAGTAAAAGAGAAGGGAAGGAATGCAGGGTGAAAGAGAGGAATGGGGGAGCAATTAAGAGTATGATGGGGAGGTGGCAGGAGACACACTGAGATGGCTCGAAACTAAGAGGGTATGCAAGATGTACAGGGGTGAGGAGATGCCACAGGTAGCAGACAGAGGTGGGAAGTGATTACCAAAATTGGAAAGATTGGAAATGTTAGGTCTGAGGATGAAATAGAAACCTTCTGCAAGTAAAAGGGGATGGGAAGAAATGTGTTCTTGGGAAGAATACAGTACTTGGGACCAGAAACAGACCAGGGTACCTCAGAATCTGAGTACCAGACCAGGAGGATCCAACTGAAACTTAACAGGTAGAGAAGTCAGAAGGCCAAGGGCAGGGCAAACAACTACAGAAAGGCTAACATCTCGGTTGAGATGTCAGGAACATGGGGGAAAGATGGCAAATGCTTGGGGAGGAAGGCAGGATTGTCAAGAATTTTAGATCAGAGACTGAGGAAATCTAGTTATCAGGCCTTTCTAGGGAGACTGGAAAGTAGGAAGAAGTCTGAGGAGGGTGGTGAGACTGAACAGGACAGGAGGCTCTGGATGCTCCTAGAAGAATGAGGGAACTCAGGAGTTTGTTAGGATGGGTATTAGGCTACAACAATGACAGGATACCCAGGGTGAGCTTATACTCCAGGAGTAGAGATGAGTGTCTGAGGTATGGGGACAGTCTGTGTGAAAGCTCAGGACCTGGATATGAGTGTAGATGCATGGGAGAAATTCAGAGACTGCCCTGGGACACAGTGCTTCTGAGCAGGGCAGGGTAAGGCGGGAAGTTGATGGAGACATGAGAAGTCTGGGAACACTTAGAGGGGCAGGGAGGACAGGGACCAGGAGGAGAATAGGAGGCATTGGGGGAAATTAGGAGGCCAAGGGAGGAACAGGATGCTAAACAGGTGTTCTCATGTTTGGCAGGACATCAGGACAGTAATGCAGCAGAGAAGAGGATCAAATGGATTGGAGCAAATAACTGGTGAGTTCAAGTACTACAGAAGGAATTTATGAGTCTGAGAGGAAGGCAAGATGTATGCAAAATGTATGCATCATGTACCAGAATGGGTTGGCAATAGTCTGGATGGTGAAAGAAGGATGAAGTTGAGGGGTGAAACAGAAGGACTAAGAGAAGGCTACATATATGCAGAAAGAGTGAAAACCTGGGGTAGACAGGATGGGAGTCTGGGATGGGTCCAGCTTGTTCTCTGTCAGAGGGAAAGTGGATCTTATATGCGGCACAATTGCTGGGAGGGACAGAAAACTAGGCAGGAGGACAGGAAGATGTGCAGGTTATTAAAGGCAACCTGTGTGGGAAGAAGTGTGAGGAAGGATGTAGGTAGGAGAATAAGGAGTTTAATAGAAGGAATGAGTTTGTCTGGAGGCTGGGGGGATAAGGATGAGCAGTAAAAAAGAAGACAAGTGTTAGACAGGGAAGACAGCTCATAGAAAGATGGGGGCAGCTGCACAAGCGTGGGCTTGCAAATATGCCCAAAATTTCAGGAGGGACTGAGGCAGAGAAATCTCTGTCTCAGCACTCAATACAGGTGCCAGCTTTTCCACACACCAGAGGTTTGATGCCAAACTCCCACATGGGATTCACAATGTCTTCAGCTCTGTCCTAAGGGCATCTGAAGAACTCTTCTGCCCTATCCTGGGGCCAGGGGTGCAGTGACTGCTTACAACATTCACACAGGCATTCACAGAAAATATGTAATGATTCTTGAGAGAGGGGTTTTAATAATAGGGAAGATTTTAGCCTTCACCCATGATAGGTGGGGAACTCAGTACTGAATGGAGTTTCTGGTAAAGTGGATTATAATAAGGATTTAGGGGAGGATCTGGGAAAGGTAGGATTTGGAGTAGAGGGAAAGGAGTAAGGGGGAAGGTTACAGAATAAAATTCTTAGACTAGGAAAGAGAGAAGACATCTACAGAGAAGGTTTTTTGTGTCAAAGCATGAAGGAGGAGGTAAGATTGCAATGGGAAGATGTTGGATGAAGAGGGAAGAGGGAAGACACACAAGGAAGGAAAGGGGAGAAGAAGAGTGAAGAGAAAGGATGAAGGAAAAATGTAGGAGAGAACAGGAGGGAAAGAAGAAAGTAAGGAAGAAGAGACAGGAGTTAATAGGAGAGAGGAAAGAAGAGGAAGGAAGAGAGAAGAATGAGAAGGGAAGAGAGAGGAGAGTGGAAGAAAGAAGAGGCATGAGGAATGGGGAAGAAGAGCAGAAATGATGGAGTATGAGGAAAGACAAAGGAAGATTAAGGATGTACAGAAGAGGGAAGAGAGAGGAGGGAAGAGGAGGGAGGTAGGAGGAGGAAAATCAAACAAGGAGGTAAAAAGAAGAGGGAAGAGGAGGGAAGGTGATTGAGGAGGGAGAGGGAGAATTGGATTGAGGAATCAACAGGAGGAAAGAGGGAAGTATGAGGAGGTAAATGGATGAAAATAAAAGTAGAAAGATGATTGAAGTGGAAAGAGAAAGAAGGAGAAGGAAGTCATTGGGACTGGAGATAGAGGAGGGTGAAAGTAAGAGGAGGGAATATGGCAAATAAAAGAAGAAGGAAGAGTAGAATGGAAGAAAGTGAAAAGAAAGAAAAGAGAGGAAAAGCATGGAGGAGGGAAGAGAAGAGAGTAGGGAAGATCATGAAGTAAAAGAGATGGTGGTGCAGGGATGAGGGGGAAGATAAAAGAGGAGGAAAATACAATAGAGAAATGAGGGATGAGAGAAAGACGGAGGAATGAAATAAACAGAAGATAGAAGAGGAAGGTGAAGAGAGGAGAGAAGAAAAGAGAACAGAAGAGGAGGGAGTAGGGAAGGAAAAGGACAGGTGTTTAGAGGGTAGGATGGAAGGAGATGAGAGAAGATGGAATAAGAAGGAGGGAAAATGAATGGAAAGAATGGGAAGAGGCACAGGGGAAGGAGAGATAAACACTAGAATAGATGGAAGAGGACAGAAGAGGAAAGAGTACAGAGGCAGGAAAGGGAAGGAGGAAAAAAGAAGAAAGAGGAGGTAGGAGGATAGAGAAGAAGGAGTTAAGAAGAGGTACCAAGGAGGGAAATATATAAAGGAGGGTAAGTAGTGAGGCAGGAGGAAGGAAAGAGAGAAGATAGATAGGTAGAAAGAGGAGATAACAGTAGGAAGAAAATGTGAATTAGGACAATAAGGATCACTGAACGAGAAGAGAGAAAGAAAGAGGGTTGATTAGGAAAGAGGAGGGAAGAGAAGAAATGAGAGAAAATAAGAATGATGAAATAGAGTACCTGTGGGTGAAGGAAAGAGGAGGAAGATTGTATGAGAGGGAAGGAGTCAAAACAAGTGTAGATGGAAGAGAAGGGAAGAAGAGTGGGTGGGAAGATGAAAAAGAGAGTAGAGGAGGGAAAGTGGATGATGGAAGAGGAGGTTGTGGAAAACGTGGAGAAGTGGGAAGAAAAGGGTAGGGAAGAGGAAAGAAGAGATAAAAAAAGTGAGAGGAAGAAGTACAGAAGAGGAAAGAATAGTAGAAAAGGGGGAGGGTGGAAGAGAAGACAGAAATACAGGGAGAGATGGGGAGAAGTGAAAAGAAGAATGGAGGAAAAGGAAGAAAAAGCAGGGAACATTTAAAGGGAGAGAAGAATGAAGAGAAGGGAAGAAGCAAAGAGGAGACAGGACTAAGAGGGAAGTGGAAGGTGCAGGGAAGAGGAGGAAAGAGTATGGGGTCGATAAAAGAGTAGAGAAATGACAAAAGAAGATGAGGGAAGAGGGAGTAGGAGGGAAGAGGAGGGATAAGAAAAGAGAAGTTACAAGGGAAAATTGAGAAGAAGAAGGAGGAGGAGGAGGAGGAGAAGGAGGAGGAGGAGGAGGAGGAGGAGGAGGAGGAGGAGGAGGAGGAGGAGGAGGAGGAGGAGGAGGAGGAGGAGGAGGAGGAGGGAATAAAGTGGAACCAGACTGAAGAGGACAAAAAAGGGAAGAGGAGGTAAGAGGAACAAGGACATAAGGGAATGGAAGCAGGGAAGGAGATTTGTGAAGAGAAAGGATGAAAGAATAAGAAAGTGAAGGGAAGGGGTAAGAAGAGGAAGAAATAGTGAAGGAAGAGGAGGAAGGAGAGAAGATGGAAGAGGAATGTAAAGAATACCAGCAGGATGAAGAAAAAAGAGTGAATAGGAGGGACAAGGAAAGAGCTATAGGAAAAGAAGAGGCAACAGTGAGGAGATTGATGAGTAGGGGGAAAGAAGTGGGAAGAGTAGAAAAAGGAAGGGAATGGGTTGGAGGAGAGGATTGGAGGGAGGAGGAGGAGGAAGGAGAGCTGACAGGAAAAAGTAGTGAATGAGAAGGGGAAGGAATAGAAGGGAAGAGAAAGGAGGGAAGAGGAAAAAAGAGGAAGGAGAAGGCAAGAAGAAAAAGAACAAAAGAGGACAATGAAGAAAGAAAAGAGGAGGTAGGAAGAAGAACAAAACAGGAAGGGGATAGAGGAAGAAAGAAATATAGGGAAATGGGAGTACAAGAAAGATGAAGGAAATGGAAGAAATGAGGAGAGAACACTATGACTATGAAGGAGGGATGAGGTAAGAGGGAGAACAGAAGAGGAAAAATGAAAAAAGAGAACAAAGGAAGGAGGCACAAGTGAAGTGGATGTAGGATGGAGGGAAATGGAAGAGGAGAGAGGAGGGTGATAGGGTAAAAGAGATTATGTGAAAGGAGAAAGGAGGGACTTGTAGAAATATTGAAAGAGGAAGAGGGTGAGCAGGGAATAACAGCAAGGAGGGAAACTTGGAGTAAGAAATTTGAGGGAAGAGAAAAGTTGAAGGAGGAAGAGGAGGAAGGAAAGAGATGGGAGAAGAGAATATTAGGGAAAGGGAAGAGGTGGGAAGAAAAATAAGAAGGGAAACATTGAGAAGAGAAGGTAGGAAAAGAATAAGTGAGGGAGAGGCATGGAAGAGGGAAAAGATTTCAGAGGTAAGAAGAGCAAAGAGAGGGGAAGGAGAGGATGGCAGAGTACAGTAATGAGTGAAAGAGGAGGAAATAAGGGTGAGAAAGGCTGTGAGAGTGACAGGAAGAGAGGAAAGGAGGAAAGAGGAGGGAGGGGTAAGATGTGTGAAGAGGAGAGAGGAAAATATGAGGAGATTATGGAAACAAGGAAGGATGGGGAAGAGGGAAGAGGTTAAAGCAAAAATGAAAAGGAATAAAAAAGAGGAGATAAGAGCAGGAAAGTGGAAAAAGAGAACAGTGAGGGGAACAGAAAGAGCATGGAAGATGGGGGAAGAAGGAATAAAGAAAAGGAGGAATTAGAATGAGGATGGAAGAAGAAATACAGAAAAGAAGAGAGGGGGAAATGGGAGGGAGGAAGAAGAAGGAGGAGAGAAGAGAGAAGGGAGGAGAAATAATGGGACTTGAAAGAGAAACAATGGGAGAACAGGGTGGTGGACAGAAGAGATAAAAGGACACAAAAGGGAGAGAAGTATAAAAATAAAAGAGAGAAAGTGAGAGTGGAGGGAAGAGATATGATTACAGAATAAGGAAGAAGATGAAGTAGGATGCAGAGAAGAAGAAGGAGGAGAAAGCAGAGGGGAGTGAACAAGAGGGAAAAGCATAGAGGAGTGAGGAGGAGAATAGAGGAAAGAGAAGAGGGAGGAGAAAGGAGGGAAGTTGAGACAATGTGGAAATATGAGAGAAGAATAAATACATGTAAGTTGGGAATGAAGGAAAAGGAAGATAGAATGAAGATGAGGGAAGAGGAATGGATATGAAAGAGAGAAGAGAATGGGTAAGGAAGAGTGAGAGGAGAGGAGAGACAAGAGGTGGGGGAAGAGTGAAAGTGGATGAAAGAGCAAGGAAGAAAGAGGAGGGGATAGAAGAACAGTAAATGAAGAGGAGGGAAGAGGATAGAATAGAGATGTGGAAAAGGGAAGGAAGTGGCTAGAAAAGCAAGGAGGAAGGAAGAGGAAATAGTAGGGAAAAGCAGGGAATTGGAAGAGGATGGAGGAGGATGTATTAGGGAAGCAGAGGGAATACAAAAGGAAAGAGGAATTATCAGGTAAGAAAACTGAAGGAGTAAGAGGAGAGCAATGTGAAGAGAAGGGAGAAGTGAGTAGAAAAGGTGAGAGGTAGGATAAAAGAGACAAGTGGAGGGAGAAGGGAACAATATTGAGGAAGGAAAAGAAGGAAGAAGATAAAAGGAGGAAATCGGAGTGAGGAGAGAACAGTGAAGAACAGAAGAAGGAAGAGGGAAAAGAAAGTATTAAAGGGAAGCTAGTAAGGAAAAAGGAAGAGGAAAGAAAATGAAAGAAGATAGAGGAAGGAATCAGAGGATAGAGGATAAAAGAGAGGAAGGAACAGGGAAGAGGAGAAATTGTGAATAAGAAAAAATGGAAGAGGAATAGGTACGGAAAGAGGTAGGAGGGAAGAGGAAGGAATGAAAGAGCAGGTAGGATGTAAGAAGGGAGATGATGTAAATAGGAAGAGGTTGGAGGTAATAGAGAAAAAGAAGGAGAAGAGGAGTGAGGTAGAATGAGGAGGAACAATGGAAGAGAAGGGAATAGGGAAGACAGGGAATTTGGGAAAGAAGGGAATGAAGGAGAGAGGAAAATGATGAAAAAGAGAGTACAGGGGAAGGGAAGGTAGAGGATACAAGAGGAGGGAAGAGGGAAGCAGAGGAAAGAAGGATAAGAAGGACAGAGCAAGAAATAGAGAAGATAAGGGAGAAGTAATGGAGAGGAAAAAAGTGTTTGGAGGATAGATGAGGGAGGAAAAGGGAGGAAGGCAAAAATGGGGAAGGAAGAAGAGAGAGTAAAAAAGAGGGAAGAGAGAATAGGAGGGAAGGAGAAGTGGATAAAGGAAAGATGAGAAGAAGGAGAATAAAGGATGGTGGGAAGATGAAGGAAAATGGATGAAGAAGAGTATAGGGGAGGGAGAAGGGAAGAGGGAAGATGAGAGAAGAGGTGTGAAAGAGTTAGAGGAGAGGATGAGTGGAGTGAAGAGAATGGAGGGAAAGGGGAAAAAGGATCAGAAATTAGCGGGTAAGAAGAGGAAGTAGTGAAGAATTTGGAGAAAGATGGCAAGAGGAGGTAGGAGAGAAGAGAAGGAAATGGGGAAGCAGAGGGAGGTTGAGTGAAGTGGGAAGTATCAGGGTGATGAAAATGAAGGGAGGGATGATATGGGTATAGGGAAAGGAGGATTCAGGTGTAGGATAGAGGAGAGAGGATAAAAGAAGAGAGAGGAGTGTAGAAAAAGCTGGAAGTAAAAAGATAAATAAGGGAAGAGGAGGGAACAGGGAAAATAGAAGTAGAGAGAGAAAATGTGGATGGAGGGGAAAAGAGGGAAGAGGAGAGGTCAGGAAATAGAATGGAGAACAGGGTTGGTTTCTGGGAAAATTAGAGTGGATGAATGTTTTAGAAAAGAGAAGAAAGAATTGGGAGGAGAGAAGTAGAGGAAGATGGAGAGAGTAAAAGAAGGAAACGGAGGAGATAGGCAAGAGGAGGGAAGGCAAATTTAAGGAAGGAGGTAAAAAAGGGGGCATGGAAGTGGAGGGAGAAAGGAAGGGGAAAGAAGGGTCAAGGTCAAGGGAACAAAATTTGAGAAGGGAAGAGAATTAAGAAGAGGAAGTGGGAGGGAAGTTTAGGGAAGATGAGAATGAAAAAGGAATGGAAGAAGAGTAAAGGGAGGTGAAAATATAGTAGGCATGAAGTGGGAAAGGGGAATTGCAAGGGAATAAAAGAGAAGATGGATGGGAGAGGACTGGAGAGGGCAGAGGAGGGAAGATGGAAGAGAGAAGAGGAGAAAAGAAAAAGGAAGGAGGAGAATAAGGACTGCAGAGAAGAGGAGGGAAGAAAATTGAAGAGGATGAAAAAGGGTGGAGGATAGAAGAGAGAAGAGGGAAGGGGAAATAGAAAAAATAATGAAGTGGGCAAAAGGAGGTAAGAGGAGAAAAGAAATAAGAGAGAAGATAGGGAAAAGGGAAGACAGAGAGGAAGGAGGATAGAAGAATATGGAAGTGGAAAAGTGAGGGAGGGAGGAAGAAGAGAAAAAGTGAATGAAAAAGAGAGGGAAAGGGAAGAAAAGTAGGGATTATTTAAGTGGAGGAAAGACAAAAATGGGCAAGAGAGAAGATAAGAAAAAATGAGAGAAAAAGAAATCAGAGTGGTGAGAAAGATGAGGGAAAAGGAGTAAGAAGGTGTGAAGAGGGAAGAGGAGGGGATAGAAAGCAGTATGCAGAGGAAGAAGAGGAGGGAGTAGAGAATGGAAAAGGAAGTGAAAAGTGCAAAAGATAAGGAGCAGGGAAGAGAATGGAACAGGGAAGTAGGGGGAAGAGAAAAGAGAAAGGAAGTGGAAAAGAAAGAAGGAGCTGAAGAAGAGAAGTAAAAGATGAAGGAGGAAACTGGAAAGAAGAGGGAAGAAGAAATAGGGAAGAGAATGAAAGAGGAAGAAAGAGGAGGGATACAGAAAGAAGAGGAAAGAAAGTGAGCAGGATAGAACAGTGAAGATTAAAGGGAGAGGAGGACAATGTGGGGATGAGGCATGATGATTGAATGGGAGGGAGCAGAGAATAGAAGGTACAATGGAAAGTATGGAGGAAGATGGAAGAAGATGGAGGAGAAAAGAGGTAAGTGGGTTGATAGAGGATGAGAAGGATGGAAAAGGCAGAAAAAGAGAAAGTAAGGAACAGGATAGTAGACAGAGGATGAGGCAGGGAAAGAGAGAAGTAAAGAGAGAAAGGGGGTATGAGGAGAAAATGGGAAGGAATAGGAGAAAATAGAAAAGAGACCCAAGAAGGACAAGGATGGAAGAGGAGGGAAAAAAGAGGAAGGAATAGGGAAGAGGAACATTGAGGGAGGAGGAAATAGAAGGTAAGAGGCAAGAGGGTAAAAGAGGAAGAATGTTGGAAATGGAGGGAAGACAAAGATAAGGTAAAAGCATACACAAGGGAAGAAGACAGAAGAAGGAAGAAGAGGGAGGGGTAAAAAGGAGGGAAGAGGTAAGGAAAGTAAGGGGCAGGAGGGAAGAGGAGGCAACTAAAGGAGGAAGAGTGATAAGGGAATTATTGGGAGCAGAAAAGGACAAGGAAGAGGGAATAAAAGAAAAGGAGAAAAGAGAAGTGTAGGGAAGAATAAGGAGGAGAGGAGTGTAGGGCAGTGAAAAGAGGGTGGAAGGAGGAAAGGGGATAACAGAAGAATAAAAGGAAAGAGAAGGTAAGAGGGATGGGATAAGAGCAGAGATGAAGGAAAATGAGAGAAGAATGAAGTGTTGGGAAAAATAAAGGGATGAGGATGGAGGAAGGAAGAGGAAGGGAAGTGGATGGAAGAAGGAGATGGTAAAAGAGAAGGGAATGGAGAAGAAAAGAGGACTCATTAGTGAATAGGAGAGAGGGAAGACTAGAGGAGGAGAGGGGAGAAAGGAAGAATGGAGAGAAAGGAAGGAAGAGAAGGGAATATGGAAGAAAATGGAAAAGGAGATAAGTCTATAGATAGGAAATGGAGAGTAATTGGTAAGAGGGTGAACAGCAGGATATAGAGAAGAGAAGGAATGAGTGAAGAGGAGAAAGAAGAGAAAAGAGGAAGGGAATAGGAGAGAAAATAGAAGATGAGATAAAAGGAATGAAGAGACAAGAGCATATAAGTAGAAAAATTAGGGAAGAGAAGGTAATAGGGAAGACAAAGGGAAAGGAAGAGGAGTGAGGAAATAAGAGAGAAGGGGAAGGAAGGACAGTTATGAGGAAATAGCGTAAAAGGGCATGAGGGAAGACTAGGGAGAGGAAAGAAGGGAGAAGAAGAGTAAAGAGATAAGGGGCAGGAGGTGTGACAAGGACAGATGAGGGAAGAGAAGAGGAATAACATGAGGGATGCTTGAAGAAGAGTCATGAAGGAAGATCTGGGAAGGAGGAAGGAGGAAGGCAAAGGGAGAAAAAAAGAAGGGGGAGAAAGATGGGAAAAGAACAAGGAAGTAGTAGTAGGAAGGAACAAGAATAAAGTAGAAAAAAGAGGAGAGAAGCAGGAAGAGGGATGGAACAGGGAAGTAATGGGAGGAGGCAACAGGAGTGAGGTAGAAAAAGGAGGACTGGGAGAAGAAGAGAAATGCAAATGAGAAGGGAAGAAGGAAATAGAAGAAAGTGTGGAAGGGAAGCATGAGTAAAGAGGAGGGGGAAAGAAATGGGAGGGAAGATGGAAGGGGATGAGAAAAGAAGAGGGAAGAGGGGAAATGATATAAGAGTTATGAGAAGGGAAGAGGAGAGAAGAATGAAGAGGAGGTAAAAGAAGGGAACGTGGGAGAGAGGAAAAAGGGCAGGAATAGGACCGAGTGGAGAAAGTAGGGAAGAATAAGGAGTAGGGCAATAGAGAGGGGCTGAAAAGGAGGAAAGAGGAAAGAGAGAATAGGAGGGAGGAGGGAAGATGAAAATGAGGGAAGAAGGAAAGAGGAGTGAAAAAGGAAGAGGGGGAAGAGGGAGAAAGCACAGAAGGCAGGAGGGAATAGGTGGGAACAAGATAGGGGATAGAGTATAGAAGAGTAGAAAAGGAAAGAGGAAGGAAGAGGGGAAAACAGTAAGAGGGAAGCAAAGGGAGGAGGGAAGGTGTCAGATGAGGGAAGAGGAGGGAATGCAGAAGAGAAGGGAAGAGGAGGTATAAGGGAACAGAAAATATAAGAGAGGAAGAGGCAGTACAAGGGCGGAGAGAGGATGGAAGAGGAGGCAGGAGTGGAAAGGGCAGGAAAAATAGTAGGGAGGAGGGATGAAAAGTAAAATCTGAGGTGGATGGAGAGAAGAGGTGGGAGGAAGGAACAGAAGAGAAAAGGGAAGAGAGGTAGGAAAGTGGGGAGAGTAGTGAAGAGGAGGGAGTGTGAAGGAGGAGTAAATAGAATGGAGGGAATATGGAATGGTAGACAAGATGAAAAAGAAGTAGAAAAAGAAGGGAAGAAAAGGGAGGAGGTAATACAAAAGAGTAGAAAAGTGATACGAAGGCAGAAGAGAAGGGAGGAAGTAAATAGAAGGAAAGAAGAAGCAAAGAGGAGGTAGGGAAAATAAGAAGAGAGGGCTGGAGAGGAAGAAGAAAGGAGGCAGGAGAAAAAGGTCAGAAGTGTAGGAAATAGGTTAGAGGAAGATTAAGGGGGAATCAGGAAGTGATGGGAAGTTGGAAAAGGAGAGAAGAAGGCAGTCAAGGATGTAAGAAAGAGGAGAGAGCAGGATAGAGGAGAGAGGTGGGAAGAACAAAAAGGAATGCAGTGAAGGATGAAGGTAAGAAGGGGGACGTATGAGATGGAAGGAGTGAAGATGACAGAACATGGAAAACAAAGGAAGAGTGAAGAGAACAAAGAGAATGTAGAGGGAAGCATACGTGGAGGGAGGAGGAAAGCAGAGGGAGAAGGGAAGAGGAAGGGTTGTGTGAAGGTAAAAGAAAAAGAGAAAGAAGAGAAAGATGGTAGGAGGAAGCATGGAGAAAGAGTGTTATCAGGAGAGAGGGGGAAAAGAGAAGCAGATTGAGCAGAAAAGAGGGGAGAAGAGGAAGGAATAAGAAAAATAGGAATGAGATGGTAAGAGAGATGAGAAGAAAGAACAGTGGAAAAGAGTGTAGAAGAGGTAAGAGGAAGGAAGTGGGAAAGTGATGGAAAATGGAAGAAGAAACAGGACAAAGGAGGGAAGGAAGAGAAGGCCTATTGAAGTGGAGGGAAGACAAAAAACAGGTAATAGGGCCTACAAAAATTTTAGAAGAGAGAAGATAAAGGATAAAAAAGAGGGGGCAAGAGTAGTAGAAAAGATGGAAGGGAAGGGAAGAATAAAAATGGGGGAGAGAAGAGGGAAGAAAATGGAAAAGGAATTAAGAAGAAGGAGTAGGGGAAAGTAGGAAAAGGAGAAGACCAGAGAGAGGGAAGAGAAAGGAGGAAAGAGAATGGAAGAATGAAAAATTGGAAATTGGAAAATAGAGGATAGTAGATAGAGAAAAATTTAAGGTGAAAGAATAAGAAAGAGGCAGAACGGCAGGAGAAGTGTTGATTGCCTTGGTGGGCTACTTAGTCTAGGGTTAGTAACCCACCTGGCAGTCAGTTATTCCAGGGTCACGGAGAGGCACTACCTGGAAGATAATGGGCTAGGAAAGCGGAAGGAGGCTAAGCGAGAATTCTTGTCAAAGCCTCAGTTTATTAGAGACGGGGTACAACTTTTATAGGGTAAAGAGTTGGGGGGTGGGCACAGGGGCCTGGGCTCTTGCCGCGTGGTTCACGTTGGTCACATGGTCCGAGTTGGTCCCGTAGGCAGGAGGTTGTCTTCAGTCAGGTCACTGTAGGCCAAGAAGTCGCGAGTTGACACACCTAGATCCCTAGATAGTTTGGAATGTGGGGTGGGTTCCGCTAACAGATAGCTCTCATTAACAGCCAATTTGGGTGTGGGGTAGGCTCTGTCAATAGAACTATTCCTAACACAATTAAGGGTGTGGGGTTCTCTGCAGACTCCCCAGGGTGATGGTTCCTGTAATGATTTTAGGAGGAAATTGGCTCCTAACAGAGAAGGATCAAGAGGAAAGCTGAGATAAGAGGGGGGAGAGGGGGAGAAAGGAAGAGGGAAGAGGAGTGCAGTGAAGAGTGAGGATGAAGGAATGAAGGGAAAGAGAGATGGAGGGAAGAGAAGGGAACAAAAATATGAGAAAGAGAAGAGAAGCAGGAAGAAGTGCTAAGTGGAAAGAAGGGGATTAGAAATGAGAAGTTGAAGAGGAGGGTGAAGTGAAGATGATGGAGTAGAGAAAGGGGAGGAAGAAGAATGCAGATAGAGGAGGAAAAAGGAGAGGATGGAACAGGAGGGAGGCTGAAAGAGAAGGAAGAAGAGGATTGGAGAATGGAAGAAAAGGGGGTGGAAATGAGGAAAGAAGGTCTAAAAGAGAGTAAAGGAAAATGACAAGAAGAGAGAAAGGGATGAAGAGAGAAGAGAGAAGAGGAGGGTGGAGTAAGGAGGAGGGCACAGGAAGAGGAGTGATGAATGGAGAAGAGGGAGGTGAGAAGTGGAGGGAAGAAGAAAGAAGGAAGAGGGTATGAGGTAGAGAAAAGAAGAGCTAAGAGGAGAAAATAAGAAAATGCAGGGTTGAAGAGTAGTAAGAAGGGAAAGGGGATTAGAAGGTAGAAAAGAGAAGAGGAAGATAGAAGGAAAAGAGATGAGGACAGAAGTAGGAAGTGGAGGGAAGTAGAAATAAGAAGGAGGGAAGAAAACGGAAGCTGGAAGGGAAAAGATGAAAGGGGAGAGATAAAGGAACAGGAAGAAGGAGGGAAGAGGTCAGAAAAGGCAAGGGATTTAAAGAAAGCAGAGGAGAGATGGAATAGAAAGGGGTAAGTAGGATGAGGGAAGAGGATGGGGAGGAAAGAGGAAGATGAGGGAATAGGAGAGGGTAGCAAGCAAGAAAGAGCAATACGGAAGATGGATGGAAGAAGATGAAGAGAGGAGAGAAGACAAAGATGAGTTAAAAGGAGAAAAAAGCAGGGAAGTGGAAGGAGGTAGAAGAGGCAGAAGGAAGAGGAGGGCAGATTTAAGGGGCTGGAGGATGAAAGAGGCAGAAGGAAGGAGAAAGGAGGATGACTTGTGTTGTTGGGGTTTCTGTCCTGCCTTGTTCCTGCAATTAGTAAGTCCCAAAGAAATCACACAGAGGTCTACATTAGTTATAAACTGGCCCATTATCTCAGGCTTCTTATTAACTCTTATAACTTATATAGCCATTACTCTTATCTGTGATAGACATGTGGCTCAGTACTTTATTCAGCAGGGCAGCCACATCTTGCTTCTTCTGTGGTTGGGTCAGAACTGCAGACTAAGCTTTCCTCTTCCCAGATTTATTCTGTTCTCATTGACGCACCTCTACTTCCTTTCTGGTTGTCCTGTCTATACATTCTGCCTGGCTACTGACCAATCAGCATTTATTTAAAATATAATCAACAGAATACAGAAAATTGTCCCACACCAGAGTTGTGAATAGAAGGGAAGAATAGAGTGGAGTGTGGAGACAAAAGGAGTTTGGAAGGAATCAGGAGTGTAGAAGAAAGACAAGAGAAGGGAATAGAGAAAAGGATTAAAGAAGATAGAGGATAGAATTGGGAAAAGGAGGGAAGAGGAAAGAAGAGGGAGAGTGAAGGAAAGTGGAGGGAAGAAGAATCAGGAAGGATGAGGCTGGAAGAAGCAAGGGGAAGAAGAATGATGAGAGAAGACGGAAGTGGAGGAAAACAGAAGAAAGGGGATGAAGGAAAGATGAGAGAAGAAAAAGGAGAAAAGAGGGTATAGGTGGAAGGAGGTTGGAGGAGGGAATAAGAGAAAAAGAAAGATGTGAGAAGAGGAGAGAAAGGAAGGAGAAGATAATGGTATTGATAGTAGGAGGAAGAGAAGAGGAGTAAATGGTAAGGGGAAGGATGAGGGAAGAGGAGAGATGAAGGACAAAATAAAAGAGTATGTTGGAAAGGAGAGAAAATGGGGAGTAGAAAAGAGGAAGGAGAGGGAAGATTTGAGATAAGTGAAAAGACAAGGGGGGAAAGAAGGAATTGGAAGGAGGCTGGAAAGAAAGTGGAGGAGCAAAGAAGAATTGGAGGAGTGTAAAGACAGGAGGAGAGAAGACATGGGAAGAGGGGAGAGAAGAGAAGCAGGGAGTAGAGACAACAATGAATATGGAACAGTGATGATGGAAAAGCAAGCATGTAAGCAGAGAAGAAAGAATATGAAGAAGTGAATGAAAGGGAAGAAGATAGAGAACAGAAGAGGAAAGGAGTTGGTAGAGGAGCATGTAGGAGAGAGAAGAATAAGTGGAGCAGATAGGTAAAGCACGAAAGTAGAAAGAAGAGGGTTGTAGATCAGGAAAATAAGAGGCAAGATTGGAGAGAAGGGAAGAGCGAAGATAAGGGGAAAGGATATAGGAAGGAATGAGTGAATGAAGCAAGAGGATGTAAAAGGGAAGGGAATGAAGAGGAAGAAATAGGAAGAGAAAGGAAGTGTGGAGGTGAGATGAGGGCAGAGGGGAAGAAGTAGGGAAAGGAGGAAAGAAGAGAATAAAGGATGGAAGGTGAGAAAAGAGGAAATGGAAGGAAAGATCTATGAGAAGCAAGTGGAGGAGAAATGGAAGAATGGGGAGAATGGAGGAAAGAGAAGAGGGAATATGAGGGAATGTAGAAGAGAGGAGAGAAAGGAAGTGGAAAATGTAGTAATGAGGAAAATCCAAGATGGGGAAATAAGAGGGAGGAAGAGGAAGTAGAAAATAATATGGTGAATGGAATAGGATGGAAGTGGGAAGAGGAAGGAAAAGCAGAGATGAGGGAAGACTACAGATTAGAGAGGATGAAAAAGGAGAGTAGATGATGAAGGGGGAAGGAAGAGGTGAGAATATTTAAGAGAGAAGGGGGGAGAAATGATGTGGAGGCATAGTGAAGACATGATAATAGGAGAGAAATGGGAAGAGGGTAAAGAGGTAAGAGTAGGGAAGTGGGGAGCAGAGAGGAGGACAGAGAATGGAAGGTAAGAGAAAGGATGAAGTAAGAGCAGGGGGGAGAAAGAAGAGGGAAGAAGTATGGAAGAAGAGGAAGATGACAATTGGAGGGATAAATGAAGTGGACAGAGGAGGCAAGAAAAGGGAGGATGGGAACAGAATTGTGGAAGGAAGAAGAAAACATGAAGGAAGAGCAGGTAGGAAAAAGGAGGGAAGAGGAACAAGGAGGCAATAGGAGGGAAAGGATTACAGAAGGAAATGGAGTGAACGGGAAGTGGGTATAGGAATTAAGAGGGTAGAGAAGAGATGAGGGAGGAAAGAGAAAGGAGGAAAAAAAAGAAAGGAGAGAATGGGATACAGATAGTAGAAGGAGTGAGGTGCATGGATTAGTGGTGTGAAGATAGAGTAACTGAAGGTATAAAGAGGTGGAAAGAAAGATGAGAAAGGAAGAGAAAGAAATGGGAAGAGGGAAGAAGGGCAAAGTGGAAAAATGAGGGTGGAGAAAGAGACAACTCAACATAAAGAGGGAAGAGAAAAGAGGAAGAAGGAGAGAAACTGAGTGAGAAGACAAAACAGAAGAGGGGAGAACAATAGTTGTAGGAGAAAGGAGAGAAATAGATGTAAAGAAAAGGAAGGATGCAAGAAGGAAGAGGAAAGAAGAACAAAGAGCAATTTGGCAGTACAAGGAAGATAAGGGTGGTCTGAAGGGGAAGGAAAATGAATAGGAAAGGATGGAGGACAGAAGAGGCAACAAGGAGAGCATGGAAGCAGAGGATGGTGAATGAGGGAAGAGTAAGAAGGAGGGAAGACATGTGAAGGGGATGGAATACAAGAAATGGTGGAAGTAGAATGAGGAGCACTGAAGTGGGAGGAGGAAAGAGGTTGGAGTTCTGATGGTAGAAGCAGGAATTTAATGCAGGAAGGAAAAGAAGAGAAGAGGATTGAGAAAAGAAAGAAAAAAGGGAAGACAACTAAGGAGGTTAGTGGGGGAATCTAGATTAAGTAGAAATGAGAGAGGAAAGAGAATAGAGTAGAAAGCAGGGAGGTATAAATAAGAAGGAATAGGGAGGAAGAAATTATAGGGAAGAGGGAGAAAAAAGCACGACACTAGTGAAGAGAAGAGTGGGTGTGGGGGGAAGAAGATGGCAGACGGCAGGAAAACATGGAAGAGGGAAGGATGTGGAAAGAAGGACAGAAGAGAAAACAGCACAGAGGAGGGGAGAAGAGGAAATTGTAGGAAAGAATCAGGTAGAGGAGGCAATAGGGAAGAGAAGGCAGGAGGGAAGAAAAGGGAGGAGGAATGTTAGAAGAGAAAAGAGTATGGAGGGAAGTTGAGAAAGGGAAAAGAGGTTAGAGAAAGGAGGACTAGAGATAGTTAAAAAAAGTAGGGGTGAGAAGGGAGGGGAAGTAGAGGGACAAAGGAAGAGGTGCAAGGAGGGAGAACAAAGGGAGGAAAGAGGGAAAATGTGGGTGTAATAGTAAAGAGGTTTGAATAGGAGGAAGGAAAGAAGGTAAGGGTGGAGGGAGAACAGATGAGATGGGAGGTGTGAAGATAAGCAAGGAAGGGGAGGGAAGACAAATGAGGACTGTAATGGAAGGAAGAGGGAAGAAGTAGGATGAGAGAAAGATAGAAAAGGGAGGATAGAAGGAAATGTAAGTAGGGTTGAGGAATAAAGAGGAGAGAAGTGGGAGTAGGTAATGTTCGGGTTTGGAGAAGTGGGGTGAGGGGGAAAAGGGAGGAGAGGAGTGTTGAAGAGGAAGAAATAGGAAGGAAGAAGGAAGAAGATTATAGAGAATACAGAAGTAAAGAAGAGACAGATGAAGGGAAGAGGAGGGTGGAAGCAAAGGGAAGAGGTAATTGGATAAAGAGGGAGGAAAGAAAAGAGAAGGGCATGAAAAGGACATATGAGGGAGGAGGAACTAGGATGGAGGAGGAGGAAGAAAGTGGATAAAAGAAGATGGCATGGGTAATAGGGATAAAAAGTAAAGATTGTTAAAGAAGAACAGTAAAGAGCAGGTAGAAAGGAAGAGCCAAGCAGAGGCAAGAGGACTAGGTAGGTTGAGTAAACAGGAAGGAGGAGGTCTGAAGAGGGGTGTGGAAGAGGTTTTGGGGGTAAAAGAGGGAAGAGAAAAGAAGAGAGAATGAAGGGAAAAGGAAGTGTAGGGAGGGGGAGAAGTGGAAGGATGCAAGAGGAAAGAGGAGGCAGGAGGAAAGGGCAGGAAAGAAATGAGGGAAGAGAAGATAGAATGAAAAAACAGGAAAGAGGAGTATTAAGAATTGGTAGAGAAAGTAGAGGAGGGAGGAGAAAGGAAAGAAGTGGAAAGATAATGTAATAGGGAGGAGGAAAGTGAAGGAAGAAGGAAAAAGGAGGAGATGGCAATAGGGGAGGAAATAATAGAGGGAAGAATAAAAAACATGGAGTAGATGTGAGAAGGGTAGGAGGTAGAAGGAGTTGGGAAGAGGAAGGCAGAGGAGATAGTAGCAAATAGGAGAAAGATGCGATGAGGAGGGAGATGTTAGAAGGGGAGGGTACACCAGTATTAGAGAAGGAAGAAGGAAGGAGGGAGCAGGACAAGGAGCATTTTTGAGGATATAAAAGTGAAGGAAGAGAAAGAAATAGGGGTAAAGGAGAAGGAAATAAGAGGGAAGAGAAGAAAGGATGGAAATGATGAAAGGGAGATCAAAGAGGAGGGAGGAGGGAAGAAGGTGGAGACGGGGACAGGAAGGAAAGAAAAGTGGAAGGAAAAGGGAAGAGGAACAAGACGGGAGGAAAGAGGTGAGAGGAGGGAGGAAGAAAGAGGCATGAAGAAGAGGAATAGAAGGAAGGTTCCCTATGGGTAGAGGAGGGAAGGAAAGAGTGAGAGGGAGGCAGGAAACTAAGGGAAGATCAAGGAGGAAGATGATGGAAGATGAAAGAGGAGGGAGCAGAATAAGTGGGAGGAGGTGGGAGATGAGAGTAGGGGGAAGGAGAGAGAGGAAAGTGTAAGGAGGAGGGAAGTGGGGATAAGAGGTTAGAGAAGGGAAGAGAAAAGACACAGGATAGTTGAAAATGTGGAAAGAGATTGTTTGAAATAAAGAAGAGTGAAGAAAATCAAAGAGGGAAGATAAGAGAAAAGGAAATAGAGGAAGGAAAAGGTAGAAAGAGAGAAGAGAGAAGTTGGAATTTGAAAAATGAGCTAGGAGGGAAAGAAGAAAGGAAAAGGGAAACAAAGCAAATAGGGAGGAGGAAAGAGTATGGAACAGAGAGGCAGAGGAGAAAGGAGGATGGAAGATGGAGAGGAATAGGGAGCATGAGTAAGGCAGATGAATAAAGGAAGACTGGGGATGAGGAATATGATACATCAGGAGGGAAGAGGGAAGAGAGAAGGAAGGGGAGGAGCCAGAGAAGAGTATGTAAGAGGGCTAATGAAATATAAGGGAGGAGGAATGTAACAGGAAGAAGGAGGAAAGTGGGAGAGGGAGGATGAAATGATGGAAAATGGAGGACTGAAAGGAAAGAGTAGGGATGACTGAGGAGGAGTAGAGAAAAAAGGAGAGCTTCCAGGAAAGGAGAGAACTGGAGAAGAAGGAAGGGGAAGAGGATCAAGAAAGGGAGACAGGGGACCAGTGATAGGAAGCTGAGGTCAAAAGCATGGTGCTCAAATGAGCCTAGGATA
Organism: Microtus oregoni; assembly: GCF_018167655.1. NCBI lineage: Eukaryota > Metazoa > Chordata > Mammalia > Rodentia > Cricetidae > Microtus > Microtus oregoni. The sequence continues at coordinate 734,439 of NW_024543815.1, read as the reverse complement.
ATCGGGAGATAGGCAGTAGATGTGTGTGGGGAATAAAATGATGAGGGGGTAATGTGATAGTAGGGGAGACTAGAAAGTAGGATGAAGAAGGTGACAGAGCAAAAGACTCAGGCAAACATTGGAGGGTGAAGAGGAGGACAGAAGAGTTGGAACGACATAAGTATTTAGTAGACTTAATGAGTCTGAACAGAAGGGCAGAACCCTGGTGACAAAACAAAAAGGAGCCCGGGGTTAGTGTGGAAAGCTATAAGACACTTAAAGTATGTAGAGTTGACTGAAGAGGAGGGGGAGATGGTGAGGGTGATGGTAGATCACTGGGTAAGAATAGAGAAGAATAGAATATAGATGAAGAAGAGCAGAGAAGGTGGTGCACTGAAACGCTATAATGGTCAGCGGGACAGTACAGTTGGGGAAGAGAGCAGGAAACTCAGGGACAGAGTAGAGGTCAAGGGAATATGCCAGACACTGCAGGGTGGTGAGAATACAGGCAGATTAGAGGGCATTAGAAGAATGGGGTGGAAAGAAGATGGAGCTGAGAACAATATGTTGGAGGTGATAAGAGTTGAGGGAGGAGGGACAAATGGAAATGTCAGCAGATACACCAAGGTTATTAGGGAGGAACATGATCAGAATCATAAGAGTGGAGAAGACCTGGGAGGAGGCAAAATGTTTCCTGTGTGTGCCTAGTGAGTGGAACCAGAGGTTCTCGAAATCGAGAAGTCTGGAAAAAGGTTCATGGGAAGACTAAAGGCTAGGGACATATACAAAGTCAAGTCAGGAACATAGGCAATGGGCTGGCTTCTGTAAGTCTTAGGGGGAGGGTATCAGGTTGCAAGAAGACCCCAGAGACACAGGGCAGTGAGCACACAGGAGATATCATAAGGGATGGCAGCTGAGAATGGGGTACATGCTCCTGAGTCTGTGGCTCTGGGACAACATAAGGATAATGAGGATAGGGTAAAAGAGATTGGAAAGTCTAGAGAGATGGCTCAGCAGGTTAATGCATTTGTTGCTCTTCCGGAAGTCCTGAGTTCAATTCCCAGCAACCAATGGTTGCTCACAACCTAAAATTGTGATCATTTATAATTGAATCTGATGTCCTCTTTCAGTATGTAGATATACATGCAGACAGAGCACTTACTCCTTAAACATGCATAAAAGGGAAGGGAAGGAAGGGAGGGAGAAGGAGAGAACAGGATAAGAGTAACAGGATTGTGGCTAGGAGGGCAGGAGACACAGTGGTTGGCCAGAAATAATAGGGGACTCAGGAGGGCAAGGGGTAAGCAGATGTCATGGGTAGAGAGGCCAGAGGCAGGAAGTGCCAAAGATGGGAAGATTGGAAATGCTAGGTCTGAGGATGGGGATAGGAGCCTTCTGCAGGTGAAAGGGGAAAGGAGAAAAGCATGTTTCTGGGAAGAGTACAGCTCTGGATTCAGAAGCAGACCAGGGTATCTAGGAATCTGAGTACCAGGCAGGGAGGATCCAATTGAAACTTAACAGATGGAAGACAGAAAGATGGCATGTCAGAAGGCCAAGGATAGGGCAGACAATTGCAAAAAGGCTAACATCTGTGTTGAGGTGTCACGTACGGAAAAAGGGCAAATGCTTGCAAAGGAAGGCAAGATTGTCAAGAATTTAATTCAGAGACTGAAGTAAATGAGAAATCTAGTTATCAGGGCTATAAGGGGGACTGGAAAGGAAGGAGGGTCTGATGAGGATAGTGAGACTGACAAGGACAAGAGGCTTGGGGTGCTCCTAGGTGGACCAAAAAAATCAAGAGTTTGAGATGATAGGAAGTAAGCTAGGACAATGACAGGATAGCCAGGGTGAGTTTATACTCCATGACTAGAGGGAAGTGTCTGAGGTTTGGGGACAGTCTGTGTGGAAGCATGGGGCCTGGATATGAGTATTGAAGCATGGAGGAAATTCAGAGACTGCCCTGGGACACAGTGCTGCTGAGCAGGGCACGATACGCACCAAGAGCAAAAAGACTGGAGTAAGGTGGGAGGTTGGTGGAGACATGAGAAGACTAGGAGCACTTAGAGGGGTAGAGAGCACAGAGACCAGGAGAATAGGAGGCTTTGAAGAGAGTGGGAGGCACAGAAATCTGAAAAGATGGTGACATACTTGTCAGGTTAGGAAGAAATGGATGCAGCAGGGAGGACAGCCAAAAGATTTGAGCAATAAACAGGATAGTTCAATTAATGTAGTTTAAGAGTCTGAGTGGAAGGCAAGATGTATGCTGCAGAGAGCATCATGTACCAGATGCCATGTTCTAGTGTTGGCAATAGGCTGGGTTGTGAAAAAAGGATGAAGCTGTTGGATAAGGAAGTACAATAAAGACAAAGATACCCATGTGCATAAAGAGTAAAAACCTGGGATGGATAAGAAGGAAGCCTGCAATGGGTTCAGCTCACTCTCTTCAGGAGGGCAAGTAGCTCATATGTATGACAACATGACTGGGAGGGACAGCAAGCTAGGCAGGAGGACAGGAAGTGATGCAGGTGATCAGAAGCAGTGTGTGATGGAAGGAGAATGAAGATGTAAACAGGAGAATAAGAATGGTGAAATGAGGCCTGGGTTTGACTGGAGCCTGAAAGGATCAGGGTGAATGGTGAAAAAGACAAGTGTCAGACAGGGCAGAAGCCTCATAGAAAGGTGGGAGCTTGTTGTACAAGAGTGGTCTGGGAAACATTCCCACAATTTCAGATAGACCACGGGAGACTAGGGGCGCACTATCTGTCTCAGTACTCAGGACAACTGCCTGATCTTCTACAGGCCAGAGGTTTAATGCCAAACTCCAACCTGGTGTTCACAATGTCTTCATCTCTATGCTAAGGGCACATGAGGGATTATTCTGCCCTATCTTTAGATCAGAGATGTAGTTGCTGCTTTGTAAATACACACAGGCATTCATAGAAAATTTGAAATGATTCTTGGTAAGGGATTTTACTATTTGTGAAGATATTTCCTGCACCTGTGTTTGGTGATGAACTGAGCTCTAGAAGGTGTTTCTGGGAAGGGTACATTCTAAGTAGGGTTTACATGAGGATGTGGGGAAGGTGGAATATAGAGTCTAGGGAAAGGAGTAGGGAGCATGTTACCCTATGGCAGGGTAATGGGCTAATATAAGCTATAATAGTTAATAAGAAGCCTGAACAAGTGTTCCAATCAGTTTATAACGAATGTAGACCTCTGTGTGATTTTCTTTTGGAACTAAATGTCTGGGGGACTGGGTAGGACAGAAACCTCAGACAACAGAAGGGAGTCAGGTTTTCTGGTCCATGTGTTTAATCACAACCTGAAGGGGACATGGGAAGATGAATCTCTGAGTTGCAGGCCAGCCTATGCTACTGATAAACTTTCAGGGCAGTGGGTTGTTACAAAGAGAAACTCTGTCTACCTAAACAGAAGGATCAGAAGGAGAAGGAGGATCAGAAGGAGAAGGAGGAGTAGGAGGAGGAGGAGGAAGAGGAGGAGGAGGAGGAGAAGGAGAAGGAGAAGAAGAAGAAGAAGAAGAAGAAGAAGAAGAAGAAGAAGAAGAAGAAAAGACAGAAAAGGAAAAATGGTGAAGCAATAAGGGAAGAGGGAAGAAGGAGGAAAGAGGAGCCAGGAAGATAGGGTAAGAAGGAGGGAAGAAGAAATGAAGAAGAAAATGTGAAACCTTTGAAGGGAAGAGGAGGAAGGAGAATGGAGTGGTGCAGAAAATGAGCAAAGAAAAAGAGGGAGTAAGGAAGATGAGGGAGGAGAGAATATGATGGAAGGTGCAAGCAGAGAAAAAAGAGAGGAAGAATGGATGTTGATGAGAAGTTGAAGGAAAATGGAAGAAGAAGAGAATGGAGGATGAAGAAGGGAAGGGGGAAGAAGACAAAAGAACAGGTAAGAGGGAAAAGAGTGTGATTTTAGGAAAAGAAGAGAGAGAAAGAAAAAGGCAAAAGGGAAAAAGGAGATAATAGGCAGTAAAAGGAGAGATAGATTGGAATCAGAGATCTCTTTCTCCCCACTAGTTCTTGAATAGCCACATAGAGGCTTACTATTATTTATAAATACTTGACAGATAGCTCAGGTTTATTATTAGCTAGTTCTTACATGTAAATTAAGCCATTTAAATAATCTATATATTGTCATGTGGCTATGTCTTTTACTGGTCTGCTTGCATGTTGCTTCTTGGGAGTCTGTGGGCATCTCCTAGACTCCACCCTTCTTCTCCCATATCTCTGACTTGGCTTTGCCATAGGTCAAAGCAGTTTTATTTATCAATCAATAAAAGCAACACATATCCACAGCATACAGGAAGACATCCCAAAGAAAAAGATGGTGAGGGGGGAAGTAGACAAGAGGGAGAAATTGGGAAAAGGAGGGAGGTTAAAGGAAGTGGGGATCATCAGGGGGTCTGGAAAAAGAAGGCAGTATTGAGGTGAGGTATAGGGATAAGAAAGCATGACAGAAAAGGGAAGAAGAGTGATGAGAAAGGGGGAGACATGAAGGAAAGTGAGGGAGAAGAAAAGAGGGAAGAAGAGGAAAAGTTGATGAAAGTGGAAGAAGGTTAATAAGAAAGAAAGAAGAAGAGGAACAGGATAGAGGAGGAAAAGTAAATAAGAGGGAAGGGAAAGGAGGAAGGAAAAAGGAAGACTGTGGATTAGGAAAGATGAGAGGAGGGAAGAGAAAAAAGATGAGGTAGCAGATAAGAGGAAGGAAAGATGGAGAAGAGGAGGGAATAAAGAAGAGAAGGTAAGAGAGAATATAAAGGAAAATTGAAGGGAATATAAGTGGACAAAGGGGTGAAGGAATACAAGAATAAACCTAGGGAAATAGATGGGTACAGGAAGGGGGAAGAGGCAAAGATCGAATACGGAAGAGGAGGAGAGAAGAGAGAAAAGGAAAGAGGAGTGGGAAGAGGAGGAAATTGTAGAAAAGTATCACATAGAGGAGGCAATAGGGAAGAAAAGGCAGGAGGGAAGAAAAAGAGCAGAAATATTAGAAATGGAAAGAGGATGGAGAGAAGTTGATAAAGGAAAAGAGCAGGATAGAGTGGGGCGGACTAGAGATGGTCAAGAGAATTGAGGGGTAAGGAGGGCGGGGGAAGTAGAGGGAGAAAGGAAAGGGTGCAATGAGGGAGAACAAAAGGAGTGAAGAGGAAAAATGTGGGTGGAAGAGGAAAGAGTTGGGAAACGGAGGAAGGAAAGAAGGGTAGAGAGGAGGGAGGGCATATGAGAAGGGAAAAGAAAAGATGAGCAAGGAAAAGGGGGAAGAGGAAAGATGACTCTAGAGGAAGGAAGAGGGGAGAAGTGTAAGAAGTATAAAATAGAAAAGGGAGAAGAGAGTAAAATGTAAGTAGAGAGGAGGAGCAAAGGTGAGAGAAGTGGGAGGAGGGAGTGGTAGAGGTTGGGAATGAGGAGTCAGGAGGGAAAGGGAGAAATAAGAAAAGTGTTGGAGAAGAAGAAATAATTAGGATAAAAGAAGAGAGAGAAGGAAAAAGATTGCAGAAAAACAGAAGAAAGGAAAAAGTGAGAGATGAACAGAAGAGGAGGGTGGAAGCGAAGGGAAGAGGGAATTGGATGAAGGGGAGGGAAGAAAAGATAAAGGAGTTATAAGGATATATGAGGGAAGAGGAGGGACTAGGGAGGAGGAAAGAGAATGGAGGAGGAAGGTGGATGAAAGGAGGTAATAGGGAGAAAGAGTGAAGATTAGAAAAAGAAGATGAGTAGGGAAGAAAGAAGATGATCTAACAGGAGGGAAGAGGAAATATAAGTGAGGAAGAAGACAGAGGAGGAAAGAGGATAAGGGAGGAAAGAGCAATAAAGAGCAGGTAGAAAGGAAAAGGGAAGAGGAGGGAGGAGAAGGAAAGAGGCAAGACTAGAGAAGTAGTCAGAGAAGTGAATATGGAAGAGGAAGGAATAACTTGGAGGGAATGGGAGAAATGTGACTGCAAGGAAGAGGGATTTTACTAAGGATAAGGGAGGGAAAGAGAAGAATAGAAATACAGGAAAAGGGGTGAATAGAGAGGAGGAAATGTATGTAGGAAGGACAAAGGGAGGAGGAAGGACAAAGGAAAATCATGGAAGAAGAAAATTGAAGTAACAGGAGAGAAAACTGAACAGGAGGGATGAGAAAAGATGGAAGAGGAAGAAGGAGGGAAGAGGAAGGAGGAAAGTGGAAGGAGAAGAACTAAACAGGATGAGTGAAGAGGAAGGAGGAGGTCTGAAGAGGGATGTGGAAAAGACTGTTGGGAAAAAGAAGGAATAGGAGGGAAGAGAGAAGTGGAGGGAGGAAGGAAGTGGAGGGAGGGGATAAGTGGAAGAATGCAAGAGCAAAGAGGAGGCAGGAGGGAAGAGAAAGAAAATGAAAGACTAGGAAGGAGGGAATTTGAGAAATAGTAGGAGATGTAGTAGAGGGATAAAATAATGAGGGGGGAAAAGGTAATAAATAGTAGGGAGACTAGGATGTAGGAGAGAAAGGTGACATAGCAGCAGACATAGGCAACATTTGACAATGAAGTGGAGAGCAGAAGAATAGAAAGGTCTTGCGTATTCAGAAGACTCCATAAATCTGGGCAAATGGCCAGAACCCTGGTGACAAAACAGAAAGCCTGGGGTGAGTTTGGAAAGCTATAGGACATTTAATGTATGTACAGTTGACTGAAGAAAAGGGGGAGATGGTAAAGGTGATGGTAGATCACTGGAGAAGAATACAGGAGAATAGAATGTAGATGGAGAAGAGAGAAGGAGGCACACTGAAAGGGAATAACTGTCAGCAGGATGTAGGGAAGGTAGGAGACAGTCTCAGAAAAGTAATAAGAAACAGGTTTACTATTGCAGAGTGAAATCCTTTGACTAGCAAGAAGAGTAGGCACCTATAGAGGATGTTTTCAGGATCAAATAATAAAGTTTGATCTAGGTAGTTTGGCAAATAAGTCTTATTTTGGGATTAAGTTGTCTATTTGGTGAAGGAACAGGGGAGGAAGTCAGGTTTGGTGGTACATGTATTTAATCACAACATAAGTGAGGCATAGGAAGATGGATCTCTGAGTGACAGGTCAGCATATCCTACTGTTCAATTCTCAGGGAAGCCAGGGTGGTCAAATAGAGAAACTCTGTCTAGCTAAACAGAAGGAGGAGGAGGAGGAGGAGCAGAAGGCGGAGGAGGAAGGAGAGAGATGGAGTGAATCAGTAAGAAAGGAAGAAGAAACAAAGAAAGAGGGGAGAAGTCAGGATGAAAAGGGAATGAGGCTGCATAAAAGAGGGAAATAGGAAAGTGAAGAAATAGGAAGGACAAGAAAACAGGAGGGAAAAGAAAAGAGAGAAGGAGGAAGGAGGAAGAAAAAAGGGGAGGGGAAGGGAGAGCAGAAAGAAAAGGAGAGAGAAGGGAGAGGAGATATTGGAGAAGAAAAAAGGAAGATGTGAAAGAGGAAGACAGAAGAAGTGCAGGAAATGAAAAGAGGATGGAAGAAGAGAAAGTAATAAAAAATGGAAGGTGAAATAGGAGGAAGAAGAGGAAGGAAAAGAGGGACAAGTGAAGGATGAGAATAATGAAACAGAGAGAGAAGAAAAGAGAGAAAGGAGAGGACCAAAAATGATAAAAGATGAAAAGGGAGAAAAGAGGAAAGAAAAGGAAATATCAAAGAAGTAAAAGGAAGAAAATGGGGGGAGGAGAGAAGAGGAAGGAACAAATATGATGATAGAGGGAAGAAGCTTGAGAAAGAGAGGAGGAAGAAGGGAAGAGTAGGGAATTGGGAAGATAGACAAGGAGGGAATAGTAGATAAAAAAGAAGTGGAAGGATAAAGGAAAAATGAATAGGAAATAAAGGTGAATGAAAAGAAAAAGAGGAACAAGGAGGGAAAACAGGGAGGAAAGAAGGTGGAAGAATGAGGATGGAAGAGGAGCAACAAGGAAGGGACAAAGAGGGAAGAGAAAGCAGAGTGGGGGGAAGAAAATGGATGAGGAATAAAGAGGCAGAGGACAAAAGAGGGAGTAGAAGAAAAGATGAAGGATGAGGAAGAACAGAGAAAAGAAGATGGAGGAAAGAGGAAGAAAGAGTATGGAGGAGTTAAGACAGACAAGGAAGTAAGAAGAGAGAAGAGAGAAGAGGATGGGAAGTGTTAGAGGAGGGAGGAGGGAATTGGATGGAGGAATGAACAAGAAAAAAGAGGGAAGTATGAGGAGGTAAGTGGAGGAAAAACCAATTAGAAAGAGAAATAAAGAGGGAAGAGGAAGAAGGAGGAGGAAATAGTTAGGACTGGAAATAGAAGAGAGTGAAAAAAAGAGGAGGGAATGAGGAAGAGAAAGGGGAGGGAGGAGTAGAAAGCAAGGAAGTGAAAAGAGAGAAGATGAAGGAAGATGATGGAAAAGGCAGAAGAGAGAATAAAAAAGAAAAAGGGGTAGAAAAGAGGATGGTCCAGAGAAGGGAGGAGAAGAGCATAAAGGATGCTGGTGCCAAGGAAAAATGAGAGATAAAAGAAAGGAGGAAAGAAATGGACAGTGGATAGAAGAGTCAGGTGAAGAGGGAAGAAAAGAAAAAGAAAGAGGAAGGAGTAGGAAAAAAGGGACAAGCATGGAGGGGGTAGGAGGGAAGAAGTTGGGAGAAGATGGAATAAGAGGGAGGAGGAAATGAATGGAAAGAAGAAGGAGGGACACAGAGGTGTGAGGGAAGGAGGAACACTAGGGAAGTTGCAAGAGAGGAGAAGAGGAAAGGGAAGAAACAAGAGAGAGAAAAGAGTAGGTAGAAGTAAAGCAGAAGGATTGAAGGAGTGAAAACAAGGACAGAAATATAAAAGAGGAGAGGGAGTAATGAAAAGGAGAAAACCAGGCAAGAGACAAGTGATAGACCAGGAGGAAAGTGAGGGAGGGAATAGGGATTTAGGACAAAGAGGAATGATGAAAGAAAAGAGAGAAAGGAAGAGAAGGGAAGAGAAGAAAGGCAAGAGAAGGGAAAGAATTGAATAAGGAAGATGAGGGTGGAAGAAAGATGTATGACAGGTAAGGAGGCTAGACGAGGGGAAAAGGAAAAGGAGTAAGTAAGAGAGGGAAGATATAAAAGACAGTAGAGGATAAAAAGCGACAATACGGTAATAGTGAGGAAGTGGGATGAAACGGGGAGAGACGAGGAGGGAATGTGGAAGAAAATGAAAAGGAGAGAGAGTTGAAGAGGGAAGACTGATAGAAGATATGGGAGTGTGGAAGTGAGGTAAAGGAAAATACTAGGAAAAGGGGGATCTAAAAGGAGAGTGGACAAAAAGAAAGAACAAGCAGGACACATTAGAGAGGAGAGAAGAGGAAAGACGAAAAGAAGGAACAAGGAGGAAAAAAGTTGGTAGGAGGAGAAAGGCAGAGGAAAGGGGATGAAAGAGCATGGGATGGATGGATAAAAGAGGAGAGAAGAGAAAGGACAAAGGAAAATCAGGGAAGAATGAGTGGGAGGGAAAAGGATGGGAAAGGAAAGAGAAATGAAAAGAGAAGAGGGAAAGGGACAAGACAAAAGAGGAGGGAAATTTAAGATAGGGAGCCAAATGGAAGAAGACTGAGGAGGACAGAAAAGGGTAGAGGAGGTAATGAGGACCATAAGAGAGACATACCTAATCTACGTGGGACATAGAAAAAGACAAGATCTCTTGACTAAATTTGGAGCATGGGGATTTTGGGAGAGGGTTGAAGTGGAGGGGAAATTTCGGCAGGGAGAGGAGCAGAGAAAAATGTAGAGCTTAATAAAAATCAATTAAAATGAACAAGGATGTAAGAGGATAGAATCATGGAGGGGGTATTGTGAAGAGAAGAGAGGAAGGAATAGGAAAGGTGAGGGAATAGGGAAGAAAAGGGAAGGGGCAAGAAAAAGGAAGGAATATGGAGGGAAATAGAGGAAGAAAATAGGAGGGAAATGTAAAGTACAGAATACTTGCAGAATGACGAAAAAGGAGGATGGGGGAGTGAAAAGCCATAGGAAGAGATGTGGGAATATTGAGGAGGAGGGATGAGTAATAAAAATCATAAGAAATGAACAAAAAAGATGGGAATAGAAGAGAGAACTGGAGGGAACAGGAGGAAGGATAGGAGGCAGGAAGAGGAAAAAACAAGAAGGGCAAAAAATAGAAGGGAGCAGAATGTAAGTAAGAGAAGGAGCTGGGAAAGGCAGGAAGAAAAGAGGAGGTCAGAAGGTGAGTGTAACAGGAAGGAGAGAGGAGAAAAGAGGAAGTAAGAGAGTGAGGATGGAAGTAGATGAAAGAAAAGTAAGAAAAGAAAAGAGAACAGCAGGAAGAGGGAAGAGGAAGGAGGGAGGACAGAAGAGGAAAGATAAGAGAGGATAGGAAGGAAGGAGAGAAGTAGAGTTAAGATGGAGGCTGAATGGAGGAGGAAATAGGAGGTTGAAATGGAAATGAGGGTTTATATAAAGAGAGGAAGTAGGGAATCTAAGCCAGAGTGGGACTGAGGAAGCAAGCTCCACAGGAGCGGGACCAAATCCACTTCAGGGACATTGGCTGATAAGCATTGAGCCAGCAACCTGGGCCAGAGTAGACCTGAGACAGGGAACTCTATAGGAACAGGTACAGGGGAGCAACTGATGAGTGAGAGAGACAGAGATAGAAACGACTGAGAGTCTAGGAGTGGATCTGGGATCTTCAAGGGAGTAGACCTAAGCCAGGAACCCCGTGGGTCTGGGAGTCAGCCTAGGACTTCTGAGGAACTAGGCCTGAGCCAGGTCCCCTGTGGGTCTGGGCATGAGTCTGGGGCCTCCAAGGAAGTGGGCAGGAACCAGAGATCTCTGAGGGGCAAGGCATGAGTCTAGGACCTAAGAGGGGAGTAGGCTTGAGCCAGGACCTCTGTGTGTCTTGGTGTTGTTCTGGTACATCAAAGGGACTAGGCAGGAACCAGAAATTTCTGTGGGTATGAGCATGAGTCTGGGACCTCTGAGGGTGTAAGCCTGAGCTAGATCCTCTGTAGGTCTGGGTGCACCTGAGCCTGAGAACTCCAAAGGAATAGACAGGAGTCAGAGATCTTCGTTGAACCAACTCTATGTCAAGGACCTTTGCAAGAGTGAATACAGACCAGGATTTACAGAAACAGGTCAAAGCCAACAACCTAGGCTAGAACAGTCCTGAGGTAGCAAACTCCAAGTGTGTGGAGCAAAGTTTGGGAGTGCTGAGCGACATCCAGGAACACAGAGTGACCAAAGGGATAACAGAAACAGTGGCACTAACTGTACTACGAGGAAAAACCATCTGAACCTTGGATTCATTGACACCTAGATGATATTGATCCACAGAATCACTGACAGCCTGAGCAATACCTAGTAGAAGAAAAGATGTTTAGAACAGACAGGAGGACCAACGGAACCCAATAAAAGACTCAGCTATCATTCCACACATCTTCGAAAACCTGATTTTTGACAAAGAAGCAAAAAATATCACATGGAAAAAAGAAAGCATTTTTAACAAGTGGTGCTGGTATAACTGTAAATCAACATGTAGAAGAATGGAAAGATATCTATCACCATGCACAAAACTCGAGTCCAAATGGATCAAAGACCTCAACATAAAGCTGGCCACACTGAACCTTATAGAAGACAAAGTGGGAGTACACTTGAATGCATTGGCACAGGAGACCACTTCCTAAACATAACCCCAGCAGCATAGACACTGAGAGAAACAATTAATAAATGGGTCCCCCTGAAACTGAAAAGCTTCTGTAAAGCAAAGAACACAGTCAACATGACAAAACGACAGGCTACAGAATGAGAAAAGATCTTCACTAACGCCACATCAGACAGAGGTCTGATCTCCAAAATACACAAAGAACTCCAGAAATTAGTCATCAAAAGAACATATAATCCAATAAAAATGGAGTACAGACTTAATAAGAGAACTAAAAACAGAGGAATCTAAAATGCCTGAAAGACACTTAAGGAAATGTTCAACATCCTTAGTCATCAAAGAAATGCAAATCAAAACATCTTATACCTGTAAGAATGTCCAAGATCAAAAACACTGATGACAACTTATTCTGGAGAGGCTGTGGGGAAAAGGTTACACTTCTGCATTGCTAGTGGGAATGCAAGCTGGTACAACCCCTTTGGATGTCAGTATGGTGATTCCTCAGAAAATTAGGAAGCAACATCCCTCAAAAACCAGTAATACCACTTTGGGGTATATATCCAAAGGTTGCCCGATGATGCCACAAGGACATGTGCTCAGCTATGTTCATAGCAGCTGTGTTTGTCATAGCCAGATCCTAGAAACAACCTAAATGTCCCTTGACTGAAGAATGGCTAAGGAAAATGTGGTACATATACATCATGGAGTAGTTACACAGCAGAAAAAATAATGACATCTTGAAGACTGCAGGCAAATGTATAGAACTAGAAAACATTCTTTTTGAGTGAGGCAACCCAGACACAGAAAGACAATTATCACATGTACTCACTCATAGGTGGTTTTTTAACATAAAGGAAACAAAAACAAGCCTACACACAATCTCAGAGAACTTAGACAACAATGAGGACACTACGAGCAACTTACATATATCTGGAAGTAGAAAGTAGAAAAAGTCAAAATCTCCTGAGTAAATTGGGAGCATGGGAACCTTTGGGGAGGGTTGAAAAGGGGAGGGCAGTGGCAGGGTGGGGAGCAGAGAAAAATGTAGAACTCAATAAAAATTAATAAAAGAAAAGGAAAAAAGTTAAGAAAACATGCGACATTGCAAAGAGCAACACGACACCACTAAAACCTAAAAATTCTAAAATAGCAAGAATTGAACAACCAAATATAGATGAAGCAGAAAAAAATTACCCCAAAATACCTTCAGGAGAATGTTTGAAACTCTTAAAGAAGAAATGAGAAATTCCCTCAAAGAAATGGAAGAAAAGACAAACAGCAATTTAGAAGACATCAGCAAATCCCTTAAAGAAAACCAAGAAAAAGAAATCAAACATATGAAAGAAACTATTCAAGACTTAAAAACTGAAATAGATCAATAAAGGAAACCCAAGCCGAGGGAATTATAGAAACAGAAATCATGAGAAAATGATCAGGAACCACAAATGTAAGCATGAACAGCAGAATACAAGAGATGGAAGAGAGATTCTCAAGTGCTGAAGATACAATAGAGGAAATAGATTAGTCAGTCTAAGAAAACATTAAATCAAACAAAAGTGTAACTCAAAATATCCAGAAAATATGGGACACCACGAAAAGGCCAAACCTAACAATAATAGCTATAGAAGAAGGAGAAGAAGTGAAACTGAAGAGCACGGAAAATATATTTAACAAAATCATAGAAGAAAACTTTCCCAACCAAAAGAAAGACATGCCTATGAAGATACAAGAACTTACAGAACACCAAATAGACTGGATCCAAAAAAAGTTCCCTCACCACATAATAATCAAAATACTAAACATAAAAAGTAATAAAAAATATTAAAAGCTGCAAAGGAAAAAGGCCAAGTAACATATAAAAGTAGACCTATCAGCGTTACATCTGTCTTCTCATTGGAGACAATGAAAGCTAGAGTTCATGGTCAAGAACTGTGCAGACATTAAGAGACCATGCATGCCAACCTAGACTACTATACCCAGCAAAACTTTCAATCACCATGGAAGGCCAAAACAAGTTATTCCATGACAAAAAAAAAACAGATTTAACCAATACCTAGCCACAAAACCAGCCCTATACAAAATACTAGAAGGAAAACTCCAATTCAATGACATTGGCTACATCAACAAAAACACAGACAATTGATGGTCTCAAAGCAGCAAATCCAAAATAAGGGGGAAAAACGCACAAATTAACGTCACCAACAATGGAAACTAAATTAACAGGAAATAGTAATCACTGATCATTATATATCCCTTAGTATAAATGGACTCAACTCACCTACAAAAGGGCAAAGGCTAACAGATTGGATACAAAAACTGAATCCATCCTTCTTCTGCATACAAGAAACACTTTTCAATCTCAAAGACAGACATCACCTCAGAGTAAAGGGTTTGGAAAAATTTTCCAATCAAATGGACATAGGAAACAAATGAGTGTAGCTATCCTACTATCTAACAAAATAGACATCAAATTAAAATCAATCAAAAGAGACAAAGAAAGAAATTTCATATTAGTCACAGGAAAAATTCATCAAGATGAAATCTCAATACTGAACATCTATGCCCCAAATACAGGGCACCCTCATATGTAAAAGAAACAATTCTAAAGCTTAAATCATACATTAAATCCCATACACTAATAGTGGGAGACTTTACCAGTCCACTCTCACCAGTGGACAGTTCATTCAATCAAAAAATGAACAGAGAAATAAGGGAACTAACAAATTTTATGACTGAAATGGACTTAACAGAAATCTATAGAATATTTCATCTAAACAAAAAAGAATACACCTCCTTCTTAGCATCTCATGGAACATTCTCAAAAATTGACCACATACTCAGTAACAAAACAAACCTCAACAAATACAGAAAAATTGGAATAACCCAATGTACCTTATCAGATCACTATGGTTTAAAACTAGAAGTTAACAGCAATACTAATTCCAGGAATATCGCAAACACATGGAAATTAAACAATGCTCATCGGAATCATCAATGGGTCAAGGATGAAATAAAGGGAAAAATTAAAGACTTCCTAAAAGTTAAATGAAAATGATGACAAAACTTACCCAAATTTATGGGACACAATTAAAGCAGTGATAAGTTTAAAACACTAATTGCCTACATACACAAGCTGGAAAAAGCCCACACTAGTGAATTAACAGAACATTTGAAATCTTTAGTAGAAGAAGCAAGCTCACCAAAGAGATTCCTCCCTCTCATATCCTCTTCCATTTATCTTCCTCTTTCCTCCTCTTCTCCATTCTCCTCTCCTGTCCTGTCTTGCCCAGTTCTACTTTTCCCCTCCTTCTCACTTTTACCTCCTTTTCCCTTCTCTCCACATACCTCCTCTTCACACTTACCCCTTTTCCCTCTTTTCTCCACTTCCCTCTTAACTCTACATCTCCACTCCTCTTTCCTATTTCCTCCTATCTTCCCTCTTTCACCCTCTTTTCTCAGTTTCCCAACTTTCTCATCTTGATTCTTCCTTTTTTGTTCCTCTTCCCTCTATTCTCCACTCCCTGGTCTCTCCTCTTCCCTTCACTTTCTCATCTTCCAACTTCCTTCCTTCTTTCCTTTCCTTCTTTGCTTTTTCCTTCTTTTCCTGCCTCCCTCTTCTTTCCTTTATTCTACCTTCCTCTTCCATTGTCTTTTCTCTTCCCTCTCCTTTTCTTTCCCACATCCCTTTTACCACCTGTTCTATTTTCCCTTCTCTTCACTCTCTCCTCTTCCCCTCCTTTCTTCTTGCTATTCTAGTCACTTGCACCCTATTTCCTTGTCTTTATTTTCTTCCCTTCTATCCCACTCTTCTTTCTGTTTCCATATCCATCCTTTTCACACTACCCTTTTCTTCTCTCATTCTACTTCTTACATCTTCTTAACTCTTCCCTTATGTTTCCATATTATCTTTCATCTTACCTTCTTTCCCTTCATCCTTTCTCTTTCCTCTGCCTTCCTGCTTTACCATTTATGCTCCTTCCTCTTGTTTTTATCTCTCTGCTCTCTCTTACCCATTTTCCCTCTTTTCTTCCGTCTTTTCCTTTTTTGTCCTCTTATCTCTTTCCTCCTCCATCCTATTTTCTCTTCTCTTTCCACATCACTCCTCTTTCCTTTTCTCTCCCCTTAACTCTTCTATCATTGATTCTCTTACCAGAATCCTTCTTTGCCTCACTTCTTCTTTCCTATCCTCCCTCTTCCTTTTGCCCTTCCAATACCCTCCTCTCTCCTCTTCCTTCTTTTCTATTCTATACTATTTCTACTTCATCTTATTTATTCTTCCTTTCTTTTCCCTCTTCTATCGTCTCACTCTTCCCCTCTCTATCCTCTTTCTTCATCCTTCTTGCTCTTCCATTTTCTTTCTTCATCCCTTTTCATTTTTCCTTCACTTTTCCCTCTTCTTCTCACTTCCCTTTATCCTTAATCTTGCATTATTTTCTCTTCCCACATCTTCCTCCTCCCTTTTTTCTTCATTTCCTTTGTTCCTGTCACTGCTTCTGTCTATATTACCCTTATTGCCTCCTCTTTCCACTTCATTACTCTTCCCTTCTCTTCCTTTTTCTCCTGTCTTCCCTATTTTTCATCTGCCCTCCTTTTCTCTCTTCCCTACTCCTCACTAATCTATCATTTCCTTACCTTCTCATCTCTCTTTTTTTTTTACTTTTGCCTTCTTCCTAAATCTTCCCCTTTTCTCCTCTTCTCCTGCCTCTTATTTTCTTCCTCTTCATTTCCCTTCACTTTCCAATCCACCCTCCTTCTCTATATTTATCATCCTTTTGTCTCTTTCCCTTGGTCATCTTCCTTACTCTCTCCACTTCCATCTTTCTATTTAACTCATGTCCCTCCTTTCTCTTTTTTATTTTTTATTGAGCTCCACAGATTTCTCTGCTCCCCTCCCTACTTCACCCACTTGTTTCCTACGTTCAGCCACATTGAATGTTATAGAAGACAAAGTGAGAAATCTACTTGAATGCATTGTCACAGGAGATCAATTCAAAATATAACCACAGCATCAAGACACTGAAACAATTAATAAATGGGACCAAATGAAACAGAAAAATATCAGTAAGGTCAATTAAGTTCATAGCAGCATTGTTTGTCATTGCCAGAATATGGAAACAACCTAAATGTCCCTAGACTGAAGAATGGATAAGGAAATTGTGATACATTTGCACAATGGTATACCATACATTAGAAAAACATTGACATATTGAATTTTGCAGGCAAATGTATGGAGCTAGAAAACATTATTTTTAGTGAGGCAACACAGACACAGGAAGACAATTATTACATATACTCACCCATTGGTGGTTTTTAAATATAAAGCAAAGAAAACTACCCAACAAACCACAACAGAGAATTTAGACAATAATGAGGACACTCAGAGATATTATTAAATAGAAAGTAGAAAAAGAGAAGATATTCTGAGTAAATTAGGAGCTCCTCCTATCCTCTGCCTATGCACTGCCTAAGCTCCGCCCATGCCCCTCCATGCTCCACCCACGCCCCTCCTAGACCCCGCCCATGCCCCGCGCTTGCCCCTCCCATGCTCCTCCTACGCCCTTCCCATGCCCCTCCTATGCCCCACCTAAGTCCCTCCAATGCCCCTCCTATACCCTGCCTATGCCCTGCCTTTGGCCCTGCTACGCACCACCTATGCCCCGCCTTTGCTCCTCCCATGATCCTCCTATGCAACGCCTATGCCTCACAATTGCTCCTCCCATGCCCGCCATTGCTCCTCCCATGCCCCGCCTTTGCTCCCCCATGACCCACCTTTGCTCCTCCCATGCACCGCCAAATGCCACTCCTATACCCCCTCCTACGCCCAGCCTATGTTCCTCCCATGCCCCCCTTAAGCTTCTCCAATGCCCCACCTACGTCCAGCCATTGCTCCTCTCATGCCCCGCCCATGTCATGCGTACGCTCCTCCCATGCGCTGCCTATGCTCCTCCCATGCTCCTCCTATGCCTCGCCTATCCCCCGCCTATGGTCCTCATATGCCCTTCCTATTCTCCTCCTACGCCCCAACCTATGCTCCTCCGATGCCCTGCCTATGCCCCGCCATTGCTCTGCCCAGGCTCTGCATATGCCACTCCTATGCTCCGCATATGCCCCGCCTGTGCTCTGCCTATGTCCCGCCTATGCTTAGCATATGCTCCTCCTATGCCCTGCATATGCTCCGCCTATGCCTGCCCATACTCTGCCCATGCCCCACCCATGCCCCTCCCATGCCCCCAGCTCCTATTTCCTCCTTTTTAACTAAACCAGATTTCCTCGATGTGGTGCATGGGTCAAATCTGCATTCCCCTAACATGTGGAGCACAGGGGTCTCCATGGGCCTCTGGGCCGTTAGTGTACCTAGAGGATGTCTAGATAGTTTCTCTGGCTTTAAATGTGTTCTTGGATTCAATTTGCCAAAATTTTATTTAGTATTTTTGCATCAATGTTCATGGGTAGGATTGGTCTGTAATTCTCTTTCTTGGTAAAGTCTTTCTGTGGTTTGGGTATCAGGGTGATTACAGCCTCATAAAAAGTGTTTGGCATTGTTCCTTCTGTTTCTACTGCATGGAATAATTTGAGGAGTATTGGTATTAGTTCTTCTTTGAAAGTTTTATTGAAGCCATCTGGTCCTGGGCTTTTTTGTTGTTGTTGTTTGGGAGACTTTTGGTGACTGTTTCTATTTCTTCAGAAGATTTAGTTCTGGTCTTGATTTAATTTTGATAAGTTATATTTGTGAAGAAGTTATCCATTTCCTTTAAGCTTTAATAACCATTAAAGCAGAAAAAAATATTACACCAGACAGATGTAAGTAAACTTGAAATGTTTATTCTCACAACACATACTCGAACTTATAGGAAAAATGATTAAAATTTGTAATTATGTATTTTTGCACAGTTTTATAGATATGTAAAATGCATTCTTCTAAAGTGATCACTTGAAGAAGTTTACTAAATATAATCATCACTGCCACAGTGAAGTTACAGGCCAATTTCCTATGCCCCTGAGAATTTCCCTATTCTTCACAGAAAGTCCTCTGGCTTACCCTAGATCATGGCTGTACTGAGCACAGAACAGGGGAATACAGGAGCCAAAATCCCCAGCTGTGGGTCTCTGCATCAGAACATGGTGTGACAAAGCAGGGCTTGCCTGAAAGGGGACAGGAACATCTCTGGAGTCCCACTCTCACTGTGGTTCCACTGAGGAGCATCAGAGGCCTGTGCTTATGAGCTGAAGAAGCTGGCAGCTCAGGAATGCCAGGCTCCTCAGAGGATCTGGCCTGGCTGCCGCTGCCCAGAGGCAAAGAGGAAGGACACTGGGGCAGACTGAATAGTGTCTATGTCAGGTTTGTGTGAGGCACCATGGCCCAGAAAGGCCATGAGCAGAGGAGAGTGTGCCAAGAGGGAAAGTCCTCCTTCTAGCAAAATCGTCAGAAAGGAATGGAACGGGGTTGGGGGAAGAAAAAGGTGAAGGAAGAGGAGAGAAATGGTGGAAATGTCTTATATATATGTAGCACCATGCAATCACAGTGTCAGTCAATGGAGATGTCTAAAATTTCTCGGAGTAACTTTAACCAAACAAGTGGAAGACTTGTATGACAAGAACTTTAAATCTTTGAAGAAAGAAATTGAAGAAGACACCAGAATGTCGTAAGCTACCCCATGCTCTTGGGTAGGTAGAATTAGTATAGTAATAGTGGTAATCTTACCAAAAGCAATCTACGGATTCAATGCAATGCCCATCAAAATGGCCCCAAAAATCTTAATAGACCTCGAAGGAACGATACTCAACTTCATATGGAAAATCAAAAACCACAGGAAGGTATGAAGATACAAGAAGCTTACAGAAATCCAAGTAGACTAGATCCCAAAAAAAAACCATCCTCACAACACAATAATCAAAACACTAAACATACAGAGAAAAGAAAGAATATTGAGAGCTGCAAAGAAGAAACAAGGCCAAGTAACATATAAAGGGAGACCTATCAGGAGTCCACCGGACTTCTCATTGGAGACAATGAAAGCCAGAAGGTCATGGTCAAGCATTATGCAGACATTAAGAGACCATTGATGCCAGCCCAGACTACTATACCCAGCAAAATTTTCAATCACCATAGAACAACAAAACAAGATATCCCATGACAAAACTAGATTTAACCTACATCTAATCATCTCAGAGTAAAGTTTTGGAAAAAATATACCAATCCAATGGACCTAAGAAACAAGTGGGTGTAGCTATCCTAATATCTAACAAAATAGACTTCAAGCTAAAATTAGTCAAAAGAGACAAAGAAGGTCATTTCATATTAGTCACAGAAAAAAAAAATCAATCAAGACGAAATTTCAGTACTGAAGATCTATGCCCCAAATACAAAGGCACCCTCATATTGTAAAAGAAACACTTCTAAAGCTTAAATCATACATTAAACACCACATACTGATAGTGGGAGACTTCAACATTCCCCGCTCACAAATAGACAAGTCAGTCAGACAAAAATGAACAGAGAAATAAGAGAAATAACAGACATTATGATGCAAATGGACTCAACAGACATCTATAGAATAGTCCATCCAAACAGAAAAGAATATGCCCTTTTCTCAGCACCTCATGGTACCTTCTCAAAAATTGACCACATTCTTGGTAACAAAACAGACCTCAACAAATACAAAAAAATTGAAATAACCCTATGAACCTTATCAGATCACCATAGTTTAAAAAGCAAAATCAACAGCAATACTAATTCCTGGAAACCCACCAACACATGGGAATGAAACAATACTCACCTGAACCATCAGTGATTCAAGGAAGAAATAAAGGGAAAAATTAAAGACTTCCTAAAATTCAATGAAAATGACCACACAAAATACCCAAATTTATGGGACACAATAAAAGCAGTGTTAAGAGGAAAGTTCATCACACTAAATGCTGGGAAAATCCCACACTAGTGAATTAACAGAACATTTGAAAACGTTAGAACAAAAAGAAGCAAACTCAGCAGGAAATAATCAAATGGACAGCTGAGATCTACTAAATAGAAACAATGAAAACAACACAAAAAATGAGAAAAAGAATTGGTTCTTCAAGAAAATTATCAAAATAGACAAACCTTTATCCAAACTAAACAAAAGACACAGAGAGAATATCCAAATAAACAAAATCAGAAATGAAAACAGGGATATAACAAGAGACATGGAGGAACCATAGAGAATCATGGTTAATAAATGTTGTCAGTGCTGGGTGTGGCTTTGCTTTGGTTTTGTTAATTCTTTATTTCGAGTCAGGGTCTCCTTTTGTGGTAACTCAGGCCAGCTTTGAATCTCCCAGCATCCACAGAGCAGCCTCCTGAGGACCAGCATGGAATTGCAAATGAACAGGAGTTCTGGGAAGTGGGCATTGGTCCCCTCCTGCTGAGTCCCATGGGTTTTCTTCCCCATGCCCAGCTCTCCAAGTACACCCAAAAAGGGAGTGGCCAGGGTCCCCTGAGTTTTACATTCACACCCAGTACCTGGCTGGGGGTGAGCTGTGATGCAGGAACCAGGCAGCTTTTGAGAAAGTACAGGGGTGAAGTGAAAGGAAGGGAAGTTCCCAAGGAAGCCATGGCAGGGACTTCCTGGATGATGGCTGTTGGAGTGTGGTGGCCATGGGGTGGGGAGACCCCCATGCTTGAGGGGGCAGTGTTGCCAAGGCTGAAGGAAGAAGGTAAGGTCAGCAGGCCACAGATTTCCTAGGCAGTCCCGGAGCTCACTTGTGGGCCAAGAGGAAAAGTAGTGATGGGGATGTCTGTCATACTGGAGAGCCAGTCTGGGGGACCACAGTCTGCCATGCTATGGTCCAACCTGGGCCACAGGGAGATTAGACCATTTCTGTTCTAGGTTACTCTATGTTGTCCCAACAGAGGCTTTCGGGTCATGCCTTTTTCTAGGGTGAATGCTTTTATAAAGCAGCAGCTGGCACTACTTTGTGTGGTCACTTTACATGTTGTTTGTGGATGTAGGTATCACCACCTGCCCAGCTCCAACCATGACATATGAACCAGTAAATTCACAAAAGCACACTTACTGAAGTAGACACAGAACAGGTTTGCCCATAGCTATATTAAAACCGTGTCAATAATACAAAGACACAGCCTGCCAGGTTGCTCAGAGGGTAAGGGTGTTTGCTGCCCAACCTGAGAACCCAAGCTCAGTCCCTGTACCCCTCATGGTGGAAGGAGAGAAGCGATTCCTGCAAGCTATCCTCTGGCCTCCACAGACATGCATGCCATGGCACACGCGAACCAACACACATGCACAGAGAGACACACATACAATAAATGTGGAAAAGTTTTTTATAATCAAATACACAAGCCAAGCAGAGCATGTAACACCTTTCCTGAACCCTGTAAAAAGGACGCTAACCTTTTGGTGGTGATGGTCTCACCAGTGTGCCATCTGATAAGCTGGCATGTGACATGCAACCACCAGTCAGTGGACTCCCAGCTGTCCCCAGGGCTTCAGCCAGTGGAATCCCTTGACCTGGCCCATTCCAACTGACTCCTGCCCATCCACGCATCTATCCATCTTTCAACCTATCCCTTCACTTCTAATGAATGCCCATGCCTCTGCTATCTGGGGCTGGGGCTTGGAGCCTCTGAGACCAAGCCCTTTACATCCTTCCTGCCAATCCAAACTGATGCCTAATCATTATCAACTCTCTGCCTCTTAATCTAATTGAGGTCTCATAAACTCTCTGAGTCTATAAGGTCATGAAGTCTATAAGAACTCTCCTGAAGTCTATAAGGTCATGCTGCAACCCACATTTATGTACATATACAGATGTGTGTGTGTGTGTGTGTGTGTGTGTGTGTGTGTGTGTGTGTGTGTGCATCTATGAACTCTAAACTGTGAAGTGAGGGCTAGTCCTAGTATAAAGACTGGAATAGAACCTGTGGTTGCCAATCAACAGGATGGAGCCAGGGTAAAGGCGCCAGCTGCCAGGTGCCAGGCTGAGCACCTAACTCCATGAACCACGTGGTGAGAAGAGAGCACCAATTCCCACTAGCTGTCCTCGGACTTTAAGGGTTTGTGGGCTCCCTCTCCACAATAGCTACTGGAAAAATATCTCACCCCCAAGAGCCTAAGGTGACAGTGGCAGAAAAAGGCCACTGAAGACAAATTCTGCCCTGTAGATAGCCCAGGCCCTCCTGCTGGGTCCCCTGAGGGAAGGTTCAAGTGATGGATGTATGGTCATAGCAGGAAAAAGTTGTCCAAACTGAAATCTGAAAACAGATTTCTGAGGGCCAGAGACAGGTGAGTCTCTGGAGACAGCATCTGGGCTGGCTGGAGGTCGGAAAGCAGAAGGACACATTTGTCCCTTTCAGATCATTGCCCTCAGTCAAGGCTTTCCAGGGAAAGTCCCATCCCCAGCTCCCATGGGGTTCCAGTCAGCATTCATAATTATTATCCGCAGCTGTCTGCTGAGATGGCTCCCCTTAAACCTTAGTCTCCTCCATGTGGCCTCCTTCTGGCCAAGGCTTCGGCTAAAAATAAAATGTATTCATCAACAAATACTTCAAGATTGACTTGCTTCCTGGGCATGCTGGGGAGCAGCTTGTACAGCCACGCACAGCGACATGCCATTGGTAATGAAGTATTAAATCCAATGACACTTGAGAACATGAGCTTTTCCGGGCTGCTCTTCATATGTGAGACCTACCTACCGGCCTCTGATCATGAAGCATCTGCTCCCTGACAGCGAACACACAGACACCCAGGCTGCTCGGGTCGTTCCTCCTGGCCTAACCTCCCCAGACCAGAGGTCTCACTTTGGAGTCTACTGCTCTGATCAAACACCATGACTGATAAGAACTCGGGGAGATCATGTTTTCTTTGGCTTATGCATCCCAACCACAGTCCATTATGAAGGGAAGCCATGACAGGGACTCCAGGCGAGAACCTGGAAGCAGAGCCCATGGAGGGATGCGGCTTATTGGCTTCTTCCCCATGGCTTTGCTCCATTCTTATACTGCCCAGAACCACCCACCTATGGGTGGCACCACCCTTCCCGGACTGAACCCCCTCCCCCCACACACACCAATCAAAAATTTTAAAATACCCCCACAGACTTGCCTACAGGTTGGTCTAATGGAGGCAATCTTTTTTCGGTTGAGGTTCCCACTCCCAGATCATCTTACTGTATTTCAAATTAACAAAGCCACCCTACCCAGCACACCACAGTTCCAAACAGAACCTGCTTCCTGCGGGGCCAGCTGCATCGATTCCACCTGCCAAAGTCTGCGCCCTTTGATGGGTAATTCCATGTTCACAGAGCTTTCCTCTGATGTTAGGTGATGAGAACCCCAGCCTCACCCACAGACTGGTGAAGCAACATCAAGGAGAGCAAGGCCACGGCTCTTTCCTCACCCCTGCACAAAGCCAAATGGCAGTTCCTCTTCTGTGTGTTTTCTAAAACAGTGATCCCCGTTGGCTTTCGTGGATCTTTGGACTTGGGCTCCTGGTCTCCAGTACAGCCTGGGTCTGGCCTCCTAGGTGCTCTAGTGACCAATGTCTTCAAAGCCAGTCTGCTCACTCCTGTGCTGCACCAATGACGAGGCTGGCCTATGCTGAGGGTGGCTGAGGAGTCCCCAGCCTGCAAGTCTGGGCCTTTCCTTTACCTTTTCCTTCATTTGCAGATGGAGGATCCTTCTAGCTTTGTGGTATGGTTGTGTTCTAGGAGACCCTTAGAGTTCCACTCTGCTCCAGTGGGGAAGTTTAGTCATGGAGGGTTTTAGACCAGAAAATGTAACTGACACGTTGAAGGGGGGTTTTACAGATTTTACCAAAGTTCTCACCAAAGTTCTCCCCTGAGAAATTGACTTGATTTTTGTCCTGGCTTGTGGGACCCAAAGCAAACTCCCATGTTTATGATCAATTGAATCTCAACAAAATGCTGCAAAATCATTCTTAAAACCAATATTTTTAGCTTTGGTGGTGCATGCCTTTAATAACAGCACTAAGAAGCAGGTGGATCTCAGTGAGTTCGAGGCTAGCCTGTTCTATAAGAGCTCATTCCAGGACAATTTTTTTCCAACAAGAAATGATTCTGGGGCAATTGGGTATTCACATATGAACAAAACAAGTGCTGGTAACTATGAAACACCACCAATGAAATTCAGTCAGAATGCAACATTAAATGTATGGAATGAGATGTGCAAATTCTAAGACAAGGACCTGGGCACACGTTGTCATGAACTGCATCAGGCAAAAATGTGTTAAAGCCTAACAGCTCCATCACCACGCCCCAGCGTGCTCCTAGAGACAGCACCAAGGAGGGCAAGGCAAGATGGTTAGAAGAATACAATACTGGCCTGTTCACGTGCCTGATGAAAAACTCACATCCAAGATATCAAAGGAACTACAAACACCAGCAAAAGCTTAATCCAATTTAAAGCCAGAGAAACTATCTAGACCTCCACTATGAGGTACACCAATGGCCAATAGGCCCATGGAGAACCCTGTACTCCACATGTTAGGGGAATGCAGATGTGACCCATGCACCACATCGAGAAAACCTGGTTTAGTTAAAAAGGTGCTCCTCCTATGCCCCTCCTATGCCACGCCCATGTTCCTTCTATACCCCGCCTACGCCCCGCCTTTGTTCCTCCCATGCCCCTCCTACGCCTCACCTATGCCCCGCCTATGTCCCACCTATTCTATTCCCATGTTCTGCCTATGCTCCTCCCATGCCCCTCCTACGGCCCACCTACGCCCTGCCAATGCCTCGCCGTTGCTCCACCCATGCCCTGCCTATGCCCTGTCTTTGCTCCTCCTATGCCCTGCCTTTCGCCCTCCCATGCCCCGCCTATGCCACTTCTATTCTCCTCCTATATCTCGCCTATGCTCCTTCCATGCTCCCCCATGCCCTGCCTATTCTACGCCTATGGTGCTCCTATGCCCCTCCTATTCTCCTAATATGCCCCACCTATGCCCCATCTATGCCCCACCTATGCTCCTCCGATGCCCTGTCTATGGAACACCTTTGCTCCGCACAGGCTCCGCCTATGCCACTACTATGCTCCTCCTATGCCCTGCCTATGCTCCTCCTATTCTCCTCCTATGTCCTGCATATGCTCCTCCTATTTCCTGCCTATGCTCCGTCTATGCCCTCCCATGCTCCGCCCATGCCACTCCCATTCCCCTCCCATGCCCCCAGCTCCTATTTCCTCCTTTTTAACTAAACCAGATTTCCTCAATGTGGTGCATGGGTCAAATCTGCATTCCCCTAACATGTGGAGCACAGGGGTCTCCATGGGCCTCTGGGCCGTTAGTGTACCTAGAGGATGTCTAGATAGTTTCTCTGGCTTTAAATGTGTTCTTGGATTCAATTTGCCAAAATTTTATTTAGTATTTTTGCATCAATGTTCATGGGTAGGATTGGTCTGTAATTCTCTTTCTTGGTAAAGTCTTTCTGTGGTTTGGGTATCAGGGTGATTACAGCCTCATAAAAAGTGTTTGGCATTGTTCCTTCTGTTTCTACTGCATGGAATAATTTGAGGAGTATTGGTATTAGTTCTTCTTTGAAAGTTTTATTGAAGCCATCTGGTCCTGGGCTTTTTTGTTGTTGTTGTTTGGGAGACTTTTGGTGACTGTTTCTATTTCTTCAGAAGATTTAGTTCTGGTCTTGATTTAATTTTGATAAGTTATATTTGTGAAGAAGTTATCCATTTCCTTTAAGCTTTAATAACCATTAAAGCAGAAAAAAATATTACACCAGACAGATGTAAGTAAACTTGAAATGTTTATTCTCACAACACATACTCGAACTTATAGGAAAAATGATTAAAATTTGTAATTATGTATTTTTGCACAGTTTTATAGATATGTAAAATGCATTCTTCTAAAGTGATCACTTGAAGAAGTTTACTAAATATAATCATCACTGCCACAGTGAAGTTACAGGCCAATTTCCTATGCCCCTGAGAATTTCCCTATTCTTCACAGAAAGTCCTCTGGCTTACCCTAGATCATGGCTGTACTGAGCACAGAACAGGGGAATACAGGAGCCAAAATCCCCAGCTGTGGGTCTCTGCATCAGAACATGGTGTGACAAAGCAGGGCTTGCCTGAAAGGGGACAGGAACATCTCTGGAGTCCCACTCTCACTGTGGTTCCACTGAGGAGCATCAGAGGCCTGTGCTTATGAGCTGAAGAAGCTGGCAGCTCAGGAATGCCAGGCTCCTCAGAGGATCTGGCCTGGCTGCCGCTGCCCAGAGGCAAAGAGGAAGGACACTGGGGCAGACTGAATAGTGTCTATGTCAGGTTTGTGTGAGGCACCATGGCCCAGAAAGGCCATGAGCAGAGGAGAGTGTGCCAAGAGGGAAAGTCCTCCTTCTAGCAAAATCGTCAGAAAGGAATGGAACGGGGTTGGGGGAAGAAAAAGGTGAAGGAAGAGGAGAGAAATGGTGGAAATGTCTTATATATATGTAGCACCATGCAATCACAGTGTCAGTCAATGGAGATGTCTAAAATTTCTCGGAGTAACTTTAACCAAACAAGTGGAAGACTTGTATGACAAGAACTTTAAATCTTTGAAGAAAGAAATTGAAGAAGACACCAGAATGTCGTAAGCTACCCCATGCTCTTGGGTAGGTAGAATTAGTATAGTAATAGTGGTAATCTTACCAAAAGCAATCTACGGATTCAATGCAATGCCCATCAAAATGGCCCCAAAAATCTTAATAGACCTCGAAGGAACGATACTCAACTTCATATGGAAAATCAAAAACCACAGGAAGGTATGAAGATACAAGAAGCTTACAGAAATCCAAGTAGACTAGATCCCAAAAAAAAACCATCCTCACAACACAATAATCAAAACACTAAACATACAGAGAAAAGAAAGAATATTGAGAGCTGCAAAGAAGAAACAAGGCCAAGTAACATATAAAGGGAGACCTATCAGGAGTCCACCGGACTTCTCATTGGAGACAATGAAAGCCAGAAGGTCATGGTCAAGCATTATGCAGACATTAAGAGACCATTGATGCCAGCCCAGACTACTATACCCAGCAAAATTTTCAATCACCATAGAACAACAAAACAAGATATCCCATGACAAAACTAGATTTAACCTACATCTAATCATCTCAGAGTAAAGTTTTGGAAAAAATATACCAATCCAATGGACCTAAGAAACAAGTGGGTGTAGCTATCCTAATATCTAACAAAATAGACTTCAAGCTAAAATTAGTCAAAAGAGACAAAGAAGGTCATTTCATATTAGTCACAGAAAAAAAAATCAATCAAGACGAAATTTCAGTACTGAAGATCTATGCCCCAAATACAAAGGCACCCTCATATTGTAAAAGAAACACTTCTAAAGCTTAAATCATACATTAAACACCACATACTGATAGTGGGAGACTTCAACATTCCCCGCTCACAAATAGACAAGTCAGTCAGACAAAAATGAACAGAGAAATAAGAGAAATAACAGACATTATGATGCAAATGGACTCAACAGACATCTATAGAATAGTCCATCCAAACAGAAAAGAATATGCCCTTTTCTCAGCACCTCATGGTACCTTCTCAAAAATTGACCACATTCTTGGTAACAAAACAGACCTCAACAAATACAAAAAAATTGAAATAACCCTATGAACCTTATCAGATCACCATAGTTTAAAAAGCAAAATCAACAGCAATACTAATTCCTGGAAACCCACCAACACATGGGAATGAAACAATACTCACCTGAACCATCAGTGATTCAAGGAAGAAATAAAGGGAAAAATTAAAGACTTCCTAAAATTCAATGAAAATGACCACACAAAATACCCAAATTTATGGGACACAATAAAAGCAGTGTTAAGAGGAAAGTTCATCACACTAAATGCTGGGAAAATCCCACACTAGTGAATTAACAGAACATTTGAAAACGTTAGAACAAAAAGAAGCAAACTCAGCAGGAAATAATCAAATGGACAGCTGAGATCTACTAAATAGAAACAATGAAAACAACACAAAAAATGAGAAAAAGAATTGGTTCTTCAAGAAAATTATCAAAATAGACAAACCTTTATCCAAACTAAACAAAAGACACAGAGAGAATATCCAAATAAACAAAATCAGAAATGAAAACAGGGATATAACAAGAGACATGGAGGAACCATAGAGAATCATGGTTAATAAATGTTGTCAGTGCTGGGTGTGGCTTTGCTTTGGTTTTGTTAATTCTTTATTTCGAGTCAGGGTCTCCTTTTGTGGTAACTCAGGCCAGCTTTGAATCTCCCAGCATCCACAGAGCAGCCTCCTGAGGACCAGCATGGAATTGCAAATGAACAGGAGTTCTGGGAAGTGGGCATTGGTCCCCTCCTGCTGAGTCCCATGGGTTTTCTTCCCCATGCCCAGCTCTCCAAGTACACCCAAAAAGGGAGTGGCCAGGGTCCCCTGAGTTTTACATTCACACCCAGTACCTGGCTGGGGGTGAGCTGTGATGCAGGAACCAGGCAGCTTTTGAGAAAGTACAGGGGTGAAGTGAAAGGAAGGGAAGTTCCCAAGGAAGCCATGGCAGGGACTTCCTGGATGATGGCTGTTGGAGTGTGGTGGCCATGGGGTGGGGAGACCCCCATGCTTGAGGGGGCAGTGTTGCCAAGGCTGAAGGAAGAAGGTAAGGTCAGCAGGCCACAGATTTCCTAGGCAGTCCCGGAGCTCACTTGTGGGCCAAGAGGAAAAGTAGTGATGGGGATGTCTGTCATACTGGAGAGCCAGTCTGGGGGACCACAGTCTGCCATGCTATGGTCCAACCTGGGCCACAGGGAGATTAGACCATTTCTGTTCTAGGTTACTCTATGTTGTCCCAACAGAGGCTTTCGGGTCATGCCTTTTTCTAGGGTGAATGCTTTTATAAAGCAGCAGCTGGCACTACTTTGTGTGGTCACTTTACATGTTGTTTGTGGATGTAGGTATCACCACCTGCCCAGCTCCAACCATGACATATGAACCAGTAAATTCACAAAAGCACACTTACTGAAGTAGACACAGAACAGGTTTGCCCATAGCTATATTAAAACCGTGTCAATAATACAAAGACACAGCCTGCCAGGTTGCTCAGAGGGTAAGGGTGTTTGCTGCCCAACCTGAGAACCCAAGCTCAGTCCCTGTACCCCTCATGGTGGAAGGAGAGAAGCGATTCCTGCAAGCTATCCTCTGGCCTCCACAGACATGCATGCCATGGCACACGCGAACCAACACACATGCACAGAGAGACACACATACAATAAATGTGGAAAAGTTTTTTATAATCAAATACACAAGCCAAGCAGAGCATGTAACACCTTTCCTGAACCCTGTAAAAAGGACGCTAACCTTTTGGTGGTGATGGTCTCACCAGTGTGCCATCTGATAAGCTGGCATGTGACATGCAACCACCAGTCAGTGGACTCCCAGCTGTCCCCAGGGCTTCAGCCAGTGGAATCCCTTGACCTGGCCCATTCCAACTGACTCCTGCCCATCCACGCATCTATCCATCTTTCAACCTATCCCTTCACTTCTAATGAATGCCCATGCCTCTGCTATCTGGGGCTGGGGCTTGGAGCCTCTGAGACCAAGCCCTTTACATCCTTCCTGCCAATCCAAACTGATGCCTAATCATTATCAACTCTCTGCCTCTTAATCTAATTGAGGTCTCATAAACTCTCTGAGTCTATAAGGTCATGAAGTCTATAAGAACTCTCCTGAAGTCTATAAGGTCATGCTGCAACCCACATTTATGTACATATACAGATGTGTGTGTGTGTGTGTGTGTGTGTGTGTGTGTGTGTGTGTGCATCTATGAACTCTAAACTGTGAAGTGAGGGCTAGTCCTAGTATAAAGACTGGAATAGAACCTGTGGTTGCCAATCAACAGGATGGAGCCAGGGTAAAGGCGCCAGCTGCCAGGTGCCAGGCTGAGCACCTAACTCCATGAACCACGTGGTGAGAAGAGAGCACCAATTCCCACTAGCTGTCCTCGGACTTTAAGGGTTTGTGGGCTCCCTCTCCACAATAGCTACTGGAAAAATATCTCACCCCCAAGAGCCTAAGGTGACAGTGGCAGAAAAAGGCCACTGAAGACAAATTCTGCCCTGTAGATAGCCCAGGCCCTCCTGCTGGGTCCCCTGAGGGAAGGTTCAAGTGATGGATGTATGGTCATAGCAGGAAAAAGTTGTCCAAACTGAAATCTGAAAACAGATTTCTGAGGGCCAGAGACAGGTGAGTCTCTGGAGACAGCATCTGGGCTGGCTGGAGGTCGGAAAGCAGAAGGACACATTTGTCCCTTTCAGATCATTGCCCTCAGTCAAGGCTTTCCAGGGAAAGTCCCATCCCCAGCTCCCATGGGGTTCCAGTCAGCATTCATAATTATTATCCGCAGCTGTCTGCTGAGATGGCTCCCCTTAAACCTTAGTCTCCTCCATGTGGCCTCCTTCTGGCCAAGGCTTCGGCTAAAAATAAAATGTATTCATCAACAAATACTTCAAGATTGACTTGCTTCCTGGGCATGCTGGGGAGC
The DNA here is from genome assembly GCF_018167655.1 of Microtus oregoni. Classification (NCBI taxonomy): domain Eukaryota; kingdom Metazoa; phylum Chordata; class Mammalia; order Rodentia; family Cricetidae; genus Microtus; species Microtus oregoni. Next base: position 703,334 of record NW_024543815.1, on the reverse strand, counting down.
AGCTTGTACAGCCACGCACAGCGACATGCCATTGGTAATGAAGTATTAAATCCAATGACACTTGAGAACATGAGCTTTTCCGGGCTGCTCTTCATATGTGAGACCTACCTACCGGCCTCTGATCATGAAGCATCTGCTCCCTGACAGCGAACACACAGACACCCAGGCTGCTCGGGTCGTTCCTCCTGGCCTAACCTCCCCAGACCAGAGGTCTCACTTTGGAGTCTACTGCTCTGATCAAACACCATGACTGATAAGAACTCGGGGAGATCATGTTTTCTTTGGCTTATGCATCCCAACCACAGTCCATTATGAAGGGAAGCCATGACAGGGACTCCAGGCGAGAACCTGGAAGCAGAGCCCATGGAGGGATGCGGCTTATTGGCTTCTTCCCCATGGCTTTGCTCCATTCTTATACTGCCCAGAACCACCCACCTATGGGTGGCACCACCCTTCCCGGACTGAACCCCCTCCCCCCACACACACCAATCAAAAATTTTAAAATACCCCCACAGACTTGCCTACAGGTTGGTCTAATGGAGGCAATCTTTTTTCGGTTGAGGTTCCCACTCCCAGATCATCTTACTGTATTTCAAATTAACAAAGCCACCCTACCCAGCACACCACAGTTCCAAACAGAACCTGCTTCCTGCGGGGCCAGCTGCATCGATTCCACCTGCCAAAGTCTGCGCCCTTTGATGGGTAATTCCATGTTCACAGAGCTTTCCTCTGATGTTAGGTGATGAGAACCCCAGCCTCACCCACAGACTGGTGAAGCAACATCAAGGAGAGCAAGGCCACGGCTCTTTCCTCACCCCTGCACAAAGCCAAATGGCAGTTCCTCTTCTGTGTGTTTTCTAAAACAGTGATCCCCGTTGGCTTTCGTGGATCTTTGGACTTGGGCTCCTGGTCTCCAGTACAGCCTGGGTCTGGCCTCCTAGGTGCTCTAGTGACCAATGTCTTCAAAGCCAGTCTGCTCACTCCTGTGCTGCACCAATGACGAGGCTGGCCTATGCTGAGGGTGGCTGAGGAGTCCCCAGCCTGCAAGTCTGGGCCTTTCCTTTACCTTTTCCTTCATTTGCAGATGGAGGATCCTTCTAGCTTTGTGGTATGGTTGTGTTCTAGGAGACCCTTAGAGTTCCACTCTGCTCCAGTGGGGAAGTTTAGTCATGGAGGGTTTTAGACCAGAAAATGTAACTGACACGTTGAAGGGGGGTTTTACAGATTTTACCAAAGTTCTCACCAAAGTTCTCCCCTGAGAAATTGACTTGATTTTTGTCCTGGCTTGTGGGACCCAAAGCAAACTCCCATGTTTATGATCAATTGAATCTCAACAAAATGCTGCAAAATCATTCTTAAAACCAATATTTTTAGCTTTGGTGGTGCATGCCTTTAATAACAGCACTAAGAAGCAGGTGGATCTCAGTGAGCTCGAGGCTAGCCTGTTCTATAAGAGCTCATTCCAGGACAATTTTTTTCCAACAAGAAATGATTCTGGGGCAATTGGGTATTCACATATGAACAAAACAAGTGCTGGTAACTATGAAACACCACCAATGAAATTCAGTCAGAATGCAACATTAAATGTATGGAATGAGATGTGCAAATTCTAAGACAAGGACCTGGGCACACGTTGTCATGAACTGCATCAGGCAAAAATGTGTTAAAGCCTAACAGCTCCATCACCACGCCCCAGCGTGCTCCTAGAGACAGCACCAAGGAGGGCAAGGCAAGATGGTTAGAAGAATACAATACTGGCCTGTTCACGTGCCTGATGAAAAACTCACATCCAAGATATCAAAGGAACTACAAACACCAGCAAAAGCTTAATCCAATTTAAAGCCAGAGAAACTATCTAGACCTCCACTATGAGGTACACCAATGGCCAATAGGCCCATGGAGAACCCTGTACTCCACATGTTAGGGGAATGCAGATGTGACCCATGCACCACATCGAGAAAACCTGGTTTAGTTAAAAAGGTGCTCCTCCTATGCCCCTCCTATGCCACGCCCATGTTCCTTCTATACCCCGCCTACGCCCCGCCTTTGTTCCTCCCATGCCCCTCCTACGCCTCACCTATGCCCCGCCTATGTCCCACCTATTCTATTCCCATGTTCTGCCTATGCTCCTCCCATGCCCCTCCTACGGCCCACCTACGCCCTGCCAATGCCTCGCCGTTGCTCCACCCATGCCCTGCCTATGCCCTGTCTTTGCTCCTCCTATGCCCTGCCTTTCGCCCTCCCATGCCCCGCCTATGCCACTTCTATTCTCCTCCTATATCTCGCCTATGCTCCTTCCATGCTCCCCCATGCCCTGCCTATTCTACGCCTATGGTGCTCCTATGCCCCTCCTATTCTCCTAATATGCCCCACCTATGCCCCATCTATGCCCCACCTATGCTCCTCCGATGCCCTGTCTATGGAACACCTTTGCTCCGCACAGGCTCCGCCTATGCCACTACTATGCTCCTCCTATGCCCTGCCTATGCTCCTCCTATTCTCCTCCTATGTCCTGCATATGCTCCTCCTATTTCCTGCCTATGCTCCGTCTATGCCCTCCCATGCTCCGCCCATGCCACTCCCATTCCCCTCCCATGCCCCCAGCTCCTATTTCCTCCTTTTTAACTAAACCAGATTTCCTCAATGTGGTGCATGGGTCAAATCTGCATTCCCCTAACATGTGGAGCACAGGGGTCTCCATGGGCCTCTGGGCCGTTAGTGTACCTAGAGGATGTCTAGATAGTTTCTCTGGCTTTAAATGTGTTCTTGGATTCAATTTGCCAAAATTTTATTTAGTATTTTTGCATCAATGTTCATGGGTAGGATTGGTCTGTAATTCTCTTTCTTGGTAAAGTCTTTCTGTGGTTTGGGTATCAGGGTGATTACAGCCTCATAAAAAGTGTTTGGCATTGTTCCTTCTGTTTCTACTGCATGGAATAATTTGAGGAGTATTGGTATTAGTTCTTCTTTGAAAGTTTTATTGAAGCCATCTGGTCCTGGGCTTTTTTGTTGTTGTTGTTTGGGAGACTTTTGGTGACTGTTTCTATTTCTTCAGAAGATTTAGTTCTGGTCTTGATTTAATTTTGATAAGTTATATTTGTGAAGAAGTTATCCATTTCCTTTAAGCTTTAATAACCATTAAAGCAGAAAAAAATATTACACCAGACAGATGTAAGTAAACTTGAAATGTTTATTCTCACAACACATACTCGAACTTATAGGAAAAATGATTAAAATTTGTAATTATGTATTTTTGCACAGTTTTATAGATATGTAAAATGCATTCTTCTAAAGTGATCACTTGAAGAAGTTTACTAAATATAATCATCACTGCCACAGTGAAGTTACAGGCCAATTTCCTATGCCCCTGAGAATTTCCCTATTCTTCACAGAAAGTCCTCTGGCTTACCCTAGATCATGGCTGTACTGAGCACAGAACAGGGGAATACAGGAGCCAAAATCCCCAGCTGTGGGTCTCTGCATCAGAACATGGTGTGACAAAGCAGGGCTTGCCTGAAAGGGGACAGGAACATCTCTGGAGTCCCACTCTCACTGTGGTTCCACTGAGGAGCATCAGAGGCCTGTGCTTATGAGCTGAAGAAGCTGGCAGCTCAGGAATGCCAGGCTCCTCAGAGGATCTGGCCTGGCTGCCGCTGCCCAGAGGCAAAGAGGAAGGACACTGGGGCAGACTGAATAGTGTCTATGTCAGGTTTGTGTGAGGCACCATGGCCCAGAAAGGCCATGAGCAGAGGAGAGTGTGCCAAGAGGGAAAGTCCTCCTTCTAGCAAAATCGTCAGAAAGGAATGGAACGGGGTTGGGGGAAGAAAAAGGTGAAGGAAGAGGAGAGAAATGGTGGAAATGTCTTATATATATGTAGCACCATGCAATCACAGTGTCAGTCAATGGAGATGTCTAAAATTTCTCGGAGTAACTTTAACCAAACAAGTGGAAGACTTGTATGACAAGAACTTTAAATCTTTGAAGAAAGAAATTGAAGAAGACACCAGAATGTCGTAAGCTACCCCATGCTCTTGGGTAGGTAGAATTAGTATAGTAATAGTGGTAATCTTACCAAAAGCAATCTACGGATTCAATGCAATGCCCATCAAAATGGCCCCAAAAATCTTAATAGACCTCGAAGGAACGATACTCAACTTCATATGGAAAATCAAAAACCACAGGAAGGTATGAAGATACAAGAAGCTTACAGAAATCCAAGTAGACTAGATCCCAAAAAAAAACCATCCTCACAACACAATAATCAAAACACTAAACATACAGAGAAAAGAAAGAATATTGAGAGCTGCAAAGAAGAAACAAGGCCAAGTAACATATAAAGGGAGACCTATCAGGAGTCCACCGGACTTCTCATTGGAGACAATGAAAGCCAGAAGGTCATGGTCAAGCATTATGCAGACATTAAGAGACCATTGATGCCAGCCCAGACTACTATACCCAGCAAAATTTTCAATCACCATAGAACAACAAAACAAGATATCCCATGACAAAACTAGATTTAACCTACATCTAATCATCTCAGAGTAAAGTTTTGGAAAAAATATACCAATCCAATGGACCTAAGAAACAAGTGGGTGTAGCTATCCTAATATCTAACAAAATAGACTTCAAGCTAAAATTAGTCAAAAGGACAAAGAAGGTCATTTCATATTAGTCACAGAAAAAAAAATCAATCAAGACGAAATTTCAGTACTGAAGATCTATGCCCCAAATACAAAGGCACCCTCATATTGTAAAAGAAACACTTCTAAAGCTTAAATCATACATTAAACACCACATACTGATAGTGGGAGACTTCAACATTCCCCGCTCACAAATAGACAAGTCAGTCAGACAAAAATGAACAGAGAAATAAGAGAAATAACAGACATTATGATGCAAATGGACTCAACAGACATCTATAGAATAGTCCATCCAAACAGAAAAGAATATGCCCTTTTCTCAGCACCTCATGGTACCTTCTCAAAAATTGACCACATTCTTGGTAACAAAACAGACCTCAACAAATACAAAAAAATTGAAATAACCCTATGAACCTTATCAGATCACCATAGTTTAAAAAGCAAAATCAACAGCAATACTAATTCCTGGAAACCCACCAACACATGGGAATGAAACAATACTCACCTGAACCATCAGTGATTCAAGGAAGAAATAAAGGGAAAAATTAAAGACTTCCTAAAATTCAATGAAAATGACCACACAAAATACCCAAATTTATGGGACACAATAAAAGCAGTGTTAAGAGGAAAGTTCATCACACTAAATGCTGGGAAAATCCCACACTAGTGAATTAACAGAACATTTGAAAACGTTAGAACAAAAAGAAGCAAACTCAGCAGGAAATAATCAAATGGACAGCTGAGATCTACTAAATAGAAACAATGAAAACAACACAAAAAATGAGAAAAAGAATTGGTTCTTCAAGAAAATTATCAAAATAGACAAACCTTTATCCAAACTAAACAAAAGACACAGAGAGAATATCCAAATAAACAAAATCAGAAATGAAAACAGGGATATAACAAGAGACATGGAGGAACCATAGAGAATCATGGTTAATAAATGTTGTCAGTGCTGGGTGTGGCTTTGCTTTGGTTTTGTTAATTCTTTATTTCGAGTCAGGGTCTCCTTTTGTGGTAACTCAGGCCAGCTTTGAATCTCCCAGCATCCACAGAGCAGCCTCCTGAGGACCAGCATGGAATTGCAAATGAACAGGAGTTCTGGGAAGTGGGCATTGGTCCCCTCCTGCTGAGTCCCATGGGTTTTCTTCCCCATGCCCAGCTCTCCAAGTACACCCAAAAAGGGAGTGGCCAGGGTCCCCTGAGTTTTACATTCACACCCAGTACCTGGCTGGGGGTGAGCTGTGATGCAGGAACCAGGCAGCTTTTGAGAAAGTACAGGGGTGAAGTGAAAGGAAGGGAAGTTCCCAAGGAAGCCATGGCAGGGACTTCCTGGATGATGGCTGTTGGAGTGTGGTGGCCATGGGGTGGGGAGACCCCCATGCTTGAGGGGGCAGTGTTGCCAAGGCTGAAGGAAGAAGGTAAGGTCAGCAGGCCACAGATTTCCTAGGCAGTCCCGGAGCTCACTTGTGGGCCAAGAGGAAAAGTAGTGATGGGGATGTCTGTCATACTGGAGAGCCAGTCTGGGGGACCACAGTCTGCCATGCTATGGTCCAACCTGGGCCACAGGGAGATTAGACCATTTCTGTTCTAGGTTACTCTATGTTGTCCCAACAGAGGCTTTCGGGTCATGCCTTTTTCTAGGGTGAATGCTTTTATAAAGCAGCAGCTGGCACTACTTTGTGTGGTCACTTTACATGTTGTTTGTGGATGTAGGTATCACCACCTGCCCAGCTCCAACCATGACATATGAACCAGTAAATTCACAAAAGCACACTTACTGAAGTAGACACAGAACAGGTTTGCCCATAGCTATATTAAAACCGTGTCAATAATACAAAGACACAGCCTGCCAGGTTGCTCAGAGGGTAAGGGTGTTTGCTGCCCAACCTGAGAACCCAAGCTCAGTCCCTGTACCCCTCATGGTGGAAGGAGAGAAGCGATTCCTGCAAGCTATCCTCTGGCCTCCACAGACATGCATGCCATGGCACACGCGAACCAACACACATGCACAGAGAGACACACATACAATAAATGTGGAAAAGTTTTTTATAATCAAATACACAAGCCAAGCAGAGCATGTAACACCTTTCCTGAACCCTGTAAAAAGGACGCTAACCTTTTGGTGGTGATGGTCTCACCAGTGTGCCATCTGATAAGCTGGCATGTGACATGCAACCACCAGTCAGTGGACTCCCAGCTGTCCCCAGGGCTTCAGCCAGTGGAATCCCTTGACCTGGCCCATTCCAACTGACTCCTGCCCATCCACGCATCTATCCATCTTTCAACCTATCCCTTCACTTCTAATGAATGCCCATGCCTCTGCTATCTGGGGCTGGGGCTTGGAGCCTCTGAGACCAAGCCCTTTACATCCTTCCTGCCAATCCAAACTGATGCCTAATCATTATCAACTCTCTGCCTCTTAATCTAATTGAGGTCTCATAAACTCTCTGAGTCTATAAGGTCATGAAGTCTATAAGAACTCTCCTGAAGTCTATAAGGTCATGCTGCAACCCACATTTATGTACATATACAGATGTGTGTGTGTGTGTGTGTGTGTGTGTGTGTGTGTGTGTGTGTGTGTGTGTGCATCTATGAACTCTAAACTGTGAAGTGAGGGCTAGTCCTAGTATAAAGACTGGAATAGAACCTGTGGTTGCCAATCAACAGGATGGAGCCAGGGTAAAGGCGCCAGCTGCCAGGTGCCAGGCTGAGCACCTAACTCCATGAACCACGTGGTGAGAAGAGAGCACCAATTCCCACTAGCTGTCCTCGGACTTTAAGGGTTTGTGGGCTCCCTCTCCACAATAGCTACTGGAAAAATATCTCACCCCCAAGAGCCTAAGGTGACAGTGGCAGAAAAAGGCCACTGAAGACAAATTCTGCCCTGTAGATAGCCCAGGCCCTCCTGCTGGGTCCCCTGAGGGAAGGTTCAAGTGATGGATGTATGGTCATAGCAGGAAAAAGTTGTCCAAACTGAAATCTGAAAACAGATTTCTGAGGGCCAGAGACAGGTGAGTCTCTGGAGACAGCATCTGGGCTGGCTGGAGGTCGGAAAGCAGAAGGACACATTTGTCCCTTTCAGATCATTGCCCTCAGTCAAGGCTTTCCAGGGAAAGTCCCATCCCCAGCTCCCATGGGGTTCCAGTCAGCATTCATAATTATTATCCGCAGCTGTCTGCTGAGATGGCTCCCCTTAAACCTTAGTCTCCTCCATGTGGCCTCCTTCTGGCCAAGGCTTCGGCTAAAAATAAAATGTATTCATCAACAAATACTTCAAGATTGACTTGCTTCCTGGGCATGCTGGGGAGCAGCTTGTACAGCCACGCACAGCGACATGCCATTGGTAATGAAGTATTAAATCCAATGACACTTGAGAACATGAGCTTTTCCGGGCTGCTCTTCATATGTGAGACCTACCTACCGGCCTCTGATCATGAAGCATCTGCTCCCTGACAGCGAACACACAGACACCCAGGCTGCTCGGGTCGTTCCTCCTGGCCTAACCTCCCCAGACCAGAGGTCTCACTTTGGAGTCTACTGCTCTGATCAAACACCATGACTGATAAGAACTCGGGGAGATCATGTTTTCTTTGGCTTATGCATCCCAACCACAGTCCATTATGAAGGGAAGCCATGACAGGGACTCCAGGCGAGAACCTGGAAGCAGAGCCCATGGAGGGATGCGGCTTATTGGCTTCTTCCCCATGGCTTTGCTCCATTCTTATACTGCCCAGAACCACCCACCTATGGGTGGCACCACCCTTCCCGGACTGAACCCCCTCCCCCCACACACACCAATCAAAAATTTTAAAATACCCCCACAGACTTGCCTACAGGTTGGTCTAATGGAGGCAATCTTTTTTCGGTTGAGGTTCCCACTCCCAGATCATCTTACTGTATTTCAAATTAACAAAGCCACCCTACCCAGCACACCACAGTTCCAAACAGAACCTGCTTCCTGCGGGGCCAGCTGCATCGATTCCACCTGCCAAAGTCTGCGCCCTTTGATGGGTAATTCCATGTTCACAGAGCTTTCCTCTGATGTTAGGTGATGAGAACCCCAGCCTCACCCACAGACTGGTGAAGCAACATCAAGGAGAGCAAGGCCACGGCTCTTTCCTCACCCCTGCACAAAGCCAAATGGCAGTTCCTCTTCTGTGTGTTTTCTAAAACAGTGATCCCCGTTGGCTTTCGTGGATCTTTGGACTTGGGCTCCTGGTCTCCAGTACAGCCTGGGTCTGGCCTCCTAGGTGCTCTAGTGACCAATGTCTTCAAAGCCAGTCTGCTCACTCCTGTGCTGCACCAATGACGAGGCTGGCCTATGCTGAGGGTGGCTGAGGAGTCCCCAGCCTGCAAGTCTGGGCCTTTCCTTTACCTTTTCCTTCATTTGCAGATGGAGGATCCTTCTAGCTTTGTGGTATGGTTGTGTTCTAGGAGACCCTTAGAGTTCCACTCTGCTCCAGTGGGGAAGTTTAGTCATGGAGGGTTTTAGACCAGAAAATGTAACTGACACGTTGAAGGGGGGTTTTACAGATTTTACCAAAGTTCTCACCAAAGTTCTCCCCTGAGAAATTGACTTGATTTTTGTCCTGGCTTGTGGGACCCAAAGCAAACTCCCATGTTTATGATCAATTGAATCTCAACAAAATGCTGCAAAATCATTCTTAAAACCAATATTTTTAGCTTTGGTGGTGCATGCCTTTAATAACAGCACTAAGAAGCAGGTGGATCTCAGTGAGTTCGAGGCTAGCCTGTTCTATAAGAGCTCATTCCAGGACAATTTTTTTCCAACAAGAAATGATTCTGGGGCAATTGGGTATTCACATATGAACAAAACAAGTGCTGGTAACTATGAAACACCACCAATGAAATTCAGTCAGAATGCAACATTAAATGTATGGAATGAGATGTGCAAATTCTAAGACAAGGACCTGGGCACACGTTGTCATGAACTGCATCAGGCAAAAATGTGTTAAAGCCTAACAGCTCCATCACCACGCCCCAGCGTGCTCCTAGAGACAGCACCAAGGAGGGCAAGGCAAGATGGTTAGAAGAATACAATACTGGCCTGTTCACGTGCCTGATGAAAAACTCACATCCAAGATATCAAAGGAACTACAAACACCAGCAAAAGCTTAATCCAATTTAAAGCCAGAGAAACTATCTAGACCTCCACTATGAGGTACACCAATGGCCAATAGGCCCATGGAGAACCCTGTACTCCACATGTTAGGGGAATGCAGATGTGACCCATGCACCACATCGAGAAAACCTGGTTTAGTTAAAAAGGTGCTCCTCCTATGCCCCTCCTATGCCACGCCCATGTTCCTTCTATACCCCGCCTACGCCCCGCCTTTGTTCCTCCCATGCCCCTCCTACGCCTCACCTATGCCCCGCCTATGTCCCACCTATTCTATTCCCATGTTCTGCCTATGCTCCTCCCATGCCCCTCCTACGGCCCACCTACGCCCTGCCAATGCCTCGCCGTTGCTCCACCCATGCCCTGCCTATGCCCTGTCTTTGCTCCTCCTATGCCCTGCCTTTCGCCCTCCCATGCCCCGCCTATGCCACTTCTATTCTCCTCCTATATCTCGCCTATGCTCCTTCCATGCTCCCCCATGCCCTGCCTATTCTACGCCTATGGTGCTCCTATGCCCCTCCTATTCTCCTAATATGCCCCACCTATGCCCCATCTATGCCCCACCTATGCTCCTCCGATGCCCTGTCTATGGAACACCTTTGCTCCGCACAGGCTCCGCCTATGCCACTACTATGCTCCTCCTATGCCCTGCCTATGCTCCTCCTATTCTCCTCCTATGTCCTGCATATGCTCCTCCTATTTCCTGCCTATGCTCCGTCTATGCCCTCCCATGCTCCGCCCATGCCACTCCCATTCCCCTCCCATGCCCCCAGCTCCTATTTCCTCCTTTTTAACTAAACCAGATTTCCTCAATGTGGTGCATGGGTCAAATCTGCATTCCCCTAACATGTGGAGCACAGGGGTCTCCATGGGCCTCTGGGCCGTTAGTGTACCTAGAGGATGTCTAGATAGTTTCTCTGGCTTTAAATGTGTTCTTGGATTCAATTTGCCAAAATTTTATTTAGTATTTTTGCATCAATGTTCATGGGTAGGATTGGTCTGTAATTCTCTTTCTTGGTAAAGTCTTTCTGTGGTTTGGGTATCAGGGTGATTACAGCCTCATAAAAAGTGTTTGGCATTGTTCCTTCTGTTTCTACTGCATGGAATAATTTGAGGAGTATTGGTATTAGTTCTTCTTTGAAAGTTTTATTGAAGCCATCTGGTCCTGGGCTTTTTTTGTTGTTGTTTTTGTTTGGGAGACTTTTGATGACTGTTTCTACTTCTTCAGTAGATTTAGTTCTGGTCTTGATTTAATTTTGATAGGTTATATTTATTGAGGAAGTTATCCATTTCCTTTAAGCTTTCTAATAATGTGGAGTACAAGTTTTCTAAATATGACCTGATGATTCTCTATGGTTCCTCCATGTCTCTTGTTATATCCCTGTTTTCATTTCTGATTTTGTTAATTTGGATATTCTCTCTGTGTCTTTTGTTTAGTTTGGATAAAGGTTTGTCTATTTTGTTAATTTTCTTGAAGAACCAATTCTTTTTCTCATTTTAATGTTGTTTTCATTGTTTCTATTTAGTAGATCTCAGCTGTCCATTTGATTATTTCCTGCTAATGTTGCTTCTTTTTGTTCTAAAGTTTTCAAATGTTCTGTTAATTCACTAGTGTGGGATTTTCCCAGCATTTAGTGTGATGAACTTTCCTCTTAACACTGCTTTTATTGTGTCCCATAAATTTGGATATTGTGTGGTAATTTTCATTGAATTTTAGGAAGTTTTTAATTTCTCCCTTTATTTTTTCCTTTAATCACTGATGGTTCAGGTGAGTATTGTTTCATTCCCATGTGTTGGTGGGATTTCTGGAATTAGTATTGCTGTTGATTTCCCTTTTTAAACTATGGTGATCTGATAAGGTTCATAGGGTTATTTCAATTTTTTTGTATTTGTTGAGATCTGTTTTGTTACCGAGAATGTGTTCAATTTTTGAGAATGTACCATGAGGTCCTGAGAAAAAGGCATATTCCTTTCTGTAGATGTCTGTTAAGTCCATTTGCATCATAACGTCTGTTATTTCTCTTATTTCTCTGTTCATTTTTTGTCTGACTGACTTGTCTATTTGTGAGCAGGGAATGTTGAAGTCTCCTACTATCAGTATGTGGTGTTTAACGTATGATTTAAGCTTTAGAAGTGTTTCTTTTACAATACGAGGGTGCCTTCGTATTTGGGGCATAGATGTTCAGTACTGAAATTTCCTTTTGATGGATTTTTTTTCTGTGACTAATATAAAATGACCTTCTTTGTCTCTTTTGACTAATTTTAGCTTGAAGTCTATTTTGTTAGATATTAGAATAGCTACACCCACTTGTTTCTTAGGTCCATTGGATTGGTATATTTTTTCCAAAACTTTACTCTGAGATGATTAGATATTGGTTAGATCTAGTTTTGTCATGGCATATCTTGTTTTGTTGTTCTATGGTGATTGAAAGTTTTGCTGGGTATAGTAGTCTGGGCTGGCATCAATGGTCTCTTAATGTCTGCATAATGCTTGACCACGACCTTCTGGCTTTCATTGTCTCCAATGAGAAGTCCAATGGACTTCTGATAGGTCTCCCTTTATATGTTACTTGGCCTTGTTTCTTCTTTGCAGCTCTTAATATTCTTTCTTATCTCTGTATGTTTAGTGTTTTGATTATTGTGTGGTGAGGATGGTTTTTTGCATCTAGTCTACTTAGATTTCTGTAAGCTTCTTGTGTCTTCATACCTTCCTGTGGTTTTTGATTTTCCATATGAAGTTGAGTATCGTTCCTTCGAGGTCTATTAAGATTTTTGGGGGGATTTTGATGGGCATTGCATTGAATCCATAGATTGCTTTTGGTAAGATTACCACTATTAACTATACTAATTCTACTTACCAAAGAGCATGGGGTAGCTTACGACATTCTGGTGTCTTCTTCAATTTCTTTCTTCAAAGATTTAAAGTTCTTTTCATACAAGTCTTCCACTTGTTTGGTTAGAGTTACTCCGAGAAATTTTAGACATCTCCATTGACTGACACTGTGATTGCATGGTGCTACATATATATAAGACATCTCCACCATTTCTCTCCTCTTCCTTCACCTTTTTCTTCCCCCAACCCCGTTCCATTCCTTTCTGACGATTTTGCTAGAAGGAGGACTTTCCCTCTTGGCACCACTGTCCTCTGCTCATGGCCTTTGTGGGCCATGGTGCCTCACATAAAACTGACGTAGACACTATTCAGCCTGCCCCCGTGTCCTTCCTCTTTGCTTCTGGGCAGCGGCAGCCAGGCCAGATCCTCTGAGGAGCCTGGCATTCCTGAGCTGCCAGCTTCTTCAGCTCATAAGCACAGGCCTCTGACGCTCCTCAGTGGAACCACAGTGAGAGTGGGACTCCAGAGATGTTCCTGTCCCCTTTTAGGCAAGCCCTGCTTTGTCACACCATGTTCTGATGCAGAGACCCACAGCTGGGGATATTGGCTCCTGTATTCCCCTGTTCTGTGCTCAGTACAGCCGTGATCTACGGTAAGCCAGAGGACTTTCTGTGAAGAATAGGGAAATTCTCAGGGGCATAGGAAATTGGCCTGTAACTTCACTCTGGCAGTGATGATTATATTTAGTAAACTTCTTCAAGTGATCACTTTAGAAGAATGCACTTAACATATCTATAAAACTGTGCAAAAATCCATAATTACAAATTTTATTCATTTTTCCTATAAATTCAGGTATGTGTGTTTAGAATAAACATTCCAAGTTTACTTACATCTATCTGGTGTAATAATTTTTCTGCTTTAATGGTTATTTATTTTAGCTTTGGAATAATGGTATTTCCAGGTACAGTTTTGAAAATGGCTACAGGAAGTCTATACTGCCATATTCCTAGGATGTCCAGGAATTGTGAGCTAGATATTTTTCAGGGTTTTCAGAAAATACAGCATGACATTTTCATTAAACAGTCCCCTCCCTATTAGCATGGTGTTACTGTGTAGTGAGGCATCAGGGTAGCTTTTTTCAACGTGATGCACATGAGTGTGTGGCACACACACACACACACACACACACACACACACACACACACACACACCCTGCATTAACCTGCCTTGTTCCCCTCCTCCCTTGCTCTGTCCATAATCCCTGTGAAAGTCTGGGTCAAGCCTGCTCCTCTGATTATATTTGGCTGGAAAGTGACTGTTGGTTACTCCACAGGAAGTAGAGAGGGGCTCTTTCTTGTGTGGTGTAGCTTTGGTCCATATCTAAAAACTTAGAGTTCTCACTGGTGCCCTGGATGGGGGCTCTTGGAGATCAAATACATTTGGAAAATATTAGACAGGGTGACACAGAACTCCCAGTGAAGTCTTCTCAAAGATCCTACCTAGTTCAGGCTCATTAGGGGTCTTTAAAGGGTTGTGCCATCTTCACCTTGGGGTAGGGGGTTATCTTATTGCCTTCGATTTCCCTTCTGAGCATGTGTGCGTATGTGCTTGTGTGCATGCTTGCATACGCACATAATGCAGCAAACTGAGAGCTCAGAGGACAGTGTAGGGTCATGGATTTGGAGTTGCTGAGGATGTGAGCTCTCCTATTCACTAGGTAGTTTTTAGGAAGCAATTCAGACCTCCTCAACACATCACTCTCTCAATCCATAAACTGGTCTTTTACTTTTTAAAGCAGACAGTTTACTGAGCCCAGTTAGTGCTACCCATGAGTTTGTGGCTGTGGGGCCATCTACTTGAACAAGGACAACCTACTAGTGGCCACACGCCAAAGAAAAACGACTCTCCTTCCCCCAGTGGTCAGCCACCTCTAAGGCGTGTTGGATGACACAGAGAATCTGGCACAACTGTTTGCTAGAGCCAGCTCCCTCACAGCTGTCACTGCTGCTCACTGTCCCTGGGTATCAGCCTCAGCCCCATCGATTACATGGGCTATGCTTGGGCTTTCCTTGGGTATGATACAGTCCCTGCTGTTCTAGATATGCCCGTGACTTCTTAGGCACACCACTTCCTCTTTTCATTCCCACCCAGACCTCTGGTCCACTGTTCACTCAGTGCCCACATCTTCCTGGGCATATCAGCTACTCAGATGTAACCATGTGTTCTGAAGTATCCAGGAGATGCTCTTTGTGTCACTAATTAGATTTTCCCGGTTCCCTCTCTCCTCTTCTTTATCAGACTCTCTTGATTTCCTCCACGGATGCTCACCACATCAGGAGTTCACTTTGTTCTTTCAATTCATTCTGTGCAGGTTTCTGGTTGTTTGTTTACACTTACTAATGAGGGTGTAAGTCAGCTCCTGCAGCTCTCTAAGTGTAGGACTGATGGATGAGGTACCAACCTGGCCTTCTCTCTTCTTCTTATACAGGCACAGTCCTAACAGGTGAGGACCCCCACCTTCACAACCTCATCTTTAGTTACCTCCAATTACTGTAAGTCAGTAGTTCTCAGCCTTCCTAATGCTGTGACCCTGCAATACAGTCTCCCATGTTTTGGTGACTCCCAACCATAAAATTAATTTCATTGCTACTTCATAACTGTAATTTTGACACTGTTATGAATGTAAATATCTGATGTTTCTGAGGGTTTTATGTAAACCCCGAAAGGGTCATTGACCTTTAAAGGGGTCTCAACCCACAGGTTGTTCTCAACACAGCCATAAACGGATTAAGCATTTCTCTTACTAACTCACGATAGAGATTCAATCTCAGCATAGGTCTTGTTAGGGAGCAATAAGACCACAGCAATGCCTATGGAATTATATGTATGTGTTTTTAAAGTTTACCCAGGACCTGTAACAATTTATTTTATAGTATCAGTGGAATTTGGTAGCAACCTCACACAAAGCATCCTTTTTTTAAAAAAAATATTATTTTTATGTATACAGGGTTTTCCTGCATGTATCCTACCTACAGTACAGAAAAGGGCACCAGATCTTATTACAGATGGTTGTGAGCCACCATGTGGTTGCTGAAAATTGAAGTCAGGACCTCTGGAAGAGTAGCCAGTGTTCTTTACCTCTGAGCCATCTCCCCAGCCACCACACTAAGCATCCTTAATCCCAGTGTCTTTCAATCAGCACGGAGAAGGATGGTTTCTATTATAAGTGGCACTGTGGGACCATTGCTTTAAACTTCAAATGAAATTAGCCAAGGGTCAGGCCTTTCTCCTGGCCAAGAAGGAGACACAGCATCACCTCTGGAAGTTCTCATCTGAAAGGAGCTCACAGATGACATCAAAGTGGAGAACTCTAACCTGGAGACAGTTGATGTCAGGTGTCACTTGCCCTGGAGTGGGAGGGAGGCACTGCAGACAAAGCTCATTTGGAGCACCACACTTGACCCGGGTGCTACAAGCAATAAACGTGTAGCATTGAGCATATTTGCTCATTTCACTACAGCCTTCTATTTCTGGCACCATTATTTTGTACTCATCCTATTATCAACATCATTTTCTAAGGCACACAGACACCAGCAGCTTTGTCTATAATTTCCAAGAGGCATGTACTTTTCCATTGCAAATCACCTGTGAACAAGGGCATTGTGAGCCTGTACCCCTGTGCTGTACCAGCTGTGATGGGTTGCCTTGCCCAAACAGGAAGGGCCTCAGATCAGGAACACAAGGGAGCTTGGAGGCAAAGTTCAGGGGCCTCGGTCTGTGACACAGAAGCTGAGCATGTATAGGGAGTTCATCTGCTAGTCACGCTATTCTTGAGGTTCCTGTTGGAGGTTCAGAGAAGTCCGTTCTGAGAGAGAAGAGGTTGACCTGAGAGACTATCAGGAAAGCTACTCTTTTGTGGGTACTGATGTTTCCCCGCTTTAGAAAATAGCCGCACCTAGCTATCAGACTAGGTAAGAATCCACAGGGTGGGGAGAAAAATGAGCTTCTTCTCCTAATGTTTAGGGCCGAACTGCTTCCTCTTTTAAATTCCCCTTAGTGATAAAATAATTTTCCCATTTACTTTAACCTAAGACCCAAGCTCTCCTGTCTCATTCCTCTTCCCCATCCCTCTTTCCATTCTTCTCCTTCAGGTAAAATGCTTATACATCCATCCCTGTAATGTCTCAAGTTTATTTAGAACAAAAAACTTTATTGTGGTGTGAACTTGTGCCACAGTGCACACCTGGAGGTCAGAGGACAACTCTGTACATTCTGTTCACTCCTTCCACACTTACATGGGTGCTGGGGATTGAACTCAGGTTGCAAGACTTGCACAGACTGTGCCTTTACCCATTGTTCTCGCTAGCACCCTATCTGTGATAACAGTTTGAGTATTATTGGGAGGCTCTGTCCAGGAATCGCAGCAACTCATGCCTTCTGCAGGTGTTACAGGTTAGAAAGAGAGTGCCCAGAGGTGCGTGTGGTGGGGGCACTGCCACAGCTGAGTTGGCCGAAAATGTCTCAAAGGGGTGCACAAACTGTGCCTTCTGTAAAGGCTTACTAGACTGGGGACACAGGGAATTCTTTGCCTGCAGTTAATGGAAGGTAAAATGCCTAACTGTGTTTCGGTTCAGGACAGGGTGGGTTTCTTTGGATGGCTCTGGTTTCAACCTACCTTCCTACAAAAACCCACTAGGCCAAGTTTTTTTTTAACTTTTGCCACCACACATTTTTTTTCTATTTTTTAAAAATTGTTTTCATTGAGCTATATATTTTTCTCTGCTCCTCTCCCGTCCTCCCCCTCCCCTTCTACCCTCCCCCATGGTCCCATGGTCCCAATTTACTCAGGAGATCTTGTCTTTTTCGACTTCCCATATAGATTAGGTCTTCATTGTTATTTAGGTTCTCTGGTGTTGTGAACTGCAGTCTGGTTTTTCTTTCTTTTATTTCTAAAAACCACTTATTAATGAGTGAATATTTTATTTGTCTTTCTGGGTCTGGGTTACCTCACTCAATATAATGTTTTCTAGATCTATCCATTTGCCTAGGCTAAGATTCTTAAACCTCTGATCACAAAATACTTGGTCTGCCTTAAAATTCTCAGTCCATTTGCTTACGTGTAAGGTCTTCATGGGCTCCTGCATCTCTGACCTTGTCCCTTGAAAATGTTTTCTGTTTGAACACCCAGATCTTTGTAAGCCATGCTGCCTAGTCCACATTTTTCCTACTGGATTTCCACTCCTTTCAGGACTCAAATTCACCACCCTTGGCCATTAGCATACCTGCTCCAAGAATCTCAGTGTCTTCTGCTTGCACTGTATATCCCCCTTCCAGTCTTTTGACTTGGACCTTTTCCCTTCCATTAAAAATTCCTTTGGAGTGAGCCAATCCCCTACTTAGTTCCGAATGCATTTTCCTGAGGATCCTGTAAAAAAAAAAAGGACAGGTCTTTACAGGACCAACCTGTGAATTTACCACAAGCATCTGAGCCTCCCCATTTTGGCTCTCATCCTTTCCAGTTCAAGAGGGGATTTTTCAGGGGTAGAAGCAGAGGTAGGAAAATCTGGGTTCCACTTTCAGATTCAGGAATCCATTAACCCTACAAGATATTGAAGGGGCGGTGCATAATCACAGGGCCCAGAGATGACTCGTGTGGTTTCTAGATACACCCGTGGAAAAGTCTGGAAACGCCTTCCAGGGAGGCCTTTTTCTTTTTGCTTCCTGATGACCTGTGCACAAGGTACTCTCTTCCCGTGTATCCCCCTTCAGGGACCAGAAGATCAGAATAGTGGGCACTTGCCTTGCTTCATTTTCTGCTTGAACAAAATTACTTTGGCCTTCCCACAGGTCACAGGAAGTGTAGGAGAGAGAAAATCTAAAGTGTCATCCTTGGACATTCCTGGAAGTGAGAAAACAAACAGGCCTGGGTGAGTGAGGAGACCAACACTGAAAGACAATGTCTTCTGTCATTACCTGCTATCAATTTACACTTTATATTGCTCCTGTCTCCTCCTTTGCACACTGAAATAAACAAAAGGAAACAAAGAGCAAAAACTTCTGGATGATTCTAGATGAATCTGTAAATTGAAACTGCAGAGATCTGGCAGCTCAGAATCTCAGAACAGGGTTCTCAGGTTCAAAAGAAACAGTTGAGTTTAAAGGTGCTGCAGACAGTTGGGCTTCCTTTCCTACCCAGCCTTGCTGGGGGAAGAGTTCGTGCAGGGCTCTCTCCTGGTGGCAGAGAGAAGTGTTGTACCTGTTCATTTTGAGTGAGAAGCTAACAGTAAGGTAACAACTTGGGCTGAACTCTCTCACTCGCCTCGAACATGTACTAAAAGAGGAAAAGAAAAATGTCTGTTTCCTTTTCCCATTATCGGGAAACGAAAAGAGGGTGCTGATGTGAAGATGCTAATTATCATTAATTATTTCAGAAACATGGAGACTGTGTTGCTGGAATCTTAGAAGAAACTTTGAATTTGGAAACTTTAGAATACTTTGGGAACTGTTAAGACTTTGAGGACTCCTTAAGCTACATGAATACATATTTTGCCTGGTGTGTTGCCCATGAGATGCTGGGATTCAGAAGCAGAATGCTACAGTTTACATGCAGAACATTCAACAGAGACTCACAATTTGAGGGCTTATTGCCAGACTTTGCCCTTTCCTGAGGGATGTAGAGTCTTTAGGAGATGCAGACTAGTAGGTAGAAGTAGGCCACTATAAATGACACCAATATTTGACCTAGTTCACATGGACAGCCACTGAGTGTTAATATGGAAGTTGAGGGTAGGTGGCATATGGTCAAAAACAAAAAATTTTGACATCAGTATAGCACCTAAAGGATTGCATTCTACCAAAAGCATGGGTAGACAACCCTCTAAGGCACAGAGAAGAAGATATGGTATCCAATGACTTCAGAACATCTCTGCGGCATGCTATGAACTCAGATATGTCAAATCCCCTGAGCTATAGATGTTCTGACACAATGAATGCAGTCTGTGTTAGGATACCACATTTACACTGCTTCTCTTACACAGAAGACAAACATGCCACCGCCTCCCTTCCAAACTACTGACATATCGCCCATGATTAATTATGTCTGTTTGTGCTCCCATGTTCCCAATACAATTGTTTGTGGAAAATCTGGCCCTCATCCCAAGGATCCAGAACACTGACAAGAATGCATTACATTACCCTTAGAAGTGAGAGAGCTGATTCCAGAGAAGGTACAGTAGCATGGAAGAATGCTGACAACTCATCACTTTTATGGTCTGGACAACAGTGCGGTGAGGACCACTGTAACAGTGGGAATGACCCATGAACTTAATGCCTTCTTCTCCTAGGGACAGGTGTGCTGTATACCAGGGGGCTTCCAGTGTTCCCAACATAGCTGCGACTATGAAAGTCCTTCTCATAGTCAACAGGGATCTGAGACAGGAATTCTGAAATGTGATTCCAGGGGTGTGCAATTGCACTCAGTGTTCACTCATCCCTCTAAATCCCTTCACAGTGCCTTTTTCACAACCTCTGTTTCTTGAACATTCCCACGTAAAATCATGACAGAATTAAGGCAAATGGTGGCTATTTTCAGAGAGTTTCATCGAAAACTATGTTTTCAGGATGAATAGAAGCAACATTAATGGAGCTGTGACTAGTGACCTTGCCATCAGAAGCAAAAACATGATGGTTTTATTTGTAGGAATGGTGGACTAGAATATTTCTGTCATGATTACTAAGGGTTCACTGGTTACAGTGTGATTCCATGGTATTTATTCTACACAGACTAGGTAAATCTTCAAGAATCAGGTTGATTGGCAAACTAAACTATTTTCTGGACACTTTTTTTTAATTTTTAAAATTTTTTTCTTTCCCATATTTTCTTTTTTTAAAATTTATGTATTTATTAACGATTTCTGTCTCCTCCCCGCCACCGCCTCCCATTTCCCTTCCCCTCCCCCCATTAAGTCCCCCTCCCTCATGAGCCCGAAGAGCAATCAGGGTTCCCTGACCTGTGGGAAGTCCAAGGACCACCCACCTCCATCCAGGTCTAGTAAGGTGAGCATCCAAACTGCCTAGGCTCCCACAAAGCCAGTACGTGCAGTAGGATCAAAAACCCATTGCCATTGTTCTTGAGTTCTCAGTAGTCCTCATTGTCCACTATGTTCAGCGAGTCCGGTTTTATCCCATGCTTTTTCAGACCCAGGCCAGCTGGCCTTGGTCAGTTCCCGATAGAACATCCCCATTGTCTCAGTGTGTGGGTGCACCGCTCGCGGTCCTGAGTTAGTTGCTCGTGCTCTCTCTCCTTCTGCTCCTGATTTGGACCTTGAGGTTTCAGTCCGGTGCTCCAATGTGGGTCTCTGTCTCATTTCATCTCCTGATGAAGTTTAATATTCAGGAGGATGCATATATGTTTTTCTTTAGGTTCACCTTCTTATCTAGATATCCTTCAATGGAAGAATGGATGAAGACAATATGGAATATATACATATTAGTGTACTACTCAGCAGTAAAAAACAAGGACTTCTTGAATTTTGCATACAAATGGATGGAAATAGAAAACACTATCCTGAGTGAGGTCAGCCAGACCCAAAAATAGGAACATGGGATGTACACACTCATATTTGGTTTCTAGCCATAAATAAAGGACATTGAGCCTATAATTCGCGATCCTAGAGAAGCTAAATAAGACACTTTTATTTAAAAAAAAAGATTTACTTAAGTGACCAGGTCTCACTGTGTATAGCTCTGGCTGGCTTGGAACTCAAAGAGCTCTTTCAGCCACTGCCTTTGGATTAGAGACATGGATTGGCAAAGATTTGGTTATGTGTATGTGAGGGCACCCTAGGAGGCCAGAAAAAAGTGTCAGATCCTTTGAAACTGGATTCACAGTTGATTTTGAGCAGCTATGGTTGCTGGGAATGGAATTTGAGGCTTCTGCAAGAGCAGTAAGTGCTCTTAATTGCTAACTCAATCCTTCAGCTCCTTTTGCTGGGCGTTCTTTTTCATCCATAGCATCGCTCCTGCTTACCCTACTAGTGCTTGATGAGGACCAGAAGGGAAGTCTCCCTCCCCTTCAATTGTGTGAGCCATGGTTAGGGAGAGAGAGAGAGATGGGATGCCCTAGGGTCACAGGCTTCAGTGCTCCTGGTGGCTGCAGGTAGGACCGTGTGAGGCCACAGGACTAAGCCAGGTATGCCAGGTTGCTCTGGGCTTTGTCATATATTCTGGATATTTCCTAAAGGAATGCTGAGCTAGGAGTTTAGCTCCATGGTCGAGCTCATGTCTAGAGTACTCACGGTCTTGGGTTTGTTCCCCAGCAAGGCAAAACAGAACCACAAACCAGCCTCACTGCTGGATACACAAAGGAAAAGTCCAGACTTTAGCTGGCTTGGTACGGCCCGTAATACCCGCACTGGAGAAGCAGGAGTAGTAGATAGTTTGAAGTTCAGAGCCAGCCTGGTCTGCGTACAGTTCCAGACCAGTCAAGACTACATACCAAGACCTTGTTTCAGAAAGGACGACAGAAAATAGATTTTATACCACCAAATACCAAAGAAAGGAAGTAAGATTCACAACAACCCAGGCAAAGGAGTAACATGCATCAGCCCAACAACCTCTAAGGGCTTTTCCTGCCTCAATACTTAGGGCGATTCAGGGTAGAGGAAGTGAGGGTGTGTAGGGTTAGCAAGCATGAGACAGGCCTGGCAGATTTCTAGCCTCAGGCCAGCAAAACTAGCAGTTCTAGGCAGCTTTGAAGTAGATCTTGGGGGAGTAGAGGCTGTCTCTTAGCAGGTCGGGTGGGTGCATTCCGGGATGGAGGAAGATAGTGAGGTTATGGGAAGGTTGTAACCCAGTGTGGGTCAACTTCAGGGGTGTGTGTGGGCTAAAGGTTTGGTCTGTCTTTGTGATAAGGTGCTGGGTTCGATGTGAGAAGGCATGATGGGTATCGTGGTTTAGCAGATGTGGCTGCTTGTAGTGGACTGGGAGTAGTGGCGAGTGGGAGACAGACCTCCTGCCAGGCGCTGAACTGGGACATATGCAGGGGACACTCCCATGCTCTTGGTTGGCATCTGGCCCCTGCACACTTGGAGGCTCACAACTATCTGTGATGAGATCTGGCGCCCTCTTCTGACATAAAGGTGTACATACAAACAAATGAAGGGGTGTTTGGAGGGAGATGTCCCATGTTCATTTTCTCATTGGTGGGCGGTGAGTCCTGACACTCAAGCCAGGCTCCGTTCCTGGTGTCAGCTTCCATTACCCCCTCCACCCCTTCCACTCCAGGGAGACGACTCCGGGGGAAGGCCTTCTAGAACGTGGGTGAGAAAGTGTACTGCCAGGAGGACTTCCTGGTGAGTCTGCACTGTGTTGCTGGCCCAGCTGGGTGGGAGCAGGGGTGGGACCCTCCTTCGGACTCACATGCAGACCTGAGGCCAGCGACAGTGAGTGCCCCCCTTGTCACGTGATGTCCTGGATCCTGTGTCCCCTCTCATTACTCCGGGTTCCAACAAACTGCTGACAAGTGCAGCCTGTGTGGACATCTTATCATGGAGATGGTGAGAACCTCCAGGTGCCTGGAGTCCCCCACCTTTTGCTGCTCCAGACCATTGGTGGGGCCCTAAGCCATGGCCTGTGGGGGGCGGTGCTGTGCCTCCTGCCCATGCTAACGTTTTAGTGCTTCCCCCAGATCCTGCAGGCCCTTGGCAAGTCCTAGCACCCCAGTTGCTTCCTCTGCTCAGTGTGTAACGAGTGTATGGATGGCGTTCCCTTCACTGTGGACGTGGAGAACAACATCTACTGCTGTGTGGGCCGCAGCATGGCCTCCCCAGCACTCTTTCCTGCCTACCTCTGCCTCTTTGGTCCTGGCCTTTTTTTCTCTTTCTCCCCACCTGTTTTCTCTGCAGTTGGGGTAGGGACAGCTCTGATTTTGGTGACAGTAGCAGAAATATGGGACTCCTTATATTTTGGTGGGATACATCAGGAAAAAACCTGGAGGTGGTATCAATAACTATTATGTTTCCAGAATATGTTTCCATATGGGTTCCAATTTATGGGCCTGGGGACAGTTCCCATTGACGCCATAAGGGCAGGGTTGGGACATTTGTGATTCCTGGTCTCTCTTCTGGGCCCTTACCTGACTGTTCCCTGCCATTGGGCCTTTTCCTCCCAAGGAGAAAGCCCTGGTGCTACGTGGGCATCCAGTCTGTTATGGTGGCTCCGAGCTTAGTCCTCAGAGTTTGGATCTCCTCTGCTGCTGCTGCTGCTGCTGCTGATTTTTGAGATTGGTGCCAACATTTGTCCTTGGTACTCAGGGTGGAGCAGAGGTCTCCCCTAAGGATGGCTTCTGTCTGGACATCAGGGACTAGAGAATGCATCGGAGATGGCTGGAGGGAGTCTGAGGCTGTCCTGCAGGAGGAGGGAGGGAGGGCACAGATAGGAACTGTGTCAAGCATTAGTGCCAAGAAGGCAGAAGCTGCACACCCGCGTGTCTACACAGGAGACAGGCTATCTTAGAGCTGTTGTGGTAGCTCCACCCATGTCCCCTTGCCTCTACCTTTTCACCTTCTCAAGCCCACTTCCTTTATCCTTCCAGGGTGTTTGCTCCAAAATGTGCTTCCTGTGCCCGCCCTATCCTCCCTGCCCAGGTAGGAACACTTCACCCAGAAGCTAGGAACACTTCACCCAGAAGCAGAGGGTGTGTGATCCTGAGGCTTTGCCCGATCCTGCCAGCTTTGTCTCGGGTCCTAGGCCATATTAGGAGTGGTCAAAGGTGGCCATGCTCTGCATTCTGCAGGGCTGAGGAGTATAGAGGACGTCCATGCAGGGGGTGGGGCAGGTGTACCCTGGATGCATTACAGGAAAGAGGTGGCCCTGATTCTCGTGACCCACTGCGGTACTCTGCTCCATTACTTGTAACGGGAGGGGCTACTCACCCGTCTCATTCAGTTCTGCAGTGGATGTTGGGTAACCTAGGGCTAGAAGAGCAGATATGGAGGCCTTGGCCTGTGTAGCTCTCTTTGTCTTTGTGCATGAACAATATCTATTGAAGTCAGCTTCCTAAGGAACATGGCTGGTAGTGGGAGTTCCTGCATGAGCCAACACCCATGTGACTTTCTTACTGTCACATGCCTATGTGTGACTCCAGTTGGGGAAAATGCCTAGGGCACATACACATCCCTCTTGGGCACGTGCTGAAGTGCCCTGTCCTTATCCGAGGGACATGTCTACTCAGGGTGCTTTAATGTACAGGACATAGTGCTTCAGGTCAAGGGAGCACACGTGTGAATCTGCCTCTTTTTCCAGGGCTGTGAGACAACCATTTGTGTGGTGTCCATGGACAGAGACTACCACGTGGAGAGTTACCACTGTGAGGTGAGCTCCGGCTTCACCCACCCTCCCCTGCAGACACTGTCACCCTCCACCCTGGACCCTCCCTCTGTAGCTTCTGCTCCATACTCCCCAAGTAAGCCTTTTCTTTTCTTCCCACCCATGCCTATTTTTCTTTCAGATAGTCCCATTTTCACTAAGTGGGTGTTGGATTTAGTAGAATAGACAAGAATTTAGAATTGGCAGTGTCCACATGAAGTAGTGTCTTGCTGTTGGAGGGAGTTGTCAGGACCTTGAAAAACTATGGAAGGTTTCCTGGGGGAGGAGACACCCAGCCTAAACTTTGGAGGTTGATAGGAGATAGGATGTGTCCATCAGAATTCTAGCAGAGGATGAGTATGCTTAGCAAATATCCAAAGTCACCAAATTACATAGAAAAGGTTTATTTCAGTTTGGTTGTAGAGGTTTAATCCCATGATGGTTGGTTGACGCCACTGCTTTGGGCCTGTGGTATGGCAGATCTGCTCACCTCATAACTGGTAAAAGAACAAGAAAGACGGTTTGGAGAGAAATTTGAGATGGCCCACTGTGTAAGGATAGCTTCTACTGAGTCTTAGGACCCACGTGGTGGAGGAGACAGCTGATTCTGCAAGTTGTCCTCACCTCCACAGGCATGGCATGGCACCCACTTCACATGCAAATAATACATGCAGCCAGCCTTGTCAACAGAGTGAGGGCTAGGCCATCCAGGGCTACACAGAGAAACCCTGTCTTTAAAACCAAAACAACAACAACATCATCATCATCATCAATAATAATAATAATACATGTATAAAAAAGAGGTCAAGGTTCTGGCATCCCCTTGACCAAAGAACCAAAACATCTTTGGCACTTCAACCACCCCCTCCATGGAACAGGGACCAAGCTTCACCTCCCCCCCACTTTCTTTGTTTGGGTGTTTTTTGGAAATATGGTTTTACTGTGTAGCCCTGCGTAGTAAGCTTTCTCGTTGGACTGTCTTGGACCACCAGCCTGCAAATAGAGACACAGACTTCTTAATAATGAAAGCTTGGCTTTTGGCTTAGGCTTTTCCCAATTAGCTCTCATAATTCAGATTAACCTGCTTTTATTAATCTACATTCTGCCATGTAGCTTTTACCTCTCTTCCATTCTGTGTATCTGGCTTGCTCTGTCTCTCATTAGCGTCTCTCTGCACCTAGATTCATCTTCCACTGACTCCAGAGAAATCCTGCCTGTCCTCCTGCCTAGCTGTTGGTCACTCAGTTCTCTATTAAACCAATAAGAAGACACCTTGGTAGGCTGGAGAGATGGCTCAGTGTTTAAGAGCACTGCTCCAGAGGACCTGGGTTCAATTCCCAGTACCCATATGACAGCTCACAACTATCTGTACGTCCATTTTCAGGGGATCTAACACCTTCAAACAGACATACATGTAGGCAAAACACCAAAGAACATAAAATAAATCAAAAATAGTGAAAAAGAAAGTGCCTTGGGAAAGATACATCTTCACAGTGTACAAAAAGATTATCTACAACATTTTCCCATTTTTGTCTAAAATAAAGTTTTACTCTGTCTAACACCATAAAACTATATATAGTAAGAACAATTACCAGGCCAGGCAGTGGTTACACAACCCTTAAACCCAACACTTGAGAGGCAGAGACAGGCGGATCTCTGTGAGTTTGAGGCCAGCCTGGTCTACAAGAGCTAGTTCCAGGACAGGCACCAAAGCTACAGAGAAACCTTGTCTTGAAACAAACAAACAAGAACAATTATCAGATAAGAATTACAATTACAATGTTCAGTCCATTTGTAGTTGGTGTATTTAGAGAAAATATTATCTGTCTTGATGAGTTCAAAGTTTTATACCTAAACCACTTTTTATCATAACATATTACCAACCTAAAAATCTTTTTAGACTTTAAAACAATTTCTTAGATGAGCAACCTAAGCTTTTATGTCTCTCATCCTTCATCAACTTTACATCTCTTTTGCAAGTTTTTTTAAATGTGGCAAAAAAGGCAGTATAGCTCCCATCAGAGACCCAAGAAGGATAAAATAGTACCTGAGTAAGCAGGATGTGCAGAGCAAACAACTTTCAAAACTATAGAAATGATGGAAACAGCTGGCTGCCTGGACAGTCACCCAGGGCTCCTCTGCAAATTTGGGACATCCATCGTTGGTCTAAAGGCCCAGCATATCTGACAGACTTTTCTGTGGAGCAGGAATTTTGAAGGACTGTCCTACCTTGTCTTGGCAAAGTTTTGCATTCATCTTCTTTTGTGTCCTGTCTGTCCAATTTGGTCAGCATACTGTAAGCAGTCGAGGCAAGGGCAGTTTCTTGTCCAATCGCTAACTTTGCCTCACAGACACACACACACACACACACACACACACACACACACACACACACACACACACACAAAAAAACTTAGGGAGTTTCCTCAATGCCCATTGCCTTCTATGAAGTAGATAATGCTGCCAGGAGCAGATGTGTCTCACTGTCATGAAAAGGCTTATGTTATTAAAAACATCTTGAATATCATATTCTGGCCTCTGAAGTGTTTGACAACCATCTATGTATCTGAACTATGTCTTGAGCTGTGTGGTGGTGGTGCATGCTTATAATCCCAGCACTCGGGAAACAGAGGCAGGAGGATCTCTGTGAGTTTGAGGCCAGCCTGGTCTACAGAGCAAGTTTCAGGACAGGTTCCAAAGCTGCACAGAAAAACCCTGTCTTGAAAAACAATAACAGCTGGGCAGTGGTGGCATACACCATTAATTTCAGCAGAGGCAGAGGAAAGAGGATCTCTGTGAGTCGAAGCCAGCCTGGTGTATAAGAGCTAGTTTCAGGGCAGGCGACAAAGTTACACAGAGAAACCCTGTCTTGAAGAAGAAAAAAAACAAAAGAAAAACAACAACAAACAATAATATTATCTCTTGAAAACATATCTACATGAATATAAGTTTGATTGTTATAGATGATTAACTAGTAATCTACATTTTTAAAATTATCCTAAACAGTTTGAAATAATAGTCTTTAAGGGCTAGAACTTTACATTTTAAAATGATCTGCAGTACAATACCTAAAACAACAGAAAATATATACAGTATGTTCTAACAAAAATAACTTTAAATTTATATCAGTATATAAAGACGAATAGTAATGTAAAATACTTAAGACTAGTAGTGGTGTTTTTTAGTTTAAATGTAGATTCAATTAATTTACCGTTCTTTTTTTTATCATTCCTATATCCAGATCTTTTATTTTCAGAAAGAGATCCTTGAATCTAATCTGCTTTGTTTAGTTTTTCCCTGACCATGAAAAAAGATATAACCTCTCCCCCAATGCAACATATTTCCTGATTTTCATTTTGAAGTTAAGACATTCTTAAAATATATAGGTTGCTTTCATTTAGCAATTTTTTTTGCAATAACCCAGTGTTTATCAGCAGTTTTATTTTTAGCTTATTAGTGTTCAAAGTCAACAAAGCAACATACAGGTTCCACATGCCCTGTCTATTTTCCTCCTTATGTGGCTGTGTATGCAAACACACACACACACACACCACATGTGCATATATATATATATATATATATATATATATATATATATGGCTTTGTTTACAAGCTACCCAACCAGCACAGAGATCTGATCTTGGCACCAGGAGAAACATCACTTGAGCGCCAGTAGAGCCATCACTGGGTAGTGCCATCACTGGGAAGGTACATCAGTAGGCAAGGAGACCTGATCCTGTAAAAGAAGATACATAGGGAAGTATTCGGAGGAAGAGATGGGCAGTCGCCAATGCAAGAATTCACCAAACAATCTGAAGAAAAACATGAAACCACCAGAACCCAGTTACCTCTCAACAGGAGGACAGGAACACCTTAATCAAGAAGAAGTAGAAAAAACTGACTTTATGAAAGTGATTGACGCCCTTAAACAGCATGTAAAAAATGCCCTTATAGAAATGGATGAGAAGTATAACTGCAAGTTTGAAGAATTGAATAAAGCAGTGAATGATACCCTAGGAAACCAAGGAGAAACAATCAAACAGATAATGGAAACAGTTCAAGACTTGAAAACTGAAATGGAGGCAAAGAAGAAAACACAATCAGAGGACCGGCTGGACATGGAAAATCTAGGTAAACTAATAGAGACTACAGAAACAAGCATAACCAGCAGAATACAAGAGATAGAAGAAAGAATCTCAGATTCTGAAGAAACATAGAGAAAATAAACGCACTGATCAAAGAAAACAGCAAGTCCAACAAACTCTCATCACAAAACATTCAGGAAATATGGGACACAATAAAAAGACCAAAGCTAAGAATAATTGGAGTAGAAGAAGGAGAAGAAGTGCAGCTCAACGGTCCAGAAAATATATTTAATAAAATTATAGAAGAAAACTTTCCCAACCTAAAGAAAGATGTACCTATGAAGTTTCAAGAAGCATACAGAACACCGAATAGGCTGGATCAAAAAAAAATATCCCCTCGCCATATAATAATCAAAACACAAAGCATACAGAATAAAGAAAGAATATTAAAAGCCACAAAGGAAAAAGGCCAAGTTACTTATAAAGGTAAACCTATCAGACTTACACCTGACTTCTCTATGGAAACCATGAAAGCCAGAAGATCCTGGATAGATGTACTGCAAAAACCAAGAGACCATGGATGCAAGCCCAGACTACTATACCCAGGTTAGCTTTCGTTCACTATAAATGGAGAAAACAAAATTTTCCAGGATAAAAACAAATTTAAACAATACGTAGCCACAAATCCAGCCTTACAGAAATTAATAGAAAGAAAATCACTAACCAAGAAGTCTAACAATGACCACAATAACTCAGACATCTAGAGACCCTTCACCAGCGCAACTCAAAGAAGGTAAACACACAAACTCTACTACTAAAAAAGTAACCGGAGTTAACAACCACTGGTCATTAATATCACTTAATGTCAATGGGCTCAACACACCTATAAAAAGGCACAGGCTAAGAAATTGGATCCAAAAACAGGATCCAACATTCTGCTGTTTACAAGAAACACACCTCAACCACACAGACAGGCACCTACTCAGAGTAAAGGGCTGGGAAAAGGCTTATCAAGCAAATGAACCTAAGAAACAAGCAGGTGTGGCCATACAAATTTCTAAGAAAGTTGACTTCAAAGTTAAATCAATCAGAAGTGATGGAGAGGGACATTTTATACTCATAACAGGAACAATTCATCAGGAAGAAGTCTCAATCCTGAATATCTATGCCCCTAATATAAAAGCACCCACGTATGTAAAAGAAACATTACTAAAACTCAAGGCAGCCATCAAACCGCACACACTAATAGTAGGAGACTTCAACACTCCTCTCTCAAAAATGGACAGGTCAAATCAGGCAGAAACCTAACAGAGAAATTAGAGAAATAATGGAGGTAATGAATCAATTGGACTTCACAGACATCTATAGAATATTCCACCCAAAGAGGAAAGAATATACCTTCTTCTCTGCAGCTCATGGAACCTTCTCGAAAATTGATCACATACTCGGTAACAAAACAAACTTCCACAGTTACAAAAAAATATTAGTAACCACCTGTGTCTTATCAGATCACCATGGATTAAAGTTAGAATTCAACAACAATGCTACCCCCAGAAAGCCTACAAACACGTGGAAACTGAAGAGTCAACTACTGAACAATACCTGGATTAAGGAAGAAATAAAGAAAGAAATTAAAGTCTTCCTTGAATTCAATGAAAATAAAGAAACAACATACTCAAACTTGTGGGACTCTATGAAAGCAGTCTTAAGAGGAAAGTTCATAGCTCTAAGTGCCCACTTTAGGAAAACTGAGAAAGCACATATTGGAGACGTAACAGCCCACATGAAAGCTCTAGAAAAAAAAAAGAAGACTCACCTAGAAGGAGTAGAAGACTGGAAATAATCAAACTGAGGAATGAAATCAACAAAATAGAAACACAGAAAACAATCAAAGAATAAATGAAACAAAAAGCTGGTTCCTGGAGAAAATCAACAAGATTTATAAACCCCTATCCAAACTAATCAAACGGCAGAGAGAGAATATGCAAATTAATAAGATCAGAAATGAAAAGGGGGACATAACCACTGACACAGAGGAAATTCAGAGAATCATTAGATCTTACTACAAATTCCTATATGCCACAAAACAGACAAATGTAAAAGAAATTAACACTTTTTTAGATAAATACCATATACCAAAGTTAAACGAGGACCAGGTGAACAATCTAAATAGACCTGTTGTCGCAAAGAATTAGAAGCTGTTATCAAAAACCTCCCTAAAAAAAAAAAAACCAGGACCAGTTGGTTTCATTGTGGAATTCTACCAGAACTTTCAAGAAGACCTAATACCTATACTCCTAAATGTATTTCACAATATAGAATCAGAAGAGTCATTACCAAACTCCTTTTATGAAGCTACAGTTACTCTGATACCAAAACCACACAAAGACTCAACCAGGAAAGAGAATTACAGGCAAATCTGACTCATGAACATCGACACAAAAATCCTCAACAAAATACTGGCAAACTGAATCCAAGAACACATTAGAAAAATTATCCATTATGATCAAGTAGGCTTCATTCCTGAGATGCAGGGCTGGTTCAACATACGAAAATCTATCAATGGAATCCAGCATATAAATAAACTGAAAGAAAAAAACCATATGATCATCTCATTAGATGCCGAAAAAGCATTTGACAAAATTCAACATCCATTTATGTTAAAAGTCTTGGAGAGATTAGGGATAAAGGGTCATACCTAAATATAATAAAAGCTATATACAACAAGCCGACAGCTAACATCAAATTAAATGGAGAGAAACTCAAAGCCATCCCGCTTAACTCAGGAACACGACAAGGCTGTCCACTCTCGCCATACCTCTTCAATATAGTGCTTGAAGTTCTAGCAATAGCAATAAAAGAATATAATGGGATCAAGGGGATTCGAATTGGAAAGGAAGAAGTTAAACTTTCGTTATTCGCAGATAATATGATAGTGTACTTAAGCGACCCCCGAAACTCCACCAAAGAACTTTTACAGCTGATAAACAGATTTAGTAATGTGGCAGGATACAAGATCAACTCCAAAAAATCAGTTGCCCTCTTATACACAAAGGATATGGAAGCAGAGAGGGAAATCAGAGAAGCTTCACCATTCATGATAGCCACAAACAGCATAAAATGTCTTGGGGTAAATCTAACCAAGGAAGTGAAAGATCTATTTGACAAGAACTTTAAGGCATTGAAGAAAGAAATTGAAGGGGATACCAAAAAATGTATGGACCTCCCTTGCTCTTGGATTGGGAGGATCAACATAGTAAAAATGGCAATTCTACCAAAGGCAATTTATAGATTCAGTGCAATCCCCATTAAGATCCCATCAAAATTCTTCACAGATCTGGAGAGGACAATAATCAACTTTATATGGAAAAACAAAAAACCCAGGATAGCCAAAACAATCCTATACAATAAAGGATCTTCTGGAGGCATTACCATCCCTGACTTCAAACTCTATTACAGAGCTACAGTAATGAAAACAGTGTGGTACTGGCATAAAAACAGAGAAGTCGACCAATGGAATTGTATAGAAGACCCGGATTTTAACCCACAAACCTATGAACACCTCATTTTTGATAAAGGAGCTAAAAGTATACAATGGAAGAAAGCATCTTCAACAAATGGTGCTGGCACAACTGGATGTCAACCTGTAGAAGAATGAAAATAGACCCATATCTCTCACCGTGCACAAAACTCAAGTCCAAATGGATTAAAGACCTCAATATCAGCCCGAACACACTGAAAATGATAGAAGAGAAAGTGGGAAATACCCTACAAGAGATGGGCACAGGAGATCGCTTCCTATGTATAACCCCAGAAGCACAGACATTGAGGGCAATGTTGAATAAATGGGACCTACTAAAATTGAGAAGCTTCTGAAAAGCAAAGGACACTGTCACTAAGACACAAAGGCAACCTACTGACTGGGAGAAGATCTTCACCAACCCCGCAACAGACAAAGGTCTGATCTCCAAAATATATAGAGAACTCAAGAAACTAGACTTTAAAATGCTAATTAGCCCAATTAAAAAATGGGGCACTGAACTGAACAGAGAATTCTCAACAGAAGAAGTTCAAATGGCCAAAAGACACTTAAGGTCGTGCTCAACTTCCTTAGCAATCAGGGAAATGCAAATCAAAACAACTTTGAGATTTCATCTTACACCTGTCAGAATGGCTAAAGTCAAAAACACCAAGGATAGCCTTTGCTGGAGAGGCTGTGGAGGAAGGGGTACCCTCATCCATTGCTGGTGGGAATGCAATCTTGTGCAACCACTGTGGAAGTCAGTGTTTCGGTTTCTCAGGAAATTCGGGATCAACCTCCCCCTGGACCCAGCAATACCACTCTTGGGAATATACCCAAGAGATGCCCTATCATATGACAAAAGCATTTGTTCAACTATGTTCATAGCAGTATTATTTGTAATAGCCAGAACCTGGAAACAACCTAGATGCCCTTCAATGGAAGAATGGATGAAGAAAGTATGGAATATCTACACACTAGAGTACTACGCTGCTGTAAAAAACAATGACTTCTCGAATTTTGCATGCAAATGGATGGAAATAGAAAACACTATCCTGAGTGAGGTATCCCAGACCCAAAAAGATGAACATGGGATGTACTCACTCATAATTGGTTTCTAGCCATAAATATGGGTCACGGAGACTACAATTGGTGAACCTAAAGAAGCTAAATAAGAAGATGAACCCAAGGAAAAACATATAGTTATCCTCTTGGCTATGGGAAGTAGACAAAATCGCCGGGGAGAAAATTGGGATCTTGGGGGTGGGGTGGGATTGGGGTAAGGGAAGATGGGGAGAGAAAAGCTGGAAGGGAAGGAGGGGGGAACTTGGGGAAACAGGAGGATTGGGATAAAGGAAGGTTGGACAGGGGAGCACGGAACCACAATTCTGAGTTAATTGAGCCACTTTAGGGTTGGCAAGAGACCTGACCCTAGAGGGGCTCCCAGGTGCCCAAGCCTAGGTCCCCAGTTAGTTCCTTGGGCAGCTGAGGATAGGGAACCTGAAATGACCCTATCCTAGAGCAATAATGACGAATATCTTGCATATCATCATAGAACCTTCATCTGGTAATGGCTGGAGATAGAGATAGAGACCCACACTGGAGCACTGGACTGAGCTCCCAAGGTCCCAATGAGGAGCAGAAGGAGGGAGAACATGAGCAAAGAAGTCGGGACCACGAGGGGTGCACCCACCCACTGAGACAGTGGAGCTGATCTAATGGGAGCTCACTAAGGCCAGCTGGACTGTGACTGAAAAAGCATGGGATAAAACTGGACTCTCTGAACATGGCGAACAATGAGGGCTGATGAGACGCAAAGGACAATGGCACGGGGTTTTGATCCTGCTTAATGTGCTGGCTTTGTGGGAGCCTAGCCAGTTTGGATGTTCACCTTCCTAGATATGGACGGAGGGGGAAGGACCTAGGACTTACCACAGGGCACAAAACCCTGATGGCTCTTTGGACTGGAGAGGGAGGGGAAAGGAGTGGGGGGAGGGGGAGAAGGGTGGGAGGAGGGGGAGAAGGGTGGGAGGAGGAGGAGGGAAATGGGAGGCTGGGAGGAGGTGGAAACTTGTTTTTTTTTCCCTTTCTCAATAAAAAAAATGGAAAAAAAAGTGCTTGCTTCTTTTAACACGGTTTTAAATGGTGGCTTTCAAATAACTATTATTTATGATCCAGTGGATCAAGAACTCTCTTCTGGTCTTCATGTGCACCTGCACTTATGTGAACATTTAAAGGCAAACATGTAATTAAGATACAGGTGTGGGGGAAGAGAGATGCCATAGAAGATAACAGTGTTTATTTTGTATGACTTAAATTTGTTTCTTAGCAAGTATGTTTGGTATCTCACAGTTGGGTGTATATCTAAGGGGATCAACTATATTCCAACTTTCCTGAGGAAACCACGATTATACATGGAATACCCATAAATATAGATTTAAAATCTTATTTTATAAAATAGTAGACTTAGCCAAATATCATTGGTAACTAGTAAAAACGGAAAATAAGATGTCATTGTTTAGGGAAATACTCTTTATTAAAACAATATTTTGGGAGGTACTATAAGGCATTAAGTCAGAACTTTTTAAATATTTTTTGATATATTTGTTCAGCAGGTTTGAACACATTGATATAATCAGTGCACTAGAGAATAAACATTCTTTTCACTGAAATAATCATTATGATGGAAAGTAGCAATGTGGTTGGTTGTTTCTCAAGTCTATAAGGCTTGGAATTTTCTACCCAAGGAATGAGTGCCTGATCTAAGGGATAACCTGACTTTGCTGTTGAGGACAAGATCCAGGAAAAGTGTGGAGCAACTATGGTAGCTAGACGCTTGAGACTAGTGAAGCCTATTTGTCTCCATTTGCGATTTCCATACAGTGGTCTGCATATCACAGCACTTCCAGGACTCATTGACTCCTGTAAAGTAAAAGACAGGTAAGTTGCTATGCAAAGTGATTATTTACTCTTAGACTTCCTAAATAGTAATAGAAATGTTCATAAAGTTGGCATGTGCAATTTTGATTCAGAAAAGAATATGTTTTCTAAAATGTATGCAAAATCAGAACAGATAAAATATTTGAGCCTTCAACTACACTATTGCCCTTTTCAATAAAAGAATTAGAAATGGATGGACTCAGAGAGCATTAAAGAAAGAAATATTGTTAACAGAAATATAGATCTCTTATATTTATACCTTCTAATTTCTGGTAGAAAAAAAGAGTAATGTAAAGCTTTTATGCTTACTATGCTTATTACAGGAACACCGGCTTGTGCATTGTAGCAAACCGTAGCACTTCCTATGTCTGGATAGAGATAGGCACATTTGGATGCTCCCATCACTTGTATCTGTAACATGTCTAGATTTTCAAATATATATCCTAAAAAAATAGACGAAGAATACAAATCTCATGTATGTAAACTTTCATGAAGCAACAAACTTTGAGAGAAATGTACAACATATTATTATGTATGCCATTTTTTTATTTTGAAATGCTGAAGTAACAGTGTCTTATTATCCATGCTTTCTTACAAAGACTACCATATAAAAATATATATCTGTGAGTATATCTATAATTTTTACAGGTTGATTGCCTAAACTATTGTAATTATAGTTCTTCCTTAAGTGTAACATTAAAATCGAGGTATTTATTCAAAATAAAATTGATCCTCCCCTGACAAATGAAAGAATTTGTGCACTAACCTTCTTTAAGAATTTGGGATCCAGAAAGCCAGCATTCTGAAGTGTTCAAATCCTTTATGCTTCCTAAAGGTGCCATTATATGAATAGAACTCTGGCCTTCTCGAAGAAGCACCAGAGCAAGGTCATTTCTTGCAGCCTGACTCACTAACCGGAATCTTTCATGCAGTAAAATAGTAGTCACCTTAGCAACTCTCAGAGGTTTTCTGTGATGTCTAAGGCCCAATATCACAAGAGTGTTTTCAGGATTCCTATATGGTAGGTAGAAATTTATTAAAATGAATTCTGTATAAAAATTACACCTTTAGAAACAATATCTCTTGATTTTGTGTTCATTTCCTTCTTTGGAGAGAGAGAGAGAGAGAGAGAGAGAGAGAGAGAGAGAGAGAGAGAGAGAGAGAGAGAGAGAGAGAGAGAGAACCCTACAAAAGAAGTGAGGGTATATATGGAATCATTCACTAAAAGTATTAAAATACATAAAATTCAACTGACATACTGAGATAATTTTCGGTTGTCACAGAAGCAAGGTAGCATGAGAACAAGAGAAATGGACAAAAAATCTAGACGCTAATTTTTTTCAAAAGAAAGTTTCAACATACCTGAGGAAATACAAAATATTGTAGGAGAAAAGATGTGAAATAAACTTACATGTTTCTCACACAGTGGGCAGCAGTAAGAACCCAGTAGCTACTAATAATGGAGCCACTGCAGATCTGATTCCCACAACTGAAGATTATAGCTTGCCATGGCATAGCATATTGCACAGAAATATGATCTGTTAAAGCTAAATAGAGAAGAAAATATAAAATAAGGAGAGGTTAAATTTGGTGGAAATGTTAGTTGGACCTTTTTAAAAGATTTTAATTTCATATGTCTCTTCTCAAACAACTAGCATTGCAAAATTTGTTTTTGAAATGAGAGTTTCCTTAGTCTTTAGATAGAAAGACTTTTGTCCTTAAAAAGGGAATATCTTCTTATATTTCCTACTTCCCTGTTTGAGCAAATATTGGAAACCATTTTATGTTATCTTACAACTCCTCTTTCTATTTTATTTTATCCCTTTGTAGGAAATAAAAATGTTTAGTTTTATAGCATTCTATAAAATGAAAGGACGTGTTGGAAAGAAGACCATTAAATACAAATATTAATGGAGCCAGATAACTTAAAATTGTACCTTAATAGCAAATATATTATTAAGCAAGAAATATATGCATGATGATATGAATATCCTTATTTATTAGAATTTTAGTCACAGAAATTTCTCTATGGAGATTAATAGTAAAGGCTGAAGATAAATTATATGTCATAAAACACCACACAAATGATGACAAAACTGGAAGCATAACTATCATCTCTAGCTTATATTTCAATGAGTTCTCTAGGAAAAATTTTAAGTGTTATATTTCAACAAATAAATAAAATAACTTCATTTGTATTTTTAAAATATTTAATATAACTATGGAAATATATTCATATCAAATGTTATACTAGGTCTTGATTCTATGCAGCATTAGTGTATATTTGACTTTAAGCAAGTAATATTAAATTGCCATGTATGAAACTTTGATATATTTCAGAAAAATGAATGGGAAAAGATGACAATCACAAATAGAATTACAGAGTTGTCTGCTCAGGAACTTATGAAGTCAATATTCCCTATCAATTAGGCCAAAGTATCTAAATTGAAAATGATTCTACTATCTAAACAGGGAATTTGTATACTAATAAAAACTCTGCTAGATATTAAATATTCAAGGTATGTGCTGCTCATTACCTTTTAAAATGTAAGAAAGTATTTAATGTTCTGGGTCTCAGAGTAGTCAATTATTATAATTATATAAACTATAATCAATACCATAAGCATTTTACAGTAACATTGCAATAGCAGAACAGTGCATTAGATATAAACTGCCCATGCAAAGACCAAAGAAATCTTGAATCAGCAGATATTAGAAAAAAAATAAAATTTTCAGAGACAGAAAATTTCTTTACCTCCTTTAAATCTCTATTTTTCTCAATTTTATTCTTACCTTGAGGCTGTGGCAGAGAGATGAAGTGTGGATGAACAGCAGCAGATGGTGAGATAAATATTGAATCTTTCCTACTGGTAGAGACTGACAGGGAATTGAAAGGAGATGTAATCACAGGTCTTTCAGGAGACCAGGGTGCATGACTGGGCTGTGTAACTCTCCGTAGCCAGAAAATGAAGGGGCTAACTTGACTGAAGACATAAGGCTTTGTGCAATGTTCATCATAGTCAATTAAAATTCCCACCTGCATCCATATGTCTTTTTGTTTTAGATGACATACCAAAGGTGCCCCAAGATCACCCTACAAAAAATCGAAAATAAAACATTAGTTGACAAACTGAAAGATGATAATAGATAACATTTACTTTAAAATTGTATTTCTTATGTCTTTATAGTACATTCTTCTATTTTTCACCTTACAGCCAGATTCCCCCATAGCTTTCTTGGCCTTTACACAGAAAGTGAACTCATTCAGTTTAGGCCAATATTTTGCACAGGTGCTGACTTGCATGATGCTGAGGTGCCTTTTTTGCAGGATACCAGGACTTCCTGATAAAAATCAGAGAGAAATGTTTTTTTTTTGTTGGGGGTTATTGTGATACAGAGAAATTAAAAACATATATGAAATATAAAAATGATAAAACCTCAATTGATAAAAAGAAAATTCTATGATCATATTCCACTCTCTTCATCATTACTACTTACCTCTCATGAGGGACCAGCTGGGTAACCAGCAGTCATATAGTTGTATGTGTCTTCCTTGTTCTTGACTTTCTTCCAGGCAAATAGGAAACACCAATGGTTGAAAAGGTATTGGATCCTTCAGGAAGATTAGTCCTGGTCCTAAAGGTCCCCTGGGACTTAAGTATGGCAAAGAACGCTGGATACCTAGAGTTTCACCTTGTGTAGTATCCTGAAGGTCAATCAGACCCACTTGGACTAAAGCCAGAGATTCTGACCGTTTTCTGGAGGAAAATTTATCAAGAGTTTTATTATTTTTACTTTTCAATGAAAAGTAACCTAGATGCCACATTGATTATATGAAATGGTAAGTGTACTTTAAAATATTGTTTTCAAATCTCTTATCTTTGGTTTTAGAGATATTTCAGTTTGATTTAGATTCAGTTCATTCTAGTCATTTATATTAGCATTAAACATATACCATAACCCATACAAGACAAGTACTCACAATCCTCCTGTTTCAGTTTTGATTATTTGGTTTTAGAGGATTGCAAACTTGTGTCAAAAAGATGAAACCTGGTTATATTTATTTATATTACCTGGATTAGACACATAAGACTTTGCTAATCATAAAGAAAATATGGAGAGGCTCTGTACACATGAACATATTTAGAATCTAAAGATGACTATTACAATGAAGAGATAAATTATTGTATTAATATTTTCAGGACTTAAAAATGTTGTACTCATTGAAAATTAAAAATTAAATACAATGAATGTATGTGACTTTTGCTCGACTGTAAAGCCAAGAAAGTCATAAATGGAAACAATGCAAAATGGAAAGTCTCTAATATTTTATTTGAAATTAGCACCTACCACAATTTTATGAGTTAAATAATATAAAATTATGATAATTTTCATAACTTATAGATATATTCATTAGAATATTGAAAGTATCCTGATAAAATAAAGAGTAATCTTTTAAAAGCGTAAGGTAAAAATATAAGGGAGAATGCAATAAGCTTCATAACCAAAGTCAATAATTGTTCTCATCTATCCAGGGGGAATGCTTTCATTTGAGATAAGAAAATTGATCACAGTTATAGTAAGGGAATAGAGCAAGGTTGAATTAGGGAACTATGAATACTAAGAAACTATGTTTTAAAAGAACATATTTATCAACATTCTCAAATTTACATCAATGTGTGATATATCTTAATTTTTAAAGTGTCTTGTGAGACTTACATAAAATTGGCACACCGGGCAGAAGTGAGGACCCACATTTCATTAAGAATAGAACCAGCACAGAAGTGGGAGTAAGACAGCTGCATAGAAACCATCCATGGGAATTCACCTACTTCAGCTTCCCAACAGTCGGGACAGTAGGGAACAAGGCCAGGGCGTATACCACATTCTAGAGAGTACAATCATATTGGTAGAATTAGTGTTTTCTCCTGTTAGAATACTCTTATTTTTTATATTCATAGTTAAGAAAAGAACGTCTAGGCATTTG
Organism: Microtus oregoni; assembly: GCF_018167655.1. NCBI lineage: Eukaryota > Metazoa > Chordata > Mammalia > Rodentia > Cricetidae > Microtus > Microtus oregoni. The sequence goes on along the minus strand of NW_024543815.1, from coordinate 662,820 downwards.
ACACCGTTAACTTTGATTAAATATGAGTATATATTTAACTAAGTTATTACAAATTTCATTATATGAAGAGTGAATATCTTTGTACATTCCCTAAAAATGTCAATTATGCTTATTAATTCCTTAAGTGGAATCATAATTCATTGTTAAGCACTGTGTAGTTTTGAAACACTATTATACTTTCATGCCAAAATTGGTGGTTACAAATCTCTTTTATTGGAATTGAGGCCTGCTTAAAAATGAGGGAAACCATACCTGGTTTTAAAAATTGACCTAGTTAATCATATTCAGTGCTAGTGAAATCATGGTTATTAGGAAAAAGCTCAGTAACTTACTAAACCACTACAATCCTTTCCAACAGTTTCATCAATATTTGTTTTCATACTCATAATCAATTATAGTTTTCACCCTCAGAAACAAAAGTACTCTTTGAAAAGAAACAGAGACTAGTGAAGGAAGTCTGTGTGAATTACAGTGTTGAAGAAATTATGATATCTTGGAACTCAGAAAGTGTTTGCTTAGTGCAGATGAAGAGACTGTCATCTAAAGTTAATAATTTCAACATGCTATAACTTGCCTGTGGTATCATGAGAAACAACAGCTGTCTTGTAGAGCCACAGTGTTTGGAGATTATCATTCCATGTCATACTCAGGTGACATTCAGACAAGGAAATATTGAGTTTTGTTTGCCTAGTTGATAATGGCTCCAGTGAACCATTATCTTGTGGATCAGATTGAGGTGGCAATATTGGGGTAGGTTCTTCACTGAAAAGCATTTCTGGAAAAGCATGGACACATACAGTTTAGGATAAATAATGGTGTATTATATAATATTGAGGACCATATCCACTGGAGCAAAATATCAGAAGAGTTTGAAGGAAGGAAAATGGGATACCCCAGGCAGAAAGAAAAGATGAAAAATGTCAAAACAAAGAAAAAGTGAATGAAGTTTGTGAATCCAGGTACTGAAAGATGGGACAATATAGTAAATAAAAATAAAATGTCTAGAAAGAGACAGCTAAGAGAGGCATATAAAATTTCAAGTCTTCCATGTATAGATAATTTTTTTATTTGCTATCAAATCTCTAACAACCAGTTTTTCCTGGAACAGTCTGTCTATTAATATAAGATTAGTGAGCTTGTTAGGTTGAGGAGAATTGCTTTTCTTTCTGTTTTGCATAGAAGCTATCTGTGTTAGTAAAGTGAAACTTACCTGAAGTTATACAGACAATAAACACATAAGTTCATAGCAAATTCCAAATGACTGATTATGTTTCCTCCACTTATTTCAATTACAGGAAAGAAAATAATAATGATCCTCTCTCAAATTTAAAGTGTGTGCTGGATCCTAATATTTCTGTTTCAGGCTTGACACAGATTCTAATGTTATTAAGCTTTTGGTTCAGTTTGTGGTGTTTCTTGTTTTAGATGTGTTACTAAACGTAGGTATTCCACTTTCTAGTAGAATAGATAGTTTTACTATTTGAGACAGAAACTGTGACTTCAATATGACTGAATTTTTTTTCAAATTGATCCCAGTGTCTAGCATATTTGGTATTAAGATGTATATATAAGTGTGTATATATATATATATGTATATGTATATATATACATTTACCCACACATATAACAGCAACTTATCTGTGTATTTAAAAACTGAAATTATGTAATTATTAACAAAGCTTGTGATAATCTAAGTATAAATCTGAAATGAAGTTAGACCCCAAACATTTAACTGGTTCTATGGACCCTGACCTATATTATATCTGGTTCTTATGGTATATTCCTAGGTGATCTGTAGTTGCACCTTCCTTTCTCCAGTGCTCAACTATGTGACTGAGTCTCGAGTCACTCTTTGAGAAGCACATAGAATCCAGGAAATAGTGGTATTACCTTGAACCTTAAATGATGGTGAAATTGTAAAAACTGCAGTCAGGGCATCTGGTTTTATTATTTCTTCTGCAGTTGGATTCCAAATTTGGGCTGTCATCGGTGGAGATTTGTTCCATAATCTAAATAAATCTATTTGAGTCTGTAATGGGTATGATATTACTCTATGAGAATAAATCCAGGAAAAGATATCTAGAGTTTCAGTAGAATCTTTATGGTGAATCCGTGAGTGAATTATGCCAACATTCTGATGTACTAAAGATTGTATATTTTCCCATTCCACTTGTGACAATAGCTTATCAAAATCAGTTTGAGTCAGTGTCCACAGTGCGGAATCTATTACAGTCTGTATTGAGTCTGATATCACTGTATCAGAATGAATCCAGGAGATGATTTCTAGAGATACAGCTGAAGCTTTATATTGAATGCTAGAGGTGAAAATACCAACATTAGGTTGTGCCAAAGATTGTTTAGCTTTATACTTTACTTGTGACCACTGCCTGATAGCATCAATTCGGTTCTTGGACAAAAATTTTATTTGAGTCTGTATCGAGTCTGATATCACTGTATCAAAATGAGTCCAGGAGATGATTTCTAGAGATTCAGCTGAAGCTTTATATTGAATGCTAGGGGTGAAAATACCACCATCAGGCTGTGCCAAAGATTGTTTAGCTTTATATTCCAATTGTGACCACTGCCTGATAGCATCAATTCGGTTCTTGGACAAAAATTTTATTTGAGTCTGTATCGAGTCTGATATCACTGTATCAGAATGAGTCCAGGAGATGATTTCTAGAGATACAGCTGAAGCTTTATATTGAATGCTAGGGGCGAAAATACCAACATTAGGTTGTGCCAAAGATTGTTTAGCTTTATACTTTACTTGTGACCACTGCCTGATAGCATCAATTCGGTTCTTGGACAAAAATTTTATTTGAGTCTGTATTGAGTCTGATATCACTGTATCAAAATGAGTCCAGGAGATGATTTCTAGAGATTCAGCTGAAGCTTTATATTGAATGCTAGGGGTGAAAATACCACCATCAGGCTGTGCCAAAGATTGTTTAGCTTTATATTCCAATTGTGACCACTGCCTGATAGCATCAATTCGGTTCTTGGACAAAAATTTTATTTGAGTCTGTATCGAGTCTGATATCACTGTATCAGAATGAGTCCAGGAGATGATTTCTAGAGATTCAGCTGAAGCTTTATATTGAATGCTAGGGGTGAAAATACCACCATCAGGCTGTGCCAAAGATTGTTTAGCTTTATATTCCAATTGTGACCACTGCCTGATAGCATCAATTCGGTTCTTGGACAAAAATTTTATTTGAGTCTGTATCGAGTCTGATATCACTGTATCAGAATGAGTCCAGGAGATGATTTCTAGAGATTCAGCTGAAGCTTTATATTGAATGCTAGGGGTGAAAATACCACCATCAGGCTGTGCCAAAGATTGTTTAGCTTTATATTCCAATTGTGACCACTGCCTGATAGTATCAATTTGGTTCTGGGCCCAAAAATCTATTTGAGTCTGTATTGAGTCTGATATCACTGTATCAGAATGAGTCCAGGGAACAACTTCTAGAGTTTCAGAAGGATCTTTATGTTGAATCCAAAGGTTGATTATACCAATATCAGGCCTTGTCAAAGATTGTTTAGCTTTATATTCCACTTGTGACAGCTGCCTGATTGCATCCCTTTGAGTCAATGACCAAAGTGTGTCATCTACATCAGTCTGCAATGAATTTGATAGTACTATATCAGAATGAGTCCAGGGAATGGTTTCCAGAGTTTCAGTAGGAGCTTTATGCTGAAACCAAAGTTTAATTCTACCCAAATTATGCTGTAACAAATATTGTGTAGATTTGTATTCCAGTTGTGACCATGGCATATTTTCATCACTTTTAGTCAATGTCCAAAGTGTAACATCTTCAGGCCATCTCCTAACCACTGGTGGAGATTCAGGTTGGATCCAATGTATAATTTCACCAGATTTAGAATAGGTCAAAATTATTTGAGATATATTTGTTTCAACACTGTATCCAGTTTTCACTACTTTTGTTTCAAGTTTATTCCATGGGTGAACTATTATTTGCCATTCTTTCTGGATCCAGGGGGTAACAGTTCCAGGCTCAAGTTTAATTCTTTGACTTAAACTATTTGGAATTGGGAACCAATATGAGATAACACTAGTGTCATAAATGTATAAGGATGTTTCTGGTTCTATTTCAGCTTGTGATGCTAGAATATCAGAGACAGGCACAGTCCAAAGTCCAATTTCTTGATATTCAGTCTGGGTCAATACTATTATTGTATTAGTTAACGAATGGAACCAGGTATGGTCTGTGCTAGCTTCTGCATGGAACCATGGCCTTACTGTATTGTTTTTAGGAACATTCCCAAGTCTTACATTTTCTGTTACAAACTGGGTCCTGCCATTAAACAGTACAGTTGCAGAATTCATCCATGATTTTATACCCATTTTATGTTGGACCCAGGATTCTACTGTGCTAATCATTAATGAAGTATAGATAGTGAATGTTTGATAATATGGCTGTACCCAAGACCTTTTTCTTTCAACATTAGTTTCAAACTGGCTTCCACCAATGTGATATTCAGTATGATACCGGAGAAAATCTGCCGAAGGAACAGGCACTCTCCAAGATAAGAGTGATCCTAGTTCAGAAAAAGACCATGTATTTCTGTCTACAGTTTCTGTAGAGGCCAATGGAACCAATGTAGTTTGACTTGAGTGTTTGGTAGCATAAGGTTGAGTTTGCATTGAAATTCTGAAAATATTAATAGTAGACACAGTTAAAACATTTTCCCCTTCAATTTCAGCCACTGTGAAAATTGTGCTTTTATCAATACCATTGTACATATAAAAATATACAGGTATAAATTCAGTTGAGCTCAATGATGTCTTATTGTTTGTTACAATTTCTGACCATATTTCACTTCCCAGAGACTCAGTTTGAGTCTGTGCAACAGTTGTGGATAGTATAACTGTAACATCAGTTTGTAGTAACAATTCATCTAGTCTCCATGCTGTAAAACTAGAGCTTACTTTTGGTTCCAAAAGATCTAAAGGAGATTCACTTTGGAAGTTCTGTTTTACTATTGAACTAGGAGACAGTTTACGTTTAGATTTTAAAAATTCATTATGGTTCTGTGATATACATATATGATTATCAGACAATATGCAGGTTGAAATTACTCTTGAAATATTTGCCATGGCCCTTGGTGTGATTGCATCAAAATTAGAGTGCATGGAAGTAATTTCTAATGAAAATGAAAATTTTTTCCAGGGTAAAACTGTAGAAAAAATATCTTCTGTCAATAGCTTTTCTGATACAGATAAAAACTTGGTCAATGTTATGAGATTTTCAAACTCAGACTCTGTCCAGTGTTTTTTTAAATGATTTTCATCCAACGCCAATGGTATCAGTGTTTTAGAAAGAGAACTCATTGGTATAGTTGCATGTCCGGATCTGGGATGGGTCCAAATGATATGATTATATGAAGACAACATCAGTTTGTTTATTAGTGGATATCTAAGACCCATAGATTGTGTCCAGGGAACTACTGGTATATGCTCAGACTGTGTCCAATTAACAGCAATTAAAGTTAGAGACACTGTCTCTGACTGTTCTAATGAAGATTCTTCCTGAATCCAATGAATGCCATTTGGAGTAGAACTGCCTAACCAGGTATCTTCTGTTGCAAATTCCTTCTGAATGAGTACTGAAGCCCTTTTTCTTGTTGATGGGTTAACTGATAGAGAGTGAAATTGGTTCGGGTACATGACTTTTGAAAGCATGGCCTCTCTCCACATATTTGTTAGGAATGAGTCAGTCTCACTCCAAGACACTGCTTTTGAATCTGTAGCTTCTGCCAAGTGATATTCTGGTATGTATTGAATTTGGGTCCCAGGCATGAATTTGTATATTTTATCATTTATACATGGATATGTAGATAGATATTCATTTTGTGTAAAATGTATGATGTTTGATAATTTAGCCTTATCCAAGTGATTTTTTCTTTTCTGGGGATCAGCTTGAGACCATCCTGTAACTAATTTTTTTGTCTGTAGCAAAGAATTAAATGTTGAATACACTATGTTTATGCACAATCTGACAGTTTCAGTTGCAGGCTGCACCCAATGATTTTCTGATATTTCTCTTGTATTGAATGCTACATTTTCTTTCTGGATCCAACTTTCTGTTAATAGATATTTAGGTTCTGTTATATATGAGAATTTATCAAATACATGTTGCATATCAACATTTATTGTTGTAAGTTCTCCTTGAGTCTGCATTGTCAGTGTTTTGGCTACTAATTTTGCAAAATGATTTATGGCTGAGGATTGAGTTTGTATTCTCACTTTTACTATTTTATCTATATATTCTTTTCTTGGAATAAAAGATTTGGATACGCCCTGTTGCCAACCCACAGCTGTGCCAGTTTCAGGGGCTGTCCAGGTCATTTTATCTGAAAATTCACTTGGGCCCCATTTTGTGACTATTTCATGGTGAGAATTTGTCTGGGCATATTTTTTAAAATTCTTGGCTTCTCTCCATATCATTGTATCAGCTGCAGTCTCTGTCCATTGACTTAATAATGGATTTACTGCATGATCAAAAACAATGACCTTATCAAACATAGCTGTTGGGAAGACATGAATTTCAGAAGACTTATCTGTTATCCATTGTGAGATAACATCTGTTGTAGATTTATTCCAGTATTTTAGTACCACAGCTTCAGGAAATTTCCACAGTGTTTCTGTACCTCTCATATCAAGTGTTGGGTTTTCTGCTTCTGACAGGGTTTGAGACCATGGTATAACTTGATCAGAAATAGACTGTGTCCAATAAGTTAATACAGAAGAATCTGACTGATTCTTCATTCTGATTGTATTAGATTGAAATGTTGTCCAAGGAATAGATATTAGAGAAACACTCTGAAACAATGATGTTACTGTATTTTCTATAATTTGTGACCAGATATTTCTGTTACTAGAATTAGGTTGGAACATCTGTGAGATATATATTTCAACCTTTGTCCAGGGATCTGTTGTTGAAATTTCTACATGCCTGAGTATATTAGGAAAAGACTGTATTGGATGTTTTATATTTGTGAATTGTGAAATGGCCCACTCAGTGAATGCATTAGCTCCATATTTTTTCCAAGAATTTGTTGTAGGTGATGTGGCTTGGTTCCTTAATGAAAAAGGATCAGATATTTGGTGAGTCCTGTGTTTGACTTCTGGGGTTAGAACATAGTTCTGAGTTGTGTAAGATTCAGGCTCAGTCAAAGAATTTACAATTAGGATTCCAGACTTAGTCCATTGTGATAATACATTAGCAATTATCCCTGTCCAAAGAATGAGCGTTTGGTATTTAGATAGGTCCCATGACGGTATATATGTATTGGACACAAACAGTGTTTGTGTATTTACTTTTTTAGATTCAGTCTGGAACAAAGTTGGTTTGTTTCTATTAAATATAGGTAATGTCCATAGTTTTGCTGGTTCAGGATGAGGCCATGTTGAAGGAATTGTATTAGATGGAAGCACTGTCCATAGGTACACTGGCAGAGATCCAGAATGAGTCAACATTGTTGTGATTGTATCAGATAATGGAAATGGCCAAATATTTCCAGATGTAGACTCAGTCTGATGCAATGATGAAATAGTAACAGATACCCCAAGTAACCATATACTAAATATTGGAGACCTGGTATAGGGCCATGACTGTGCAATTATAACAGCTGAATGACTGGAAAATACATTTTTTGAAGGAGATACATTTGAAGGCTCTCTATTAGGATCTATCAATGTCCACACACTTAATTTTGGGGACCCTATCTGTGTCCAAGTTGGTGTCACTCTATCATGGTAATTCCAAGGCCTTCTGTTTCCTTCCCAAGTTGCTTCATGAAACAAATGTGACATAATTATTTCAGATTCAGATGATGTCTTCTTCTTTGTTTGTGAATATTTAACCTTTGGCCACAATGGTACAATTTTATCAGGCTCAGAGTATCCTACAGTATTTACTGATGAATAGATAGATTGGAGCCAAGGAAGTGTGATTGAATCAGGTAACTGGAGTCCAAACAGATTTACTTTGGGAGATGAAACCTGTATCCTTGACAGGACAAATGCATCAGATATAACTTGTTGAGACTGCATTGTTGCTGGGGAATTATCCAAAGACAATGATGATGTAATTGCATCAAACAAAAACTGTGACCATTTATTTTTTACAGAATACTCATCCTGGGTCCAGGATTGCATCATTGTATCAGATATAGGCCATCTCCATAGATAAACTGGTAGCACCTTAGAATGGGACCAATGTAATCGGACTTTATCAGTCATCGACAATGTTAATGTATTTGCTATTGAATATTCACTCTGGAACCTAGCTGTTGTCTTTTTCTCATATACAGGCAGTGTCCTTAGGTTTGTTTCCAGTGTTTGCCTCAGTGACCACGGTGCTGTAGATATTAGGAGTGTATCAAATATTAGTGGTGACCTTATATTTATTGTAGAAAACAAATACTGGGACCACTGTGGTATGAGGCTATGAGTTATTGTTGTTATCCATTGATACTTTGGTATCAATTCAGGCTCAGACCATGGCTTTAATTTTGTATCAGATAAAGGATGAGTTTCCTGATTTGATAATTCAGGTTGAGGCCATGGGGCTGTGATTAAATCAGTTTCAGGTTTTCTCCACAAACTAATTGGTGCATATTCAGCTTGAATCAACTGTGGTATGGCTGTATAAGTTACAGACTGTGACTGCAGGTTTAATGATGGGGATTGAACATGGGGCCATGACAGTATAAGTCTATCAGATATTTGTTGAAGCCATAAATTTGCAAATGGAGAGTTACTATTCAGCCATACTGTTGCTGTGGGAGGTATACTTCCTGCCCATTGACTCCATGTTGGATATATAGGTTGATTCCATAAAGTGACTCTATCAGATCCATGCTGTGTCCACGGATTTGTTGCTGGAGAGTCAGTTTGAATGAATTGTGTAAAAATATCAGTTTCCATCTCTGTGAAGGATGTGACTGCTAGTGATGCATCATTGTTCCATGCTTTTTTAAAATCATTAATAATCTGGGTCCACCTACTTATAGTTTCATTATTATTTTGTGCTAGTTCTGAGACAACTTTAGCCTGAGTCCATAGATTTCTAGAAAATGCAGTCTGAAACTGTGGACTATTTATATCAGATTTAGTTTGTGACCACAGATTGTTTTCTGAAGTTTCATGCACAGTCCAGGGTGTGACTGATTCCCTGTCTGATGGATTCAGAGGATTTACTGATTGTATTTTAGCCTGGGACCGTGTTGTTATTATATCATAGTCAGTGTTCATCAAATTAATTAATGATGGAGAATTAGTGAAATTAAAAATTGTTGTATCAGGTACTTGATGTATCCATAAAGTTTCCAGTGGCAGTTCAGCATAAGTCAATTGCGTCCTATCTACTTCATTTTGTTTCCATAGACTTGGTATAGAATATTCATCTGAGATCCAAACTGTACCTATTTTACTCTGAAACTCTACTGAAGAATTTAATGTTGGAAAATGATCTTTAGTCCACAATGAAGCTAAATAAGATTCAGAAAGTGCCAAGCTATTTCTTCCATTGGGCTGGGTCTTTGACCCTGGCTTGGTTTTATTTCTTAGAGGTTTCCTTGTTGCTGATATTTTTGTTTGGGGCCAATAAGTGAGTGTATCAGTTATACTTCTGGGCTTTTTTGTTGGTTCATTTTGTGTCCACAATGGCATAGTATAAATTATAGGTTCTTCTAAGGGGATTAGGTTTGAAGATTGACCTGTAGTCCATGAAGTAAGTGTATACACCCCAGGCAACATCCAGGGACTTGGTAGTGGTGCTTCAGTTTGGGTCCACCTTGTGGCTCTAATATTTTTAGATTGTGTCAAATCATCTAGTTTTTGAAATTGAGAATTTATTGATGTTGTGGCTATATCTTCTAAAAAGTTCAACCAGTCAATTACTACAGGAGTTTCAGCTTGACTCCAATCCTTGACTAGGTCAGCTTTAGATGATTTGTGAGGATTTACTTTTGCATACTCAGCCTGCATCCACTGTTTTAATGGTCTGGCTTCCTTGTATACTCTTGGTTTAATTATACCAACATTTAACTCATTCAGTGACTTAATTGTATCAAATTCATGATGTACAGAGTTTCTTAATTTATCAGCCATAGCTGGTTTCCAGAGAATATGTAGTTCAGGTTCAGATAACATCCGTTTGTGAGATAATTGAGTTAATGACTGTGTTTGTTTTAAGACAGTTTCCATTTTATTGTGAAATGATGGTATATCAGGAGTTTCTTGAATTTGAGTAAAATATATAGCTTTATCATCTTCATGCTTCATCCAAGAAGGTGTTATCTGTAACTTTCTCTGAATCCAAGTTTTGAATGTATCCATTTGTGATTGATACATAGGTAACATTTTTTCATCTTTCATCTTAGACAAGTAATGGTTTACTGGAGATTCACAATGGCTGCAGATCCTTCTTGTTTGTGCCTGAAACAAAACTACATTATTTTCTTCAGGTTTTGTCTGATGTATGATGTTATGACTCTGAGAATGTACCCAAGGCCTAAGTAAAAATAGTTCAGTTTTTTTCCTGTGTTCAATATTTCCAATGGGCTCAGTCCATGAACTAGGAAAATCAACTTGAAGATAAGTAAAGAGGTGGAGAGAATTAACATTGGTTAGGGTATTTAGCAATGTGTCATCAGGCTTAGGCCAGTACCAATATCTAACTGCACCAGCTTCAGCTTGGTTCCTTGGCACAACTGTTTTGGTTTCTTTTGGGGCTGGTGATTTAACTGTATGTATTCTTGAATTCCTCCAATATTTAATTTTAGTTTCTCTAGTCTTGATTCTTGGGCTGTCAATTTCAGATTTATGATATATTTTGGGTTTTATTTCTTCAGGCTTAATCTCTAACCATAGTCTTACTTTATCAGCTTTTAGTGTATGCAAATATTTTACTGTCTCAGTTTCTGAAAGTGCCCATAATTTTAGTAGTTCTGAATCAGTTTGGGCCCGGGGATGGATAAGATTAGTTTTAGAATAAATGAGAGGTCTAATGTTATTAGAACGGAACAAAGGCCATGCAGTATTTTCCGTCTGTTTCAGTGGTTTGACTTTAGTATCTTCATGCTTACTCAATAGACTACTTGCATCCAGCCGACTTGAACTTATGACATAACTTGGTTTGTAATGGCTCCAAGACATAGAATCAAGGCTTTTAGATAGAGACAAAGAATAAGAAATAGTAAGTGTAGAGGAATGTAGAATCCTCATAGGCACAGGATAAATCAGGTATCCATCCAATTTTGTGGTGGTTATTTGGGATCTCACTAAATTATAGAAGTCTGGACCCAATTTAGGAGTTAATGAAGAGTACTGGGATCCATAGTCATTGAGTATGGAATGAGTCAACATTTCAATTTTATTAACTAATAAAGAATCCCATGGATAAAGACTATAAGTTACTAGATATGTACCAGTACTTAATTTTTCTGCAATATAATATGATTGGGTTTGGGTAATCTCTTTATGAAATGGGATCCACATTACTGTTTCTATCTTATATGACATAGTATGAATCTGCGTCCAAGATCCAATAACAGGAGTAATATGCAGCCAAGATCCATGTACAAATTGATGACGAAAAGGAAAAGTGCTAGGTTTAATTTGAGAGGTGAGAGAATAAATTTCAGTAATGCCTTGGAATCCATCTATTTGCTTTGAAAATAAAATCAATGATCTAACCGAATTAATTGACATAGTATGAAATACTGTTTTAGCATCTATCAGGTCAGCCCAATGTCTCAATAAACTAGCAATAATTCCATTTTGATATATGAGCACATTTCTTTGAGGAAAGTTAGATGATGTATAGGTTACTTTGGGGATCTGGGCCTCAGAATGAACTGCGCACTCAAAATGATTAGATATGTGGTTACTGCAGAAAACGTCTTGTTTAGAAGTACTGAAAGTTTTGAAAATAGTTGTCCAGGGATGTGCCATTGGAAATTTACTGGCTGAAGAGAGATGATCACCTTGAAAATATAACTGTCTAGTGCTTGGAAAGGAGTCTCTGTTATTTGAAATAGAAAATACTGGAGGAGGAGTTCTTCGCTGTCTGTTCTGTGAGGAAGTAATTAATCTACTCAATGACTGGAGAGATAATCCATCAGAGGAAATATTAGCACGGTTTATATCATTACTAAGATCATGTTCTACTCCAGGATAAGAACTGCAAAGTGAAGAAAAAATAGGATCCGGCAGCTTCTCATTCATGTTGACAAGCCATCTCATCCATGGTAGATATGTGGCTGTCTTGATAACAAGAATAGGAATTTCACATGCCATTGAGGATTCACTGATGAGTCCTACCAATTCCCAATGACTGCCAAAGGTACAAAGGACAGGGTTACCTTGCTGTATCTGAATGAGAAAACAAGAAATTTCACATATAGTTATGAAATACATACTGAACACATAGTTAATATACAAAATATAAAAATTACATATTATCTCACAAACTGTGGGAAATATTTGTTTTCACACATTTACACTGATAGGTAAGATTTACATTTATTAATGAGTTATAAATCTTCTATCCAATAAATTGACTAAGATATATTTTCCATAAATTCTACCTCACAATAGTTACCAAAACATGAAGAGATAATGAATATCAAATTGTGTATGCAAAAATAGTTGAAGAAAATGTGTTAATCACCATAATTAAAACAACATAGCTTTGTGAAAATAGAACAATTTACTAGAAAAATAGTAGAATCAACAGATGCATGTCATTTAATTCATTTTATTACCTATTCATTTTCAACAAAATATTAAATATTTATTTGGTAATAATATTAGAAATAAAGTTATCTTTTAAATATACATATTAATGTGTATTTATTTATAATTTTATCTTGAATTTTTACTTTAATTTTACCTTTTTCTAATGTTTTATTCAAATGCTCATATTCTTGAATCATAAAGTAACTATTATATTCAAATTTCATATAATCTAAAGTCTTCAGATTATTAGTAAAAAAACAATAATACAGTGTTCCCTATATATGACATATTGTATATATTTCATGTATTTCAACATAACTGAAATTGTTAGTTTTACATTAAGTACCCAGCAATCTTCTTTTTGATGATTCCAAATACATAGGTTATTACTTCTAGGCTTGTGATTATAATGATTGTGACAGAATGAAATGTCCAGGAATTTTACTGACAGCATCTTCACACTGTTCTCAAATTTAGTGTGTTCTAAAGGGGCAAACAACACAAGGTGAAATAAATAGGTTATTCTGTTTCTTCAGGATTTGATATCATATTTGTTTCTTTTTGTTTACAATATTTGCCATTTTACTCACAGCTTAACAATACATTGAAACATATGAAAATAAAATAGATAAGTGAAATATTTGCACAATACTTCACTAAATAGTTTTGTTCCTATATAATTGATTACTCATCATTGAAAATTTTAGTGGTTTATTGGCTGTTGTTATGAACATATTTCTGCTGATCATTTCCAGAATACTTATTATAACCAGGGTAATAGGGAGCTTGCTTTGTGCCAGTATCCCCTACTAATATCAGAAGATATAGCCATAAATACTCAGGGTAATGACTGAGAAGATTCTGACTAGCTCCAGCATGGTATGAATGGCTCTGATAGGCCTTATCCTTTGCTTCAGTTTTCTCTGTCTTGATATGAACCATTATATTACATTTCCAAAGGCAGTCACCAAGGTCCATTTTCTTAATTGCCTACTTCCTTCTTCTGAGACTGACAACCAACATCCAATAATAAAAATACTGAAGTCCAGCAACAAAGTCCTCTTAGGGTCTCTTAATTAACATGCTAATTTAAAATTGAACACCTCATCAACATTCATGTTCCCCCATTTTTCTAAATTATTTTTCTATCAGGCACATCTGTCAACTCTCTAATCAGAGGAGTTCTTTGTTACTCTGAAACAAATATCTCTGCCCACTTTACCTTGTTTTTGTCCCCCTTTACCTAACACTCTCATGTTTGTATCTTATTTCCTGCCTTCTATCTCTCTGCGACAAAGAAATGTCCTTTTTGCTGAGAGCTTGCTATTTGGGGTTCTATGAAAATACCTTTTCCTTCAACGACTGTCTATACATGAGTTAAACTACGCAAAAGAAACAGATACACTCATGTGGGTGACAGAATGCTCAAGAGTTCTAAACCCTACATAGAAGTTGAGAAGCAACAAAGGAATACTGAAAGGTATAAAAACCCACATGACACTTCATAAATATATTTAAATTATATCTTTAAATCGAGCTCTTCAGAATTCTTCCACTTTTATTTCTTTAAATATTTCTTTACTTCAAATTTTTTCGTTGTTTTTAATTTTCATGAGTGTTTCTATTTGCCCAAATGCATCTTAAATTGAACATGGATTAATTATAAGCTTTCACTGTGTTTGTTTACTCTTGTATAATCTGGAACAATATATATACTACTACTTCATAACATTTTGTTTTGTTTACCATTAATTTAACATTTAAAATAATAGTCCTTTGAACAACATGAAATAACTGATTGAGTATATTAGCTTACTCTGGTACTGGTATACACTGCAACGTTGGTAAACACAGGGAAAACAACTTTTCCTAAGGATGTTGTAATATTGAGGAAGTAAAATTCGTTTAATCTTAATTGGGACCTCCAAGAGGCTCATTCCTATGGCTCCTTTGACAGAATATTTTCCATCACGTGGATTAAAATGGGGATGCAGGCAGATTTTGTCACCATGTAAAATTCCTTCTTTGTTGATAACTTTTGAAATATCAGAGTTCACATATTTCCTAATGAAATAGAAAGATATCAAATAGTATACAATTAAATGAAAAATGTTCACTAACTAGACATACAAACACAGTTTCCACAGTGTTTACATAACAATGCCAACTATTTATATACTGCAATGTGATTCACCATAGCAATGGTAGTTTTCTTTTTAGAATGAACAGTATGAATTCTTAACAGTTTTAAGGAATATTTGTCTCTTAAATGCACAAAAATATAGTGTAATTACTGTAAGTAGTGACCCTGGCCCATACAGTGTACATTATCAGTTCATTTTCTCAAAGGTTTACATGTACTCACAGTTTAGTTAAACAGCTGATTGTGGACAGTATCCACCACTGATTAAGGATAACTCCTTGGCAGTTTTCATCTATTGTCAGTAACCATGGGATGTTGTTAAGTGTTGACAATGTGGCAGTTTTGGGGACAAAGGAAGCTGACCACTGCTTTTGAGGGTTAGGTACTAGAAAGACACAGAGAAAAGAAAGAGTCATAGCCTGAAAATAGTAAATGAGTGGATGATTAATGTGACTGCTATCTGAAAATATTTGATAAAGATGAAAACATAGAAAATAATGAAAATGGGAAATACAATAGTGATTGAATTATATGTTTTGTTATAAGTAAACATGAGCAAATAATGGAACATAACAGTCAAAGATAAGGGGCACTTAAAAATATAAAGATAAAACGAAAGTAAAATCAAATACAAGATAAATGAGTCTTAGTAGAAAAACTTAAGAAATCATCTTAAGTACAGATAACTTACCACCCCAACAGTAAATAAACAGACACCAAAATTGATAGAGGTAGGGCAGAGTTCTCATTATCACTCATAGAGTTGCAAACGCAAGATACAAATGGGTTAGATGCCAAGCTTATTTCAGGTTGTAGAATGTTGAGATCATAGAAATTGCTTGTGAGGTAAATGCCTTCTTTGATTATGACTAATAAAATAGAATGTTATATATAAGAAACTGCTGGATTTTAAAGTGAAAGACAGTATAAAAGACAGTTTACTATCATTAACACTTGGTTTTGATATAGTAGCCATTTCCATAGTTCCAAATTTATAGTCTTATTTGAGATTCTACTGTAATATTATTTATCATGAGGTCTATTATTTAGTAAGTGTATAGAAAGGTATAGTCTTTAAATTATCAATGAAATCTGAATACTATTTAAAAATTACTTATAGATCCCTATACAATATCTAAATTTGCAAGTACATTTATTTATATATCCATGCAGTACTTTCTATTGAAAAATGTTTGTAAAATTTTTTTAATATAAATTCCAAATTTATGTCTACTCTCATTCCCAAAGCCTGGAAGTTTTAATGTATCAGTGATTATTAATAAACAGTCTTAAATGGCATCATATGCTGAACATGTAGATATAAAAAATAAGTATCTCCTCTTATTATTTTTACTGAAACATTGACTAACATTTTTTTTCAAGTAGAATTAAGTATTTATTAAAAACTAGATTCTTTATATCAAAGCAACATACAACAAAACAAAATATAGACATGTCAAGAGATTTTAAAAGCAAAATTGTTCTGGGGAATTGTATCTATTTCAAAGTTTAGCAAATGAAGAAGATAAAAATAAGAAAGGTTTTGAGACTATAATAAACACCTTCAGCATTGTGTGTCTATAACTTTGAATTTTACAGAAAATGTATTATCATTTGTGATTCAGGTTTGCAATAACTCGGTCATGTAATGAGCACAAAATTTTTTAAATCTTTAAAAAACAGTTAAGGGAAGCCAGATGGTGATGGTACAAGACTTTAATCCCAGTACTTGGGACGCAGAGGCAGACAGATCTCTGTGAGCTCAAGGCCAGCCTTATCTAAGAGCTCGTTCCAGGACAGGCTCCAATGATACAGAAATCTTGTCTCAAAAAACCCAAAAAATACCCCCACAGTTAAGTGAAATAACAAAACAAGGATACAGTGAACCTTGATAACACTGTCAAAATATTCTACTTGTTATCTTATGAATCATATCAAAACACACAAAATTTTGTGTGTTTGGTTTCTCTTATCTTTTTCCATAAAAACCAACAACAAAATGGCTTGGGAATGATTTGTGTTCCTTTGCTTAACTCACTAATGATACATTGATACAAACCAAAAAAATGAATACAGTGTAAGTCATAATCAGTTTATCCATATTCAAGTCTCCTGAAGCTATAATTAGTGATGTATCAAAAGATTCAATAAGCTGCAAACCACTCCTAGGACTGGAGGTTACCTTTAGTGGCAAAATAAGACTTGTTGCATCATTTTTCCCCATTTTTGTTAGTAACTCTATATTCTTCCACATTATTATTTGATAATTCCATTTATATTTCTATCATATATGTACATATTGGCACTGGGATTTGTCTCTACTGCAAGGACTGACTTTTTGGGATCCTATTCTCTTTGTATGCATACCTTCCTAAGCCTGCATGTAGGGGGGAGGGCCTTGGACTTTTCACAAGGCAGGGTGCCTTGCCCTCTCTTAGGACTGGAGGAGGTGGATGTGGGGGGAGTAAGAGGGATGTGGGAGGAAGGGAGGAAGTAGGAATTTTGATTATTATTATTTATAAAGTAATAAAAAATCCTTGCTATTGACATGGTATTTTTAATGAAACTCTGAGGCCTCCAGCATATTTCATATTAACAACTAATCAATTTATCATTCCTTGTGCTAGAGGACCTGGCAATATCTATATCTATCTATCTCTATCTCTATCTCTATATCTATATCATCTATGGGATGATTCTTACTCCTGACTATTTCATGTAACTATATAAATAATAAACATAAATCTGACTTATCAGAAATAAGTTCAGCAATTTCAATATGTATGACCAATCTTTCTGCATATTGAGAATCAGTAACTATATTAAGTGGTTCTGAAAAAGCTAATAATACTATAAGAATAGCATATAATTTTGATTTCTGATCTGAATTATAAGTACTTAGAGACACTTTAATTATTTTTTCTAACTTATAACTTTCCTTTCCTAATTTATTTGCATCAGTATAGAATGCCAGCACTCCAGAAATAGGGTAATGTATAGCATGAATAATAAAAACCCAGAGACATATATTGGGGTTCAACCTGGATGGAAATAGAAAACACTATCCTGAGTGAGGTGTCCCAGACCCAAAAAGATGAATATGGGATGTACTCACTCATAATTGGTTTCTAGCCATAAATAAGGACCACGGAGTCTACAATAGGTGAACCTAAAGAAGCTAAGGAAGAAGGTGAACCCAAGGAAAAACATATAGTTGTCCTCTTGGCTAAGGGAAGTAGACCAAATTTCTGGGGAGAAAATGGGTTAGATTTACCCCAAGATATTTTATGCTGTTTGTGGCTATCGTGAATGGTGAAGCTTCTCTGATTTCCCTCTCTGCTTCCATATCCTTTGTGTATAAGAGGGCGACTGATTTTTTGGAGTTGATCTTGTATCCTGCCACATTACTAAAGCTGTTTATCAGCTGTATAAGTTCTTTGGTGGAGTTTTGGGGGTCGCTTATGTACACTATCATATCATCTGCAAATAACGAAAGTTTAACTTCTTCCTTTCCAATTCGAATCCCCTTGATCCCATTATGTTGTCTTATTGCTATTGCTAGAACTTCAAGCACTATATTGAAGAGGTATGGCGAGAGTGGACAGCCTTGCCGTGTTCCTGAGTTAAGTGGGATGGCTTTGAGTTTCTCTCCGTTTAATTTGATGTTAGCTGTCGGCTTGCTGTATATAGCTTTTATTATATTTAGGTATGACCCTTGTATCCCTAATCTCTCCAAGACTTTTAACATAAATGGATGTTGAATTTTGTCAAATGCTTTTTCAGCATCTAATGAAATGATCATATGGTTTTTTTCTTTCAGTTTATTTATATGCTGGATTACATTGATAGATTTTCGGATGTTGAACCAGCCCTGCATCTGAGGAATGAAGCCTACTTGATCATAATGGATAATTTTTCGGATGTGTTCTTGGATTCGGTATGCCAGTATTTTGTTGAGGATTTTTGCGTCGATATTCATGAGTGAGATTGGCCTTTAATTCTCTTTCCGGGTTGAGTCTTTGAGTGGTTTTGGTATCAGAGTAATTGTGGCTTCATAAAAGGAATTTGGTAATGACCCTTCTGTTTCTATATTGTGGAATACATTAAGGAGTATAGGTATTAGGTCTTCTTGGAAGTTCTGGTAGAATTCTGCATTGAAACCATCTGGTCCTGGGCTTTTTTTGGTAGGGAGGTTTTTGATAACAGCTTCTAATTCTTCGCGACTTACAGGTCTGTTTAGATTGTTCACCTGGTCCTGGTTTAGTTTTGGTAGATGGTATTTGTCTAAAAAAGCGTCCATTTCTTTTACATTTTCAAGTTTTGTGGCATACAGGCTTTTGTAGTAAGATCTAATGACTCTCTGAATTTCCTCTGTGTCTGTGGTTATGTCCCCCTTTTCATTTCTGATCTTATTAATTTGCAAATTCTCTCTCTGTCGTTTGATTAGTTTGGATAGGGGTTTATCAATCTTGTTGATTTTCTCCAGGAACCAGCTTTTTGTTTCATTGATTCTTTGGATTGTTTTCTGTGTTTCTATTTTGTTGATTTCAGCCCTCATTTTGATTATTTCCAGTCTTCTACTCCTCCTAGGTGAGTCTGCTTCTTTTTTTTCTAGAGCTTTCAAGTGGGCTTTTAAGTCTCCAGTATGTGCTTTCTCTGTTTTCTTTAGGTGGGCACTTAGTGCTATGAACTTTCCTCTCAGGACTGCTTTCATAGTGTCCCATAAGTTCGAGTATGTTGTTTCTTTATTTTCATTGAATTCAAGGAAGACTTTAATTTCTTTCTTTATTTCTTCCTTAATCCAGGTATGGTTCAGTAGTTGACTGTTCAGTTTCCATGAGTTTGTAGGCTTTCTGGGGGTAGCATTGTTGTTGAATTCTAACTTTGGATCTTGGGGGGGTGGGATGGGGGTAAGGGGAGATGGGGAGAGAAAAGGTAGAAGGGAAGGAGGGGGGACCTGGGAAACATGAGAATTGGGATAAAGGAAAGGTGGATAGGGGAGCACGGAACCACAATTCTTAGTTAAGGGAGCCACTTTAGGGTGGGCAAGAGACTTGACCCTAGAGGGGCTCCCTAGTGCCCAAGATGAGGTTCCCAGTTAGTTCCTTGGGCAGCTGAGGATTGGGAACCTGAAATGACCCTATCCTAGAGCAATACTGACAAATATCTTGCATATCATCATAGAATCTTCATCTGGTGATGGATAGAGATAGAGACAGAGACCCACACAGGAGCACTGGACTGAGCTCCCAAGGTCCCAAGGAGGAGCAGAAGGAGGGAGAACATGAGCAAAGAATTCGGGACCACGAGGCGTGCATCCACCCACTGAGACAGTGGAGCTGATCTACGGGGAGCTCACCAAGGCCAGCTGGACTGTGACCGAAAAAGCATGGGATAAAACCGGACTCTCTGAACATGGCGAACAATGAGGGCTGATGAGACACCAAGGACAATGGCAGGGGGTTTTGATCCTACTTAACGTGCTGGCTTTGTGGGAGCCTAGCCAGTTTGGATGTTCACCTTCCTAGATATGGACGGAGGGGGGAGGACCTAGGACTTAACACAGGGCAGGGAACCAGGACTGCTCTGTGAACTGGAGAGGGAGGGGGAGAGGAGTGGGGGGAGGGGGAGAAGGGTGGGAGGAGGGGGAGAAGGGTGGGAGGAGGGGGAGAAGGGTGGGAGGAGGGGAAGGGAAATGGGAGGCTGGGAGGAGGTAGAAACTTGTTTTTTGTTTATGTTTTTTTTTTCTTTTCGCAATAAAAAAAATAAAAAATGTATCATGATCCAATATTAATTAAATAGTATTTGCTGAAGTTCTCAAAAAGAAAGAAAAGTAAAATAGCCAATCACTGGGTCTTACCTCTACCTCAGACAAAAAATGAGTGATCCTGTCTCCATGAATTCTCATATTTATACTGAGTGTGACACCTGTCTCCTCCTGTTTTATACTCCTCTCTAGTCCTGGGATTAAGGGTGTACAACACCACTGCCTGACCTGTATATCTGACTAGTGTGACTGCTTTGCACTGATCTTCAGGCAAGCTTTATTTATTATAACACAAATAATATACCACCATATTTTCCATCTTTGTCTAAAATAAAAAGGCTACAACTAATATAAGAAAATCTATAGATAATAACTACAATAAACATATACAATACATACTGGCAATAAATACACCAACAATGTCTAGTCCATTTGCATTTGACAAGTTCAGAGAAACCCCATTATCTATGCTACCATGGTGAGTCCAATGTCTTGTACCTAATTTACTTCCTATTATGACTTGCCTTACTATCCAAAACTATCTTTTGATGTCTCTCAACCTTATACACTTTGCACCTCTTTAGTGATTTTCTTTTATGTGTTTTGTAAAGAAGGAAGACTATAACTGTCTACTCTTCAACTCCCTCAGGGACACAAGAAGGACGTAATATTAACTGAGTTAAGCAATGACTGCAAGCAAGCAACTTCCAAAATATGTGAGAAATGTCAGAAACAGCTGGCTATCATGACAGTCACCCAAGGTTCCTCTGCAACACTGGAGCATCCATCTTCAGCCTACAGGCCTAGCATAGCTGACAGACTTTCTATAAAGCCAGATTTTTGAATAACTAGTCTTATCTAGATTTAGCAGTCACTCTCTTTTGTGTCCTGCTTATCCAAATAGGACAGCATACTATCAGTAGTTAAGGCAAGGAAATTTTCTTGCCCAGTGGTTTACTTTTGCCACAAGGAAAGTAAACCCCACGTGAAGTATCTTTGTTGCCCATCATCTTCTCTGAAATAAATTGGTGCTCCCAGGAGCAGACACATCTCATTCTCATAAAAATGAAAGAGCTTTGATTGATGAGGGTCATCTGTTTATCTGTTGCTTTCATTGGTTAATTAATAAAGAAAGCTGCTTGGCCTCATAAGGTAGAATTTAAATAGGTGGAGTAGACAGAACAGAATCTGGGAAGAAGGGAAGTGAGTCAGTTGCCATAGCTCTTCTCTCCGAGATGGATGCAGGTTAAGAATATTCCCAGTAAGAAACCACCTCATGGTGCTACACACATTAGAAATGGGTTAATCAAGATGTGAGAGTTAGCAAGTAAGAGGCTAGAGTTAATGGGCCAAGCAGTGTTTAAAAGAATACAGTTTCCATGTAATTATTTTGGGTAAAGCTAGCCAGTGGCCGGGAGCCCTCCCGGGTGGTAGGAAGTGGCCCACTGCTCGCTTATGTTATTAAAACATCTTAAATGTCATATTCTGCTGATCTCTGAAGTGTTTGAAGATGATCTTTCTATCTAAAATATATTTTTGTTTCAACTTGAAAATGTACCTAATATCCTAATGTGACTAAAATTTCAATTATAATAGATGACTAATTACTAACCCTGTATTTTCTTTTCTTTTTTCCTTTTCCTTTCCTTTATTTTGTTTTTCTTTCTTTTCTTTTTCCTTTTTGAAACAGGGTTTCTCTGTGGCTTTGGAGACTGTCCTGAAAGTAGCTCTTGTAGACCAGGCTGACCTTGAACTCACAGAGATCTGAGTGCCTCTGCCTCCCAAGTCCTGGGATTAAAGGCTTGTGCCACTACCACCTGTACCCTTGTATTTTCTTATTTTCTGAAACAGTTGGTAATAAGAATTTTCAAGTACTAGAAATTTGCATGATTTTTTTGCTTTATAAATAATACCATTTAAATTTCCACCTCCTCCCATTTTCCTACCATTCCCCAACTCACCCTTCTACCTCACCCTCCAGTCCTAAGAGAGGGTAGGGTACCCTGACCTGTGGGAAATCAAAGGCTCTGCCCCCTCCATTCAGGCCTAGGAAGGTGTGTATCCAAGCAGACTAGGATCCCTAAAAGCCAGTACATGCAGTACAATCAAATAACAGTGCCATTATCATTGGCTTTTCAGTTCCCATTGTCAGCCACATTCAGAGAGTCTGGTTTTATCAAATCCTCATTCAGTCCCAGCCCAGCTGGCCTTGGTGAGCTCCCCTTAGATCAGTCACACCGTCTCAGTGGGTAGATGAACCCCTTGCAGTCCTGACTTTCTTGCTCATCTTCTCCCTCTTTCTGCTCTTCAACAGGACATTGGGAGCTCAGTCCAGTGCTCCAATGTGGGTCTCTGTTTCTATCTCCATCCATCACCAGACAAAGGTTCTATGGTGATATTCAAGATATTCTTTGGTGTGGCTATGGGACAAGGCCAGTTAAGGCACCCTCTCTTCTACTGCCCAAGGACCTAGCTGGGGACATCCCTTGGATACCTGCAAACTCCTCTAGAGCCAAGTCTCTTGCCAAAGCTAAAATGGCTCCCTTAATTAAGATATCTTCTTCCCTGCTCCCATGTCTGCCCTTCCTCCATCTCAACCATCCCACTCCCCAAAGCTTTCCCCAATCCTCCCCTTCTCCCTTATCTTTCCCCCCTCCCTACCCCCCACTCCACCCCCATCCCCATGCTCCCAACTTTTGCCCAGAGATCTTGTCTGCTTCCAATTTCCAGGAAGATCTATATATGTTTTCTGTGGGTTCACTTTATTATTTAGCTTCATTAGGATCACAAACTATAGGCTTAATGTCCTTTGTTTATGGCTAGAGTCCACTAATGAGTGAGTACATACCATATTCACTTTTTGGGGTCTGGGATATCTCACTCAGTATAGGGTTTTCTATTTCCATCCATTTGCACACAAAATTCAATATGTCATTGATTTTTTAATACTGAGTAGAACTATAATGTGTATATGTGCCACACTTTCTTTAACCTTTCTTCCATTGAGGGGCACCTAGGTTGTTTCCAGGTTCTGGCAATTACAAATAGTGCTGCTCTTAGCATAGTTGAAGAAATGCTTTTGTAGTATGATTGGGAATCTCTTGGTTATATTCCTAAGAGTGGAGGTACTGGATCCTGAGGTAGGTTGACTCCCAATTTCCTGAGAAACTGCCACACTGATTTCCAAAGGGGTTGCACAGGTTTGCATTCCTACCAGCAATGGATGAGTGTTCCTCTTACTCCACATCCTCTGCAGCATAGGTTATCATTGGTGTTTTTGATGTTAGCCATTCTGACAGGTGTAAGATGTTATCTCAAAGTTGTTTTGATTTGCATTTCCCTGATCCATAAGGAGGTTGAACATGATCTTAAGTATCTTTTGGCCATTTGAACTTCTGTTGAGAATTCACTGTTTAGTTCAGTACCCCATTTTTAATTGGGTTATTCAAATTTTTAATGTCTATTTCCTTGAGTTCTTTATATATTTTGGAGATCAGACCTTTGTCTGATGTGGGGTTACTGAAGATCTTCTCCCATTCGGTAGGTTGTCTTTTTGTCTTAATGACAGTGTCCTTTGCTTTACAGAAGCTTCTCAGCTTTAGGAGGTGCCATTTATTCATTGTTGCTCTTATTGTTTGTGCTACTGGGGTTATATGTAGGAAGTGTTCTCCTGTGCCCATGTGTTGCAGACTACTTCCCACTTTCTCTTGTATCAGGTTCAGTGTGGTCAGATTTATATTGAGGTCTTTAATCCATTTGGACTTGAATTTTGTGCATGGTGATAGATATGGATCTATTTTCATTCTTTTACAGGTTGACATCCAATTCTGCCAGCACCATTTCTTAAAGATGCTTTCTTTCTTCCATTGTATACTGTTAGCTCCCTTGTCAAAAATCAGGTGTTCATAGGTATGTGGATTAATATCTGGGTCTTCAATCTGATTCCATTGCTAAACATCTCTGTTTTTATTCCAATACCAAGCTGTTTTCATTACTTTAGCTCTGTAATAGAGGTTGAAGTCAGGGATGAAAATACCTCTGGAAGCACTTTTATTGTATAGGATTGTTTTTTTTCTATATAATGTTGATTATTGTTCTCTCAAGGTCTGTGAAGAATTTTATTGGGATTTTGATGGGGATTTCATTGAATCTATAGATTTCCTTTGGTGGAATTGCCATTTTTACTAAATTGACCCTACCAATTCAAGATCATGGGAGATCCTTCCATTTTTTGTTATCCTCTTCAATTTCTTCAAAGACTTAAAGTTCTTGTCAAATAGGTCTTTCACTTCCTTGGTTAGTGTTACCCCAAGATCCTTTATGCTATTTGTGGCTATCGTGAAAGGTGGTGTTTCTCTCATTTCCTTCTCTGCTTCTTTATTCTTTGTGTACAGGAGGGCTACTGATTTTTTGAGTTGATCTGGTATCCTGCCACATTATCAGCTTTGGAGTTCTTCAGTAGAGTTTTGTGGTATACTTATGTACACTATCATATCATCTGCAAATAACGAAAGTTTGACTTTTTCCTTTCCAATTCGAATCCCCTGGATCCCCTTATGTTGTCTTATTGCTATTTCTAGAACTTTAAGCACTATATTGAAGAGGTATGGAGAGAGTGGATAGCCTTGTTGTGTTCCTGATTTTAGTGGGATGGCTTTGAGTTTCTCTCCGTTTAATTTGATGTTAGCTGTCGGCTTGCTGTATATAGCTTTTATTATATTTATGTATGACCCTTGTATCCCTAATCTCTCTAAGACCTTTATCATAAAGGGATGTTGCTTTTATTATATTTGGTATTATATTTAGGAACCTTGTATTTCCAATCTCTCCAAGATCTTTATCATAAAGGGGTTTTGAATTTTGTCCAATGCTTTTTCAGTACCTAATGAAATGATCATATGTTTTTTCTTTCAGTTTATTTATAAGATGGATTACATTGATAGATTTTCATATGTTGAACCAGACATGCATCTCTGGGATGAAGCTTACTTGATCATAATGTATAATTTTTTGAATGTGTTCTTGGATTCAGTTTGCCAGTATTTTATTGAGAATTTTTGCATCGATGTTCATGAGCGGGATTGGTCTGTAATTCTCTTTCTTGGTTGAGTCTTTGTGTGGTTTTGATATCAGAGTAACTATAGCTTCATAAAAAAAGTTTGGTAATGACTCTTCTGTTTCTATTATGTGAAACACATTAAGGAGTATAGTTATTAGCTCTTCTTGGAAGTTCTGGTAGAATTCATCATTAAAAACATCAAGCCCTGAACTTTTTTTGGTTGAGAGGATTTTGATGGCAGCTTTTATTTCCTCATGGTTTATAGGTCTATTTAAATTGTTCACCTGGTCTTGATTTAATTTCGGTATATGGAACTTATCTAATAAAATGCCCTTTTACATTTTTCAATTTTCTGGCAGACAGACTTTTGTAGTAAGATCTAATAATTTTGTGAATTTGCTCTGTGTCTGTGGTTATGTCCTGCTTTTCATTTCTGATCTTGTTAATTTACATGTTCTTTCTCTGCCATTTGATTAGTTTGGATGGTGGTTGGTCGATCTCGTTGATTTTTCCCAAGAACCATCTCTTTGTTTTATTGATTCTTTGGATTGTTTTTGTGTTTCTATTTTGTTGATTTCAGCCTCAGTGTGATTATTTCCAATCTTTTACTCCTCCTGGGTGAGTCTGTTTCTTTTTTTTCTAGAGCTTTCAACTGTGCTGTTAAGTCTCTAATGTGTGCTTTCTCCATTTTCTTTATGTGGGCACTTAGTGCTATGAACTTTCCTCTTAGCACTGCTTTCATAGTGTCCCATAGGTTTGGGTATGTTGTGTCTTTATTTTCATTGAATTCAAGGAAGACTTTAATTTCTTTCTTTATTTCTTCCTTGACCCAGGTATGGTTCAGTAGTTGACTGTTCAGTTTCCATGAGTTTTTAATCTTTTTGGGGCTATTCTAACTTTATATCATGGTTATGCAAGAGTACACAGGTTTTTACTCCATTTTTTTGTGTCTCTGGATGTTTGCTTTGTTGCCTATTATGTGATCAATTTACAGTACATACAGTTTACATATAGTGTCTTCTAGGTGCTGCATGAGGGGGCCTCTCCCTGTGTCCAGTGCCAGGCTGAGGGGAAGAGGGGTGAATCAGGCCTGGGTCTGAGAGATGTGTGGGAGACCGAAGAGGGCTCAGGAAAAAGAGGAGGTGTCTGTTTTCAGCTCCAGCACACAACTTCTTCAGTCATAGAGGTACCTGATCTGAACAATCCAGGACAGATGCTGAGACAACATGTGGCCTTGAGATTTAAGGAGATGAAACAAGTGACAGAGGCCATGGTGGCATACAGCACTCAGGCACCCTTTACTCTTGCCATAGTAGAATCTTTTGCAGCATTGAATCTTACACCTAGTGATTGACAGCTGCTATGCTGTGCAGAACTATCTGGAGGAGATTACTTATTGTGAAGGAGAGAATACCAAGAATAGTGTTTATAAACAGCTAAGTTAAATGCTCAAGTTGAATATGCACAATGCAACCTAGACATGCAAACTGGAGCAGGAGCTTATGCTGACTTGGCCAATCAAATTGCGCTCAATCCTGCCGTATATCTCCAAATGGATGCTGCTGCTACCAAATCTTGGAAAGCCCTGCAAAACAAAGCAATGGGGGATCAGCTGTCAAACGTTTTACAAGGGCTTCAGAGCCATTTCAGGACTATGTGGATAGGCTATTGCAGTTGGCAGGAAAATTTTTTGGTGATGTGACCAGAGCTATGCCCATACTGAAGCAGCTGGCATCTGAGAAGGAAAATAAATACTGTAAGGAAGTCTTGTGGCCACATAAGGCAAAAAGCTTAGATGAATACATCCAGATCTGTTGGGATATTGATGGGCTCTTCATTCAGGCCCAGGTGATTGCCGCTGCCATCAGGCCTGGGCAAGGACCCCGGACAACTGAGGATAAAACCTGCTTTACCTGTGGTTCCCCTGGACATTTTTTTTCTTTTTTTATTGAGAAAAGGAGAAAAAAAAACAAGTTTCCACCTCCTCCCAGCCTCCCATTTCCCTCCCCCTCCTCCCCCCCTATGCCCCCTCCTCCCACCCTTCTCCCCCTCCCCCCACTCCTTTCCCCCTCCCTCTCCAGTCCAAAGAGCAGTCAGGGTTTTCTGCCCTGTGGTAAGACCTAGGACCTCGGACCTCCGTCCATATCTAGGAAGGTGAACATCCAAACTGGCTGGGCTCCCACAAAGCCATCACATTACGTAGGATCAAACCCCCGTGCCATTGTCCTTTGCGTCTCATCAGCCCTCATTGTTCGCCATGTTCAGAGAGTCCAGTTTTATCCCATGCTTTTTCAGTCACAGTCCAGCCGGTCTTGGTGAGCTCTCAATAGATCAGCTCCACTGTCTCAGTGGGTGGGTGCATCCCTCGTGGTCCCGACTTCTTTGCTCATGTTCTCCCTCCTTCTGCTCCTCATTGGGACTTTGGGAGCTCAGTCCAGTGCTCCAGTGTGGGTCTCTGTCTCTATCTCCATCCATCACCAGATGAAGGTTCTATGATGATATGCAAGATATTCGTCAGTATTGCTCAAGGATAGGGTCATTTCAGGTTCCCTATTCTCAACTGCCCAAGGAACTAACTGGGGACCTCAGCTTGGGCACCTGGGAGCCCCTCTAGGGTCAGGTCTCTTGCCAACCCTAAAGTGGTTCCCTTAACTAAGAATTGTGGTTCCGTGCTCCCCTGTCCAACCTTCCTTTATCCCAATCCTCCTGCTTTCCCAAGGCCCGACCTCCTTCCCTTCTAACTTTTCTCTCCCCATCTCCCCTTACCCCCAACCCACCCCACCCCAAGATCCCAATTTTCTCCCCGGCAATTTTGTCTACTTCCCTTGGCCAAGAGGATAACTATATGTTTTTCCTTGGGTTCCCCTTCTTACTTAGCTTCTTTAGATTCACCTATTGTAGACTCCGTGACCCTTATTTATGGTTAGAAACCAATTATGAGTGAGTACATCCCATGTTAAAGGAATGTCCACAGCTCCCTTGGGGAGCTACTGCCAGACCAAGAAAGTGCCCACTGTGTAAAAGGGGAGGCCCGTTGTGCAAATGAATGCAGATCTAAGACAGATATAGATGGAAGGCCTCTGCCAATCCAAGGCCAACAGCAGGGAAACTGTTAGAGGGCCCTGCTCCAGCGCCCCAGAACCTTTGTGTATGGAGCAGTGACACCAGGAATCAGGGGCTCTTACTCCAGCAGTGGCTGTATCCAGTTTGTTTCACAGGGCAAACCTTTTGCATTGCAGACTTCGCCCATGCCATCTCAGGAAGTGCAGGACTGGACCTCAGTACCTCCACCTGAGGAGTCTTAACAGCCCAAATGGGGGTTCAAGCTTTACCCACTGTTTTTGGGCCACTTCCTAGAGGGACCTTGGGGCTTATCTTAGGAAGAAGCAGTACCATCTTGATGGGAATTCAAATATATGCTGGGGTTGTTGACACAGATTATCAAGGAGAAATAAAAATTATGACATTGGTTACTCAAGGAATTACAGTAATTCCTTAGGGGGATCATATTGCCCAATTGGTCTTGGTACCCCTAGTTAACACCTCCAACCCCACAGCCAGGTCCAGTCAGGGTAGTAAGGGTTTGGGGTCATAGGCACTGTAGCCTTTTGGCTAGCTCATATGAAATAAAGGCCACAATGAGAATTGATTATTGATGGGAACTCATTTAATGGGATTTTAGACTCTGGAGCTTGATATGCGGCCTGCAGCTCCTACAACAGAGTGGCACCCAACGTGGTAACTAAATCCACTTAAAAACCTGAAACGGCTTAAAAATAAGGAAGAGAGAGTTTAACACAACTTTTTGCTGTTAGTGCATGCTGTAGAGAGATTTCCTGATTCAGCAATAGCGGGGGCAAAAAGCAGCACCAGTCATTTTAAAATGTGGCTTCCTGGGCCCTGCCACTGGTGCAAACTCCGGCTATGGAGCATTTCTGGGCCCACTC
This sequence comes from Microtus oregoni, assembly GCF_018167655.1. Classification (NCBI taxonomy): domain Eukaryota; kingdom Metazoa; phylum Chordata; class Mammalia; order Rodentia; family Cricetidae; genus Microtus; species Microtus oregoni. The sequence goes on along the minus strand of NW_024543815.1, from coordinate 633,129 downwards.
AGGGTCAGGAACAAAGTAGCTGAGACCATTCCTGTGGCTCAGCTCTTCCTGCCTGGGTAGGTCCTGGGATCAGGTCTACTAAAAAGTGGCAGTTTTGAAATACCAGTTTCTGGGCTGTGCTGCCATTGTGATCTCTGTCTGGCTCCTGCAGGAGACAGAGTCTTTGAATGGAGCATTTGGAGTAAAGTGCTATGATTTGTTTGATGGGAGCTAGACTTGCTATGTGCCTAAAAGGGGGACATTGCGTGCTGCGGCTCAGAGGTACAAGTAGCTCTGCCATGCTAATGGTGCTATGAGTGGCTCTGCCATGTTGGACTGGGCGGGGCCAGCAGGCAGTACCTGTTTTTGACCTAGGAATGTCACAGCTTAGATTCTTAAGTGCTTAATGATTTAAAACTGCAAAACAAAAATGCTCCTGGATAGTAAAAAATTACAGATTCACAACAGGACAGATTCAGACATAAAAGACCTTTAAATGGATCACAGTGTTGGATGAGTGTAAAAAAATATAGAAGTAAAAACATATAGAGAATAAAGTTAATGCCTTTAAAAAGGGGGTAAAGTCTTTAAAGAGACAATATAAAGTAAAGTGATAGAGTAAAAATAAGCCACAAAAAATGAAAAATTCACAGAGAGTCTGGATTCTTTGTATTATTGTGTTTTCTTTGAATCTTTTGACTGTAAAGGAGCTAAGTACAGAGAGACATTTCATTATATGGGCTGCCAAGCTAAGCCAGAATGGATATAAGGGTATTATGACTTCAGAATTTGGGTGTAAGGATTTGATGCTTTGGACAGGGTCTTCTTTTGTTTTCACAGAGGATGAGACCCTGTGGATTGCTTCTATCCCAATATGGTATAATAGACCACATCCTGATGAAAGGTTGCTGTGAACACCCTCAAAAAAATTACTTCACTCTACTGCTGACTGAGATGAATCTAGCACACAGGTTATACCATGAAAGGCCTAAATAACAATGCCCCCATTCATCACGAATCAGTTTGGAGAGAAATAACTACATCCATATTCCCAAATATTGTTTATAAATGTTCTTTTATATTTAAAGGGGGATATGATATAGGTATGAATAATTTGCATTGGTATGGATTTTAAGGTCAATTTTATTATATGTATATGTATTTCTGATCTTGATTAAGGTGTTGTGATTATGTAGTTCATTTCAAAATGTAATGTATAATTGCAAAATATAGGTTGTTAATGAATAATCATCAATAATAGTCAAGCTTGTAGTCATGTTAGTTAGATTTTCTAGATGTGTATAGATATATTTCAGGAAGGCATTCTTCATATCTTTCAAAGACTACAGAATATGGCATTTTAAATGTTTTAATAACTTAGGGCTTTTCATGACAATGAGACACGTCTGATCCTGGCAGCACCAATCTATTTCAAGGGGAAGACGGGCATTGAAGAGGCTCCTTATGGAGTTTGATAGCCATTTGGGCAAGAAACTGCTCTTGCCTGGACTGATGCATATACTGGACACAAAGAACCTGCAGAGAGAGGACTGCTAAACTTGCCTAAAGGTGAGATGATTCTTTGGGGTTCCTGACTCATGAAAGAGTCCGTGAGACATTCTGCAGAACACAGCAGATAGTGACTGAACTCTCTTTGAAATTTCCTGCTTCATGGAATTGTCCACTGGGCCTGTAGGCTGAAGATGGATGCCCCAACGATACAGAGGGACTTTGGGCGGCTGTCCAGGCAACAAGATGTCTCTGACATTTCTAGAGTTTGGAAATTGCTTATTTCTTGTTTGCTTAGGTAATAGTATATCCTTCTGGAGTCTTTGATGGAGTTGAAGAATGGATAGATAGCTATAGTTTTCTTTAGTTATGATAAAGATAAAATAGATATAAATATTGTAACTGTAATTCTTACTTGATAACTGTTTTGTTATATGTAATTTTGCTATGTTAAAGTTAAAGCTTTCTTTTTGTTTAAACAGAAAAATGGAAAATGAAAGAGTCTTCTGTTTTTTGTTGATTTCATTGGTTAAATAAAGAAAGTGCCTTGGCCCTTTAATAGGACAGAAAATTAGGTAGGTGGAGTAAATAGAACAGGATGCTGGGAAGAAGGCAGTGAGGTCAGTCACCATAATTCTCCTCTCTGAGACAGACGCAGGTTAAGATCTTTCCTGGTGAGCTACCACCTCGTGGTGCTACACAGATTATTAGAAATGGGTTAATCAAAATGTGAGAGTTAGCCCATAAGAGGCTAGAGCTAATGGGGCAAGCAGTATTTAAAAGAATACAGTTTCCATGTAATTATTTCAGGTAAAGCTAGGTGGGTGGCGGGAAGTGGCCCGCTGCTCCTATTTCTACAGGAGCTGACGTCTCTGTCCTGTCCTTACAATCCTAGCCTAAGAAGTGGCCATTAGAAAGTATTACTGCCACCCTACAAGGAATAGGTCAAGCAAGTCCCAAGAAGAGTGCAAAAATATTAAAATGGCAAGATAATGAAAGCCATGAGGGTTACTTTCAGCCATATGTCCTCCCAGGACTCCCTGTTAATCTCTGGGAAAGAGATGTCTTGAGTGACATGGGAGCTGTCTTGACCACTCAGCCCACACCACCAACACCAGCAGCCTAAATTATGCAGCAACTGGGATGGAGACCAGGTCAAAGGCTGGGAAAAAATCTGCAAGGCCAGTCACATCCAGTGACACCAGATAAACAAATTATGAGACTTCTGGGAGACTGAAGTGGTCTAGGTCATTTTTAGTTAGGATCACTGTTCCCAAGCCTGCCTCATTTCCTATAACTTAGAAATCTGATGATTCAGTTTGATTAAAGCAGTGGACCTTGACTCAAGAGAAATTGCAGGCTGCTCATGCCTTGGTCCAAGATCACCTGCAGGCTGGGTATATTGTCCCCTCCATTTTCCCTTGGAATACACCCATTTTTATCATTAAAAAGAAATCTAAAAGATGGAGACTAATACAGGACCTCCTGGTGATCAATGAGGTGATGTTGCCTATGGGTCCTCTTCAGCAGGGATTGCCCTTCCCTTTAGCCATACCCCGGGCTAAATAAATTATAGTGGATTAAAAGATTGCTTTTTTATTATTCCACTAGCTTAACAGAACTGCCCTCGTCTTTGCTTTTAGCCTTCCTTCAGTTAATTTTAAGAAGCCAGCTTTGAGATTCTATTGGATAATACTCCCACAGGGCATGGCAAATAGTCCTACCATATGTCAAGCTTATGTTGCTGCAGCCTTGGAGCCTTGCTGTCAGTTCCCACAGTTATCTATTGTTCACTATAGGGATGATTTATTAATAGCAGGGCCTGATCAAGACCAACTGCTCAAGGCTTATACTCAAATGCAACAGGATTTAGAGAAGGCGGGGCTGATCATAGCTCCTGAGAAGGTTCAAATGCAAGCCCCATATTCCTACCTTGGGTACCAACTGGCATAGATGTAATTAAACCAAAACTATTAACTATCGACACCTGTCATCTTAAAACCTTACATGATTGGCAGCAGTTACTGGGAGACGTACAGTGGATGCACCCCTCCCTAGCAATCAAAACAGGTGATTTAAGACCATTGTATGATATGCTCTTGGGAGATCCTGACCCAACTTCTCCCTGAATATTGACACCTGTGGCCAGAGAGGCCTTAAGGCTTCTTCTGAACAACGTTGAAAAGGTCCATCTCCAGCAGATGGATTATGATCAATCATTAAATTTTGTAGTTCTTCCAAATTTACCCCTATGGGAGTCTTTTGGCAGAATGGACCTATTTTATGAGCACATATGCCTGCCTCTTCAGAGAGGGTAGTCACCCCATACCATGAAGCTATATTACAATTGCTTTGGAAAGCTAAGAAGGTTGCTGCCCAGCCCTTTGGGAAGAATGCTGACAAGATTATAACACCTTGGTGTCTGCCTGCCGGGCAGCCCTGAAAGTCCCCATAAGGGAGTGCAGGCTTCTTCAGCTTGTGCTGCAGGGTCTACTGTATTCTACTCGACCCCCTCATGTCCCCTTGTTTGCCCTTTTGTCCGCAGTGCCCTTGGGATACCAGGCATCCCTGTGTCAGTGCTGAGGAATTCCATCCAGATGGGTGAATGTGTGCTATCCCAGGGTGGTCTGTCCCTGAAGAGAGCACAGCCTCCCCTCCCCCAGCTCCTGCTTCAGGGTTGTCTTTGTTGCACATGACCCTGCCTCCCCCAAGCCTGCCCTATTGTCTGCAAGGTCCTTGGCTCAGGAACAGTTTCCTGCTCCTGCACTAAGGCCATCTACCCAGAGGGGTGAGTGTCTGCCTGCCGGGCAGGCCTGAAGTTGCCCACAAGGGAGTGCAGGCACCTTTAGCTTATGCTGCAGGGTCTGCTGTACTGTATTCTACTTGACCCCGCCCTGCCCCCACGTTCACCCTTTTGTCAGTGGTGCCCATGGGATACCTGGCATCCCTGTTTCAGTGCTGAGGAGTTCCATCAGGACAGTGCTGAGGAGTTCCATCCGGACAGACAGGAAGAGATGGGCAGGCGCCAATGAAAGAATTCCTCCAACAACCTGAAAGGCAACATAACATCAGCCAGAATCCAGGGATCCTGAAACAAGAAGAATTGAACACCCTACTCCAGAAAAAAATAGAAGTAATTGACTTTAAACAGAAGTATATGAAAATAATTGAGGACCTTAAACAGGAGGTGAAAAACTGCCATAAAGAAATGGAGATGATAAACATAAAGGTAGAGGAAATGAATAAATCTCTCAAAGATACCCAAGAAAAACAAGAAAAAAAATCAAACAGGTAAGGGAAACAGTTCAAGACTTGAAAACTGAAATGGAGGCAAAGAAGAAAACACAAACAGAGGACCGGCTGGACATGGAAAATCTAGGTAAACTAATAGAGACTACAGAAACAAGCATAAACAGCAGAATACAAGAGATAGAAGAAAGAATCTCAGATTCTGAAGATAACGTAGAGAAAATAAACGCACTGATCAAAGAAAACAGCAAGTCCAACAAACTCTCATCACAAAACATTCAGGAAATATGGGACACAATAAAAAGACAAAACCTAAGAATAATTGGAATAGAAGAAGAAGAAGTGCAGCTCAACGGTCCAGAAAATATACTTAATAAAATTATAGAAGAAAACTTTCCCAACCTGAAGAAAGATGTACCTATGAAGGTTCAAGAAGCATACAGAACATCAAATAGGCTGGATCAAAAAAAAAATCCCCTCGCCATATAATAATCAAAACACAAAGCATACAGAATAAACAAAGAATATTAAGAGCCACAAAGGAAAAAGGCCAAGTTACTTATAAAGGTAAACCTATCAGACTTACACCTGACTTCTCTATGGAAACCATGAAAGCCAGAAGGTCCTGGATAGATGTACTGCAAAAACTAAGAGACCATGGATGCAAGCCCAGACTACTATACCCAGGTAAGCTTTCGTTCACTATAAATGGAGAAAACAAAATTTTCCAGGATAAAATCAAATTTAAACAATACGTAGCCACAAATCCAGTCTTACAGAAAGTAATAGAAAGAAAATCACTAACCAAGGAGTCCAACAATGACCACAATAACTCAGACATCTAGAGACCCTTCACCAGCTCAACTCAAAGAAGGGAAACACACAAACTCTACTACTAAAAAAGTAACCGGAGTTAACAACCACTGGTCATTAATATCACTTAATGTCAATGGGCTCAACTCACCTATAAAAAGGCACAGGTTAAGAGATTGGATACAAAAGCAGGATCCAACATTCTGCTGTTTACAAGAAACACACCCCAACCACAAAGATAGGCACCTACTCAGAGTAAAGGGCTGGGAAAAGGCTTATCAAGCAAATGGACCTAAGAAACAAGCAGGTGTGGCCATACTAATTTCTAACAAAGTTGACTTCAAACTTAAATCAATCAGAAGAGATGGAGAGGGACATTTTATACTCATAACAGGAACAATGCATCAGGATGAAGTCTCAATCCTGAATATTTAAGCCCCTGATATAAAAGCACCCCTGTACGTAAAAGAAACATTACTAAAACTCAAATCAGCCATCGAACCGCACACACTAATAGTAGGAGACTTCAACACTCAACTCTCACCAATGGACAGGTCAATCAGACAGAATCCTAACAGAGAAATTAGAGAATTAATGGAGGTAATGAATCAATTGGACTTCACAGACATCTATAGAATATTCCACCCAAAGAGGAAAGAATGTACCTTCTTCTCTGCAGCTCATGGAACCTTCTTGAAAATTGACCACATACTCAGTAACAAAGCTAACTTACACAGATACAAAAAAATATTAGTAACCACCTGTGTCTTATCATATCACCATGGATTAAAGTTAGAATTCAACAACAATGCTACCCCCAGAAAGCCTACAAACACGTGGAAACTGAACAGTCAACTACTGAACCATACCTGGATTAAGGAAGAAATAAAGAAAGAAATTAAAGTCTTCCTTGAATTCAATGAAAATAAAGAAACAACATACTCGAACTTATGGGACACTATGAAAGCAGTCCTAAGAGGAATGGTCAAAAGACACTTAAGGTCATGCTCAACCTCCTTAGCAATCAGGGAAATGCAAATCAAAACAACTTTGAGATATCATCTTACACCTGTCAGAATGGCTAAAGTCAAAAACGCCAAGGATAGCCTCTGCTGGAGAGGCTGTGGAGGAAGGGGTACCCTCATCCATTGCTGGTGGGAATGCAATCTTGTGCAACCACTGTGGAAATCAGTGTTTCGGTTTCTGAGGAAATTCGGGATCAACCTACCCCTGGACCCAGCAATACCACTCCTGGGAATATACCCAAGAGATGCCCTATCATATGACAAAAGCATTTGTTCAACTATGTTCATAGCAATATTATTTGTAATAGCCAGAACCTGGAAACAACCTAGATGCCCTTCAATGGAAGAATGGATGAAGAAAGTGTGGAATATATACACATTAGAGTACTACGCTGCGGTAATAAACAATGACTTCTCGAATTTTGCATGCAAATGGATGGAAATAGAAAACACTATGCTGAGTGAGGTAACCCAGACCCAAAAAGTTGAACATGGGATGTATTCAGTCATTATTGTTTTCTAGCCTTAAATAAGGGTCACGGAGACTACAATTGGTGAACCTAAAGAAGCTAAATAAGAAGATGAACCCAAGGAAAAACATATAGTTATCCTCTTGGCTATGGGAAGTAGACAAAATCGCCGTGGAGAAAATTAGGATCTTGGGGGTGGGGTGGGATAGGGGTAAGAGCAGATGGGGAGAGAAAAGTGAGAAGGGGAGGATGGGAGGAACTTGGGGAAACAGGAGGACTGGGATAAATTAAGGTTGGATAGAGGAGCACGGAAGCACAATTCTTAGTTAAGGGAGCCACCTTAGGGTTGGCAAGAGACTTGAACCTAGAGTGGCTCCCAGGAGCCCAAGGTGATGTCCACAGTTACTCCCTTGGGCAGCTGAGGATAGGGAACCTGAAATGACCCTATCTTGCATATCACCATAGAACCTTCATCTGGTGATGGATGGAGATAGAGGCAGAGACTCACACTGGAGCACTGGACTGAGCTCCCAAGGTCCCAATGAGGATCAGAAGGAGGGAAAACTTGAGCAAGGAAGTCAGGACCACGAGGGGTGCACCCACCCACTGAGACAGTGGAGCTGATCTATTGGGAGCTCACCAAGGCTAGCTGGACTGTGACTGAAAAAGCAGGGGATAAAACCAGACTCTCTGAACATGGTGAACAATGAGGGCTGATGAGAAGCCAAGGACAATGGCAAGGGGTTTTGATCCTACTTCATGTGCTGGTTTGTGGGAGCCTAGCCAGTTTGGATGTTCACCTTCCTAGACATGGATGGAGAGGGGAGGACCTAGGACTTCCCACAGGGCAGGGAACCCTGACTGCTCTTTGGACTGGAGAGCGATGGGGAGAGGAGTGGGAGGAGAGGGAGAAGGGTGGGAGGAGATGGAGGGAAATGGGAGGCTGGGAGGAGGCGGATACTTTTTTTTCCTTTTCTCAATAAAAAAATAAATGAATAAAAAAAGAAATAAGAGAACTATCAGATGTAATGAACCAAATGGACTTAACAGACTTCTATAGAACATTCCACCCAAACAGAAAAGAATATACCTTCTTCTCAGCACCACATGGAGCCCTCTCAAAAATTGATCACATAATTGGTAAGAAAGCAAACATCCATAGATACAAAGAAATTATAGTAACCACCTGTGCACTATCGGATCACCATGGAATAAAGTTAGAATTCAACAACAATTCTAACCCTTTTCTAGGCTACAAACTCATGGAAAATGAACAGTCAGCTAGTGAAACACCCCTGGGTCAAGTAAGAAATTAAGAAAGGAATTAAAGTCTTCCTTGAATTCAATGAAAATAAAGACAGAACATACCTAAACCTATGGGACACAATAAAGGCAGTGCTAAGAGGAAAATTCATAGCACTAAGTGCCCACATAATGAAAATAGAGAAAGCACACATTAGAGAGTTAACAGAACAGCTGAAAGCTCTAGAAAAAAGAAGCAGACTCACCCAGGAGGAGTAGAAGACTGGAAATAATCAAATTGAGGGCTGAAATCAACAAAATAGAAAAACAGAAAACAATCCAAAGAATAAATGAGACTAAAAGCTGGTTCCTGGAGAAAATCAACAAGATTGACAAACCCCTATCCAAACTAATCAAATGGGAGAGAGAGAACATGCAAATTACCAGGATCAGAAGTGAAAAGTGGGACATATCCACAGATGCAGAGTAAATTCAGAGAATCATTAGATCTTACTACAAGAGCCTGTATGCCACAAAACTGGCAAATGTGAAAGAAATGGACACATACCAAAATTAAATCAAGACCAGGTGAACAGTTTAAATAGACCTGTAAGTCACAAGGAATTGGAAGCTGTCATCAGAAACTTCCCTACCAAAAAAAGTCCTGGACCAGATGGTTTCAATGCAGAATTCTAACAAAACTTCCAAGAAGAGCTAATACCTATCTATACTCCTTAATGTGTTTCACAAAATAGAAACAGAGAAGTCATTGCCAAGCTCCTTTTATGAAGCTAAAGTCACCCTGCTCTTGGATTGGGAGGATCAACATAGTAAAAATGGCAATTCTACCAAGGGCAATTTATAGATTCAATGCAATCCCCATCAAGGTCCCATCAAAATTCTTCACAGATCTTGAGAGGACAATAATCAACTTTATATGGAAAACAAAAAACCCAGGATAGCAAAAACAATCTTATACAATAAAGGTACTTCCAGAGGCATTACCATCCCTGACCTCAAACTCTATTACAGAGCTACAGTAATGAAAACAGCTTGGTATTGGCATAAAAACAGAGATGTTCAGCAATGGAATCAAATAGAAGACCTGGATTTCAACTCATAAACCTATGAACACCTAATTTTCAACAAAGGAGCTAAAAGTGTACAATGGAAGAAAGAAAGCATCTTCAACAAATGGTGCTGGCAGAACTGGATGTCAACCTGTAAAAGAATGAAAATAGATCCATATCTATCACCATGTACAAAATTCAAGTCCAAATGGATTAAAGACCTCAATATCAATCTGAACACACTGAACCTGACAGAAGAGAAAGTGGGAAGTACTCTACAACACATGGGCTCAGGAGACCACTTCTTACATATAACCCCAGTAGCACAGACAATAAGTAAAGCATTGAATAAATGGGACCTCCTAAAACTGAGAAGCTTCTGTAAAGCAAATGACACTGTCATTAAGACAAAAAGGTATCCTGGGAGAAGATCTTCACCAACCCCACAACAGACAAAAGTCTGATTTCCAAAATATATAAAGAACTCAAGAAACTAGATGTTAAAATGCTAATTAACCCAATTAAAAAATGGGGCACTGAACAGAAAATTCTCAACAGAAGTTCAAATGGCCAAAAGACACTTAAGGTCATGCTCAACCTCCTTAGCGATCTGGGAAATGCAAATCAAAACAACTTTGAGATACCATCTTACACCTGTCAGAATGGCTAAAATCAAAAACACCAATGATAGCCTTTGCCGGAGAGGATGTGGCATAAGGGGAATACTCATCCATTGCTGGTGGGAATGCAAACTTGTGCAACCACTTTGGAAATCAGTGTGGCAGTTTCTTAGGAAATTTGGGATCAACCCACCCCAGGATTCAGCAATACCACTCTTGGAAATATATCCAAGAGATGTCTATCATACTACCAAAGTATTTGTTCAACTATGTTCATAACATCATTATTTGTAATAGCCAGAACCTGGAAACAAACTAGATGCCCCTCAATGGAAGAATGGATAAAGAAAGTGTGGAATATGTACACATTAGAGTATTACTCAGTGGTAAAAAAAACGACATCTTGAATTTTGCATGCACATGTATGGAAATAGAAAACACTATGCTGAGTGAGGTAACCCCAACCCAAAAATATGAATATGGTATGTACTCACGCATAAGTGTATTCTAGCCATAAATAAAGAACATTGAGCTTATAATCATTGGTCCTAGAGAAGCTAAATAAGAAGGTGAACCCAAAGAAAAACATATAGTTGTTCTCCTGGATATTGGAAGGAGACAAAATTGCCAGGCAAAAATTGGAAATTTGGGGATTGGGGTGGGATGGGGATTAAGGGGAGATGGTGAGAAAAAAGTGAGAACGGGGTGATGGGGAGAGCTTGGGGGAATGGGACGGTTGGGTTGGAGGAAGTGTGGATATGGGAGCAGGGAAGTATATATTAAGGAAGCCAATTTAGGGTTGGCAAGAGACTTGACTCTAGAGATGTACCCAGGTGTCCATGGAGATGTCCCCAGGTAGATCCTTGGGTAGCTGAGGAGAGGGAGCCTGAAATGGCCCTATCCTATAGCCATGCTGATGAATATCTTGCATATCACCATAGAACCTTCATCTGGCGATGGATGAAGCTAGAGACAGAGACCCACATTGGAGCACTGGACTGAGCTCCCAAGGTCCTAATGAGGAGCAGAAGGAGGGAGGACATGAGCAAGGAAGTCATGACCACTAGGGGTGCGCCCACACACTGAGACAGTGGGGCTGATCTAATGGGAGCTCACCAAAGCAAGTTGGACTGGGACTGATGGAGCTTGTGAACAAACCAGACTCTCTGAACATGGTGGTCAATGAGGACTGAGTGAGAAGCCAAGGACAATGGCACTGGGTTTTGATCCTACTGCATGTACTGGCTTTGTGGGAGCCTAGTCTGTTTGGATGCTCACCTTCCAGACCTGGATTGATGGGGGAGGACCTTGGACTTCCCACAGGGCAGGGAACCCTGACTGCTCTTTGGACTGGAGAGGGAGGAGGAGAGGGAGGGGGAGGGGAGGGAAATGGGAGGAGGGGAGGAGGAGGTAGAAATTTTTTAAGTAAAAATTAAAAAAAAAGATTATAACACCTTATACTAAGGACCAACTAGCACATTTACAGCAACACCATGATGAGTAAACCCTTTCTCTCACCTCCTTTTTCAGACGTTTTGAGTCTCATTATCCTAAGCAACCATTAATGGTTCTATTAAAAAATCATCCCATTATATTCCCCCAATCAGATCTTCAAGAAATATTTTCAAAAAATGAAAAGGTGGGAATTCATATTCTCCCCAGGACCTCAATTATCAACCACTCTCTTTATTTTAAATTTTTTGACTGTGGATGCTGAAGGGCACTCGCCCATGAAGCACCATACACAAGTTAGGGCTCAGAGCCTAGAATGGGTTCTTTGGAGGATTTAGAAATATACTGCATCTCATCCAGAAAGAGGATTTGAAAACAAATATAACATATACCTGTGGTCCCAAGCCTGCTCTTCGGTGTTGGGACGTTGATAGGATTTTAATCTCCACCCACAGTTATGTGGGGGAGAATGTATCACTCAAGAGCCTGATTTGTAAAAAGGTAGGAAAGGCATGTGGTGGGATGGCCATAGGCCTGCAATGAAAAATTCCACCTTACCCGGTATGAGTAATTGTTTTTAATGTCACTTCCAGTTTTAACCAAACAGATCTTTTTGAAACCTCTCTAAAGATAAATTACACTGCTGGACACAATATGACTATTTTCGCCTCTGCTTGCATTCTTGCCTCATTTTTCTTTGTATTGTGGAATGGCACTTTGGAGGGTGATATTCTTAACTGTTCTTCCAGGATCTGCAAGCTGAGTAATTTCTGGAACAGTTCTGATGGAGTTTGATTGTTTGAGTGCTTGCTGTGAATCCTCTACTGGTGCGGGTGTCTCAAGAACGTCAGGAGATCATCCTTTATCGACAGCAGTGAGACTTTGGGATAACAGCTGCAGTTGTTGCTGCTATTGCTGTCACTGCCACTGCAGCTACGGTTGCGGAGTTGCCATTTCACAGACGGCTGTATCTGCGGAGATTGTGGGTCAGCTGTCTGGAAGGATTATCGAGACCCTGAGGACACAGAATGCTCTGAACTCTCATATTAGATTTGGACTTTTAAATATAAAACAATAAACTGCACTTTTGCAAGAACAGATAGATTCCCTTTGGCTCCTGCAACATATGTCTTGTATGTTACACCTGCTAATGTTGTAAATACTTCTGATATGGTTTAATAGTTAGATGCATATTTGAATGGCCCTTGGAATTGCTCCTTTTTGAATTTTACTCTGCAGACAGCTCATCATATTGTTAGTATTAATAGCACACAGGTCCCTGCTGTGTCTGGATCCAGTCAGTGGACTGCCATGGCCTAGCTTGAGGGCTGGGTCCAGCGATTGTCTGGAATGCTCTCACTTGTGCTGATATTGCTATTGAGGTTATCTGTTTTGGGATTCTCTGCCACTTTATGCAGCAATCCCACGTGGAGCATACTTTCACTTGACAAGTGTTGCTCGAGCTGTCTTATGGTAATCAGGAAGCGCCCCAAGTCTGACTGCAGATGCTGCAGAAGTCATGAGGGATCCCTACAAAAGGCAACTGTCATAGTATAAAGAGCTCACCTAAGTCGGGGATTAAGGCCTCTTGTAGACTGGTAAGAGTCTCTATCCGGGGGAGTCCTAAGAGAGGGGCTCTCATGCTTTTAAAATAAGAAGGGGGAATTGTTGGGTCCATTGAGGATAGGCCTTTGCACCACCACTTGATCTGTTTTGCACTCTTGTGGTTGGTTGTTCTGAAAACAGGAACAAAAACAGGAACAATCTGTTGTTTTCAGCAATGTTTTTAAGGATGTTTACCCCTAAGCCATGTGAGTTAAGGTGATGAGCTTTCTGCTTTTGCTGGCTTGGCCTCCCCTGATGAGGGCTGTATATACTTTATGAGAAAGTGGAATAAAGGCTTGTCTGCAGAACCTGAAGTTGTGCTGTGTGCTAATCCTGATGTCCCTTGCTCAGAGAACTACAGTTGCCATTCTGGCACGGCAACTTTGAATTTCTTATCCTCCTGCCTCCACCTCCCAAGTGCTGGAATTACAGATGTGGGCCACTGTGATTTGGCTCTAAAACATTTCTGTATTTTCTACACTTTCAAAAATAAACATGTTTCTGAGAAAGTTCTGGAGTAACATATAGATGTTTAGAATTTCTTTCTGACACTTATAGACTGTTTCTTTGACTCCGTTCCCTCGTGGGTAAAACCAAAGATGGGCTAGACATCATTAAAAGATTAAAAGACATGTTGCTTTTAACCCCAGCACTAGGATGCAGAAGCAGGTGGATCTCTGTGAGTTCAAGTCCAGGCTGGGTTATTGCAAGTGAAAGGCCAATAAAGTTGTACCATGAGACCCTGTTTCAAAACTAAAACAAAAACAGTGGCAGTAATAGAACTTAATATGATTGGCTGTGTTTTCTGAAAGAGTGTAGATGTAGCCCAGGATGGCCTCAAGCTTGCAGCAATCCCCCTGACCCAGCTTCCTGAGTGCTGGGGATTGTAGGTGTTTGTTCTGCTACAACTAAACCTGTTGAGAGGATGAGTGTGGTAAGGGTAGACCACACTGAGTGCTTTCTATTTCAGTGATTATGCATCCTGTATGACCACAGAAATGTATGTGTATTTCTTAGATTGGCAGCTCCTTTTAAAAAGCTCCTTTTGTCTGGGTGGTGGTGGCGCCCAGCAGCCTGGAGGCAAAGAGAGGCAGATCTCTAAATTCAAGGCCAGTCTGGTCTACAGACCAAGTTCCAGGTCTGAAGATGTGGTCCCACTGTGACTGGGCCAGCTAAGCTGTCACTTCAGATCATCCTGCCTTAGCCTCTCTTGTGTGGAGATTCCAGGCATGGGCTATCTTACCAGCTAGTGCTGTATAAAATGTGACTGAAATTCAAACTACATTACCTATTACCTAACTCCATTATAATTTACCAGGGAATTCTCAAAGTTGGCCTCAGGCACTGAAATTTGATGCTTCACACATGTGTATGTGTGTGTTCTTTTTCAGGGAGGCGCTTACTTCTTCTTGGAGCACGTGGCAGATGAGCGGTCCACCTGGAATTACTTCTGGCAACAGGTCCTGGATCCTGCCTGGTTCCTTCTGTTTGATGGATGCAACCTAACAAGAGAGAGCTGGAAGGCCCTGGAGCAAGCCAGCTTCTCAAAGCTCAAGCTGCAGCACATCCAGGCTCCGCTGCCCTTGAGTTTGATACAACCCCACATGTGAAGGTATGCTGTGAAATACTGGAGGGTGGGCACCAGGCCTGAATGGCTGCCAGGGCTCAAGACTTTGGTTTAGATGTAAACTTCCACCTGGGAGAGGTGAAGTCCACTTCATCCTGTTAAACCATTTTCTACATTATCTCTAAAAACCAGATCAAAGCGGCTTTGGACCCCTTCAAAACGACCAATGGTCTCTAAGCCTCTGATAATAAAGCAGTGGGGAAACGGACAGCTTGCAAACCGAATAAATCAACTCCAGCTAAGTGAAAATCCACGTCTGACTAACAGAAAATCTTCCCCCCAGAAAATAAAATCTGAACCCACTTGATGCCCTGGTGTCTCTGCTCTGGCTTTCGCGGCCCTGTGTGCTCAAGGCCGGCAGCTTTCTGTCTTTTGGTTCAGTGTTTCACCAAATCCTGCTGCACCACACAGTTTTTAGGTGTGCACTATGCACCGATGCTCCAGCATCACCATAGGACTGCACCTGGGCACCGGAATTCTGGGGTTAATTATGCAGCACGTGCTTGTTGAACATAAAAGACTCTAAGCAGTGAAAGGGTGGCCCCTGCAGTTAGGGAAAATGGGAACACCATGCAGGGGACTCTAAATGCAATCCTGCAATCTGTAAATGCAGTGGGCAAGGCCTGGGGGATTATTCTGACCAAACTCCCCTGGCACTGAACTGGGCAAGGTGGTGCACACCTTTAACCTCAGCACCTAAGAGGCAGATTTCAGTAGATCTCTGAGCTCTGGGCCAGCCTAGTCTACAGAATGAGTTCTAGGACAGCCAGAGCGACACAAAGAAAATCTTGTGGAGGATGGATGAAAAAACCCACTGGTCCTGGAAGGAAAGTACAGACATCATTGTGTGTGCACTGAGAGAAAATCTGGGCGGGCCACTCGCGGGTTTCAGCTACAGTTTGTATGTATGTAAACAAATATATTTTCTGAGATGCAGAAGTTCTATTTTGAACATCAAATCATAAATTCATATTCCTTTAAGAAATGGAAATAGTCTCTAAACTTGGCTGGCTTGTCTTCATTTGTGTCTTATCGTCTCAGAAGAAAATGTCACCTTCGACAAGAAAGGCATTTGAACGCATCTGAATCAACATACAAGGGATGGTCCTTGATGATGGGACCAGATCAGCCCAGAGGTGACTGAAGGGCAAGGGGGAGGGGCCTAGTCTGTCTTACAGTTAGAAAGGATACAGTCCTTCTGGGAGGGGGAAGGCATCCTGGCAGGAGCATAGGCAGCTGTTCACATTGTATCAGTCAGGAACCTGAGAGTGGAGAGAACTGGGACCAGACCATAAAAATTCAAGTGATTCATTTTCATCAGCAAGGCTACTAAAGGATCCGGTCTTCCAAAGCAGCCCACTGGCTGGGGACCAAGTGCTCAGGCCCAGCAGCCTGTGGGGACATTTAGAATTCAAATGGTTTTGTTTTTTGATTGTAGTGTCATAGTAGGGATTGAACCAAGGGATTTGGGCATACTAGACAAAGCATACCATTCAACCAGGTCCCTGTCCTGGGAGAATTATTGTGTGTTGGGAGTTTGGTTTTAGTACAGGGTCTCACTACGGAACTATGGATCATTGGCCAGCCTCAGACTCAAGGATCCACCTGCCTCTGCTGCCTGAGTGTCAATCCAAGCCATGTGCCACCACAGCCACCCTGAATGAGTTTTGAAAATCTTCAGTGCAGGGGTCCTGTTTGTGAAAGCAGAACATTAAGAAAGACAGCTTGTGTCTCTGCCTCTACAACATAAATCAGCATTGTTTTCAGGACCTGGATATGCCCCTCTTCTGTTCTAGGAGATGAGCCACTTTCTCTCCTTTACCCATACATTTTGCTACCAGGCTACCTCTTCATACTTCCCTCTCTCCTCCTGTTCATTCCTCCATCCAATTCATTCCTCCTCCTTTCACCTCCCATCTTCTTCTTTGTTCTTTCTTCCTTGTCTGGCTTACCTCCTCAATAATCTTTTTTCATCTCTCCTCCATCTTCACTCATTCTTCGTCTTTTCTTCCTACCCCCTTCTTTCTTCCTCTGCCTATTTATTCTCTTCTCTTCCGTCCACTCTTCTTTCTCTTCCCTTCTTTGTCCCTTCCTTGTTTCTCCTCTTCCCTCATCAATGTTCCATCTTCTTTCATTTCTGTTTTTCACTCCTTGCTTCTCTTTTTTCTTTTCACTCATATTTTTCCTATTCATTTTCCTTCATCCTTCCACTTCCATCTTTTTCTACCCTATTCCCTCCTTGTCTATCTTCCCTTCTTCCTTCTCTTTCCTCCAACTTCTTCCCTCTATCACCATATGTGTTCCTTCCTCTTCTCTTCTCCCTCTACTTTCTTCCTTTTACTTCTTTGCTTTTTCCTTTTCTTTATTCATTTCTCATTTTTTATCTTTTATCCTTTTTGTTCCCTTTCTCTCTTTTCTTCTCCTTCTGCATCATTATTCCCATACTTCACCCCTCCCCCTTCCCCTCTACTTCTTCCTCCTGCTTTACTTTCCATTCTTTCTTACTTTCTCTTCTTGCAACCTACCCCCTCCACATTTGTCCCTTTTTGCCTACTCCCTCCTCTTCCCTTTTCTTCTCTCCTCTCTTCACCTTCCTCTTCTGTCCTCTGTCCACTTCTTTCATCCTTTCTTTTATCTCTCCATTATGCCTTGGCTCCAACATACTTTATGCTCTTTCCCCCTTTCCTTGAACTTCTTCTTTTCTACCGATTTTCTTCTCTATTCTCTCTTCTTCCTTTCTCAATCAACTTCCATCCTCTTTTCTTTTTCACTTTCTTGCATTCTTCTCTCCCTCCTTCTTTCTCTTCCTTATTCCCTCCTTTTCTTTTCACTCTCTTTTATCTCCAGTCCTAACAATTTCCTCCTTATTCTTCCTCTTCCCTCTTTCTCTTTCTAATTCATTTTTCCTCTACTTATTTCCTCATACTTCTCCTACTCTCTCTTTCCTCCTCTGCTTCTTTATTCCCCATTCCTTCTTTTTTCCTCCACTATTCTTTCTCTTTCCTTCTTTGACCCTTTCTTGTTTCTCCTCTTCCCTCATCATTCTTCCATCTTCTTTCCTCCCTGCTTTTCCCTGTTTGCTCCTCTTTTTCTTTTCACTCACATTATTTCCTATTCATTTTCCTTCATCCTTCTACTTCCATCTTTTTCTACCCTATTCCCTCCTTGTCTATCTTCTCTTCTTTCTCCTATTTCTTCCAACTTCTTTCCTCTATCATCATACTTGTTCCTTCCTCTTCTCTTCTCCCTCTACTTTATTCCTTTTACTTCTATGATTTTTCCTTTTCTTTCCTCATTTCTCATTTTCATCTTTTATCCTTTTTTCTCCTTTTCTCTCTTTTCTTCTCCCTCTGCCTCATTATTCCCATACTTCACCTCTCCCCCTTTCCCTCTTCTTCTTCCTCCTGTTTCACCTTTCATTGTTTCTTACTTTCTCTTCTTCCATTTTTTTCACTTCCCATACCTTTTCTGTTTCCCTCTTTTCCCTCTTCCTTTTTTCTTCTCCAACATCTTCTTTCCCTTCTCTCTCTTTTTTTCTCTGCTCTCCCTTCCCCTTCCCTTCTTTTACTTCCTCCTCCCTCCTTCTTCTCACTTTTCTTGTCCCTCTTCTTTTCTTGTCCTTCCTATTTCCTCACCTACCTATTTCCCTCTTTTATCCAGGCTCATCCCCTTTTTATCCTCTCTTCTCTCACCTTTCTTTGTTTCCTCTTCCTTTTACTCATTCCCTCCCTCTCTCCCCTCCATCCTCCTCCTCCTCATCTTCTTCCTCCTCTTCTTCTTTCTGTTTAGCTTGACAGAGTTTCTCTGTTTGACCACCTTGGCTCCCCTGAGACTTGATCAGTAGGACATGCTGACCTGTCACTCAGAGATCCTCCTTCCGATGCCTCCCTTATGTTGTTTTTAAATACATAAAACACCAAACATTATTCCCTTCCCTGTTTCTTCACCTAATAGACAACTTAATCTCAAAATAAGACTTCTTTGCCAAACTACCTAGATTTAACTTCATTATTTGACCCTGAAAACATCCTCTGTAGGCACCTTCCCTTCTTGCTGGTCTAAGTATTTTACCCTACAATAGGGTAACCTGTTCCCTACTACTTTCCTGAAACTCTATCTCCTACCTTCCCTACGTCCTGATGTAAATGCTACTTAGAATCCACCCTTACCAAAAACTCCCTCCAGAGCTCTGTTCTCCTGTCACAGGAGCAGGCAAATTTCTTCCCGGTTAGTAAATCCCCTCTCACAAATCATTACAAATTTTCTATGAATTCCTATGTGTATGTTTGAAGAAGCAACTGCATCTCTGGACCCAGGATAGGGCAGAAGAGTCCCTCAGATGCCCTTAGCATGGAGTTGAAGACATTGTGAACCCTAGGTTAGAGTTTAGCATCAAACCTCTGGCCTGTGGAAGATCGGGCAGTTGTTCTGATTGCTGAAACAGACTGTTTGCCCCCAGTCTCCCCTGGTCTCTCTGAAATTATTGGCAAGTTTACCAGCTCAGTCTTGTTCAGCAGTCTCCCAACTTTCTATGAGCCTTCTGCCCTGTGCTGAAAAATGTCTTCCTTCTGATCATTCACCCTGATTTCCTCAGCCTTCATTCAAACCCAGGACTCCTGTCATCATCCTTACTCTCCTACCTACACCCTCACTCTCCTTCCTTCACACATTGCTTCTCATCACCTGCACCACTTCCTGTCCTCCTCCTTAGCCTCCTCCTTAGCTTACTGTCCCTCCAGCCATCTTGCAATATATATATATATATATATGAGTCACTTCCCCTCCTGCAGAGAGCAAGTTGAACCCATCTCAGGGTCCCTTCTTGTGAATATCAGGTTTTTACTCTTTATGCACACAGGTATCCTTGTTCTTATTCTTTTTCCTTGTCCATCAGCTTCATCCTTCTTTCATAACGCAGCCTATTGCCAACACTGGTACACGGTATCTGGTACATGATTCTCACTGCAGCATACATCTTGCCTTCCTCTCAACTCCTAAACTCACTCTACAATACTTGAACTACCTGCTATTTGCTGCAATCTTTGTCATCCTACACAGAGCTCCATCCCTTTCCTGCTAACCTGATAAGTATGAGACATTACTCTTCAGAATTCTGTTCCTCCCTCTGCCTGCTACTCTCCCCATAGCCTCCTGTTCTCCTCCTGGTCCCTGACCTCCCTGCCCCTTTAAGTTCCCCTAGTCACCCAATTTCTCCATGAACCTCACGCCTTACTCTAGTCTTTTTTGCTCTTGGTGTGTACCCTGCCCTGATCAGAAGCACTGTGTCCCCAGGGCAGTCTCTGAATTTCCTCTGTGCTTCTACACTCAGATCCAGGCCCCATGCTTCCACAAAGACTGTCCCCAAACCTAAAACACTTGCCTATACTCCTGGGGTATAAACTCATTTTGGCTATCCTGTCGTAGACCTAGCTTACTACCCATCCTAACAAACTTTTGACATCTTCTGTCCACCTCGGTACACCCTGAGTTTCCTGTCCCCCTTCTCAGTCTCACTATCCTCCTCAGAGGTCTACCTACTTTCCAGTCTTCCTACACAGCCCTGACAGCTAGATTTCTCCTTTACCTCAATCTCTGATCCAAAATTCTTGACAATCTTGACTTCCTCCCCAAGCATTTGCCCTTTTTATTATTTCCTGACATCTCAACCCAGATGTTAGCCTTTCTGCAGTTGTCTGTCCTGTCCTTGGCCTTCTGACATGCCTTCTTTCTGTTCTCCATCTGTTAATTTTCAATTGGATCTTCCTGGTATGTTACTCAGATTCCTAGACACCCTGGTCTGCTTCTGAACCAGGTGCTGTACTCTTCACAGGAACACACTTCTCTTCTAATCCCTTTCACTTGCAGAAGGCTCCTATCCCCATACTCAGACCTAGCATTTCCAATTTTCCCATCTTTGGCAATCACTTCCCACCTCTGGCCTCTACCCATGACATTTGCTTACCCCTTACCCTCCTGTCTTCCCTCTCCTTTTCTGGCCAACCACTGTGTCTCCTTCCATCCTCTGATGATCCTGTTAACCTCTTCCACAGTCCTATGCCTCTCCCTACCTTTTTCCCTTCTCTTTTATGTGTGTTTAAGGAATCAGTGCTCTCTGTGCATGTATGTATACATGTCGAAAGAGGGCATTATCACAATCATAGGTTGTGAGCAACTACTGGTTGCTGAGAATTGACTTCAGGACCTCTGAGTTCATTAACTCAGGGCATTAACCTGCTGAGCCATTTCTCTAGACCTTTCCAACTCTTTTACCCTATCCTCATTCTCCTTATGTTATCCCAGAGCCTCAGACTCAGGAGCATGTATCTGCCTTCTCATCTGTCATGACACGATATCATCTCCAATTTCCTTACTGCCCTGTGTCTGGGGATTTCCTAGAAACTGATACCCTCACCCCGAGCTTTACAGAAGCCAGCATATTCCTATCTTCCTGACATGACCTTTAGACTTCCCATAAACCTCTTTACCCAGGCTTCTCAATTTCCAGAGACTCTGCTTCCACTCATTAAGCACACACAGGAAACAGTTCACCACTTCCCAGGTCTTCTCCATTCTTATGATACTCTGACCCGTTTCCTCATCAGTAACATGTTTGTGTGTCTCTTGACATTTCCATTTGTCCCTCCTCCCTCATCTCCTGTCACCTCTTGCATCTTATGATCAGCTCCCTCTTCTTTCTACCCCATCCTTCTAACTGCCTTCTAAGATACCTGTATCCTTAACCAGCCTACATTGTCTGACCTGTTTCCTTCACCTCTACCCAGTCCCTGAGCTTCCTGCTATCCTCCCCAAATTTTTACTGTCCTGCTGACCCTTATACCCTTTCAGTGTGCCTCCTTTTCTCCTCTTCTTCTTCTGTATTTTCCCCAGTGATCTACCATCAACCTCACCATCTCTCCCTCCTCTTCTGTCAACTGTACATACTTTAAGCATCCTGTAGCCTTCCAAACTCACCCCAGGCTTGATTTTGTTTTGTCACCAGGTTTCTGTCCATCTGCTCAGACTCATGGACTCTTCTGAATACTCATGTCCTTTCCACTCCTCTGTCCTTTTCTATTTATTTATTTATTTATTTATTTATTTATTTATTTATTTATTACGTATACAAAATTCTGTTTGCGTGTATGTCTGCAGGCCAGAAGATGGCACCAGATCTCATTACAGATGGTTGTGAGCCACCATGTGGTTGCTGGGAATTGAACTCAGGACCTTTGGAAGAGCAGGTTAAGAACAGGCACTCTTAACCACTGAGCCATCTCTCCAGCCCTCCTCTGTCCTTTTCAACTTCCAATGCTTGCCCGAGACTTCTGCTCTGTCACCTTCCTCATCCTACTTCCTAGTCTCCTTACTATTATCTTTTCCCTCATCCTTTTATTCCCTCCCACATCTACTGCCTAGCTTTCAATTTTCCTTTCCTTCTTTGAGCACCATGCCCTTCTCCTCAGCATCCTTGCCCGGCTCCCATGTCTCCCTTCCTTGATCCTCTTCCCCATGCTTCTTTATCCACTTTTCTCCTTTCATGGAATCTCTCCTATTTTTCTCTTAACTCATCCTCAATTCTCCCTTAGGTTCATTCCTTCCCCCTTCCTCCACTTCACTCCTTCCTCCTGTTACATTTCTCCCCCCTTATGCTTCATTAGCCCTCTTCCTTCTCTGACTCCTCCCCTTCCTTCTCTTTTTTCTTCCCTCTTCCCTACTGTTGTGTCATCTCCTTCATCCCCAGCCTTCCCTTATACATCCTCTTTACTCATTAGCTTCTCTTTTCTCCTCCTCCTCTCTGCTCCATACTCTTTCCTCCTCCCTATTTGTTTTTCTCCCCCCTTCTATTCCTTCTCTCCCCTCCGATCTTCAAATTCACACTTCATTCCTTTCTCTTCCCTCTTTTTTCCTCTTCGACTTCCTTATCCCTGATCTTTCCTCTTTGATTCTCTTTCCTCATCTCTATGTCGACCAATCTCTTCCCTCTTCTTCAACTGTCCTACATCCCATTTCTTTTTTCTCCAACCCTAATCCCCACATCTCTCGTTCTTACACTTTCCTCTGTTCTCCTTCTCCTCTCCTTTCTTCTCCCACCTCCTCCCAATTATTCAGCTCCCTCCACTTTCATCTTCCTTCATCTTCCCTCCTTGTTCTTCCCTTCTTTTCCTGCCTCCTCTTCTCTTTTCTCTCTTCTCCTGCTTCTTCTTCCCTCCTTGATCTTTCCTTCTCTTCCTCTTCTTCATGCCTCTTCTCTCTTCTTCTTCCCTCCTCCCACTTCTTCTCTACAATCTTGTTCCACTCCTCATTTTCTTCCATGTTCCTTCCCCTCCCAACCTATTCACTATCCTCATCCCTCTTCTGTCTTCTTTCATTCCCCTTACATCATTTCCATCCTTTCTTTTCTTCCCTCATATTTCCTTCTCCTTTACCCTTCCTCATTTCTCTTCCATGAATCTCCTTTGACTTCTTACCTCCCTCCTTCTTCCTTCTCTATTATTGGTGTACCTTCTTCTTCTACCCTCCTCCCTCCTGATTTCACCTCCCTCATCTATGATACTATTTCCTCTGCCTTTGTCTGACCTACTCCTTCTTCCTTCCACCCTTCTCACACGCATTCATCTTCTTTCTTCTTCCCTCTATTATTTCTTCCCCCTATTGTCATATCCTTCGTCTTCCCTCCTGCCTCCACTTTCTGCCTCCCTATTCCCTCACCTCTCCAATTCTTTCTTTTCTATTCCCTCCTCTACTTCCCCCACAATTTCTCAATTTCCCTCTTTCCTAGTCTTCTATTTTCTTTTCTCTTTCTGCCTCCCTCCTCTTTCCTCTTTCTTCCTATCAAACTCTTCCACATCCCTCCTCAAACCTCCTTTGTCCTCTTCTCTCATCCTTTCTAGTCTCCTCTCTCATATTTCCTCTTCCCTCCTCCTTCCTTTCCTTTCCTCCTTCCTCTTCCCTCTTCCATCCTCCCATCTGTTCCCTCTTTTCTCCTATTATTTCAATTTCCTTCTTCCAAGTTTTTCTCTTGTCCTTCCTCCTCCCTCCATCTTTTCCCCATATGCTTTCCTCCTCCTTACTCACTCCTTTTTCTCTATTTCTATTCTTCCTTTCCCTCGCTTCTCCTCACCCCTCTATTCTCTTGAGCATCTCTTTTCTCCTGCTTATAACCTCCTTTTTCCTTTCTCAATTTCTCTCCATTCTCTTTCATCTTCTAACATCCTTCCTCCCCCTTCTTTTCTCCTACCATCGCTTCACTATTGTCGCCTCTACATGGTCCTTTCCTACAATTTCTTCTTCTTCCCTCTCCTCTTCACTGTTCTCTCCTTTCCTCTTCTTCTACATTCTTCTCACTTCCCTGCTCTCCTGTCCTCTGCCATTTTGCCTCCTCTCCATTCATTCCTCTTTCCACTATTGTCCTCCTCCCTTTTCTTACTATTTCCACCTGCCTACTTTCTACTCCATTTTCATCGCCTCTCTCATCATTACTCTATCTAGATTCCTCCACTACCCTCCTTAGTTGTCTTGCCTCGTTTCTTTCCTTTTTCAATCCTCTTCCCTTTCTTTTCTTCCTGCATCCAATTTCTGCTTCTCTCTTCGAACTTCCAACCTCATTCCTCTTCCCACATTAGCCCTCCTCCCTTTGCTTGCATCCTCTCTTATAGTCCATCCTCTTCTCGAGGGTTCCCTCTTTCTTACTCTTCCCTCATTCACCATCCCCCACTTCCATGCTCTCCCTGTTACCTTTTCTCTCCTCCATCCTTTCCTTTTAATTTCTACTTCCTCTTCCGACCTCCCTCCTCTTCCTTCTACTGCCTCTTTGCTCTTCGCTCCTCTTTTTTATTCTTTCTTCCTTCCTCACTTTTCTTTACCTCTATTTCTTTCCTTCCTCCTATTCCTTCTTGTTCACTTCTCTTCTGTCTCCTTGCAAAATTTCTCTCCTTTTTCTCCTTTTCTCTATCCTCCTTATGTTTTGTACTGTCTTTGCTCCACCATTCTTTTTCCACTCTGCCCTTCTTCCCTCTTCCCACTTCATTTCTCTTCCTTTCCCATCTCTCTTACCACCTCATCATACCTTCAGTTCCCATGCCCTTCCATCTCTACTCCATGCACCTCACTCCTTCTCCTATCTGTATCCCATTCTTTCCTTTCTTTTCTTTCCTCCATCCTCTTTCCACCTATCTCTTCTCTTCCCTCTTAATTCCTATACTCACTTCCCCCTTCTTCACTCCATTTCCTTCTCCAATCCTTTCCCTTTCTATTGTCTCCTTGTGCCTTTTCCCTCCTTTCTCCTACCTGCTCTTGCAGTCTGTTCTCTTTTTCCTTCCACAATCCTGTTCCCATCCCCTTCTTCTTCCTTTTCCCTTTCACTTGCTTCTCATGGATATTCCATTTAATTTCCTCTTTTCACCTTCCATCCTTCATCCTCTCCTTTCTTTCTTTCCCTCCCTCTTCCCTCCTCTCACCTTCCCATTTCCTTTCTCTTCCCTGTTCCTTCCTCTTCATTCCCTTCCCTCTAGTCTCCTATTGCTTCATTTGCCCCTTCCCTTTTATCTCCCCTCCCCTCATCATTCTCCTCCCCTCCTCCATCATTGTGCTTCTCTTTCTGTTCTAAAACCCCCTTCTTTCTACCGTCCTGCTTTACCTATCCCTTATACTTCTTTTTACCTTCTTTCCTACTTGCTTCTCTAACAGCTTCTTTCCCCTTCTATTCTGCAACTTTTTAACTTACCTGCTCTGGTTCATCTTCCAGGAAAACTGACTTTCTCTCCTATTTCCTGACCTAACAGACAAAATTGATCTCAACACAACCTCCATCCTTACTAGTCTAAGCATATTACCCTGCCATAGGGTAACCTGCTCCCTACTCCTTTCCCTAGACTTTATATTCCACCTTTCCTACATCCTCATGTAAACCCTACTTAGAATGTACCCTTACTAGAAACACCGTCCAGAGCTCAGTTCATCACCAAACACAGGTGTAGGCAAATATCTTCACAATTACTAAAATCCCCCCTCAAGAATCATTACACTTTCTATAAATACCTGTGTATATATTCAAAGCAGCAACTGCATCTCTGGCCCCAGGAGAGGGCAGAAGAATCCCTCAGATGCACTTAGCATGGAGCTGAAGACATTGTGAACACCAGGTTGGAGTTTGGCAGTAAACCCCTGGCCTGTGGAAGATCAGACAGTTGTCATGAGTGCTGAGACAGATTGTTCACCCCCAGTCTCCCTGGTCTTTCTGAAATTGTGGGAATGTTTCCCAGCCCAGTCTTGTGCAGCAGTCTCCCACCTTTCTATGAGCCTTCTGCTCTGTCTGACACATGTCTTCTTTCTTCACCATTCACCCTGATCCTCTAAGTCTCCAGTCAAACCCAGACCTGCTATCACCCTCCTTATTCTCCTACCTACACCCTCACTCTCCTTCCCTCACACATTGCTTCTGATCATCTGTACTACTTCTTGTCCTCCTGCCTACCTTCCTGTCCCTGCCAGCCATCTTGCCATACATATGAGCCACTTGCCCTCCTGTGGAGAGGAGGCTGAACCCAGCACAGGCTCTGTTCTTGCCAATACAAGGTTTTTACTCTTTATGCACACAGGTATTGGTTTCTTTATTTTTTTTCTTATCCATCAACATCATCCTTCTTTCACAACCCAGTCTATTGCCAATACTGGTGCATGGTGTCTGGTACATGATCCTCACTGCAGCATACATCTTGCCTTCCTCTAATAACCCCCACATCCTTCTACAATACTTGCACTACCAGTTATTTGCTGCAATCTTTGTGATCCTACACAGTGTTCCATCCCTTTCCTGCTAACCTGATAAGTATGTGACCACCTCTTCACATTTCTCTACATTCCTCTGCCTTGTACTCTCCCCAAATTCTCATATTTTCCTGGTCCCTGTCCTTCCTGTTCCTCTAATATCCCCTACTCTTCTCATGGCTCCATGAAACTCCCACCTTACCCTGCCCTGCTCAGCAGCACTGTGTCCCAGGGCAGTCTCTGAATTTCCTCTGTGCTTCTACACTCATGCAAATCCTGTGCTTCTACAAAGACTGTCCCCAAATGTCAGACACTTGCCAAAACTCTTGGTGTATAAATGAATGTTGGCTATCCTTTCAGTGTCCTAATCTACTACCCATCCTCTCAAACTCCTGAGTTCCTCTGATCTTCAAAGAGCATCTGTGATGGAGGAAGGTCATTTGTTAAATAAAAAGAAACTGCTTGGCCCTCATTGGTTAGAAGATAGGTGGGAGGAGTAAACAGAACAGAACGCTGGGAGGAAGAGGAAGTGAGCTCAGACTCCACAGCTCTCCTCTCAGGAACAGACGCCTCAGAGAGATGCCATGCTCCCAGCTCCCAGGCAGACGCATGCGATGAAGCTCCGACCCAGGATGGACATAGGCTAGAATCTTCCCGGTAAGCGCACCTAGGGGCGCTACACAGACGATTAGAAATGGGCTAAATTAATATGTGAGAATTAGCCTAGAAGAGGCTAGATAGAAATGGGCCAAGCAGTGATTAAATGAATACAGTTTGTGTGTTGTTATTTCAGGCATAAGCTAGCCAGGCAGCCGGAGTGCTGGGGACGCAGCCCCGGCATCCTTATTACAACACATCTGGAGCCTCCAATTATGCTCAGTCTCTCAATCCTCCTCAGACTCCACCCTCCTTTCCACTCTCCCTACATAGCTCTGGTAGTGAGATTTCTTCTTTACCTCATTCTCTGATCCAAAATTCTTGACAATCTTGCTATCCTCTCCACACATTTGCCCTCTTTCTCCCACATTCCTGACATCTCAAACCAGATGTTAGCCTTTCTGAAGTTGTCTGCCCTGTCCTTGGCCTTCTGACATGCCTTCTTTCTGTTCTCCATCTGTTAGGTTTCAATTGAGTCTTCCTGTCTGGTACTCAGATTCCTAGGCACTCTGTTCTGCTTCTGGTCTCTAATGCTGTACTCCCCATAGGAACACACTTCCCTTCTATCCCTTTTCACTCGCTGAAGGCTCCTATCCCCATCCTCAGACCTATCATTTCCAATCTTCCCATCTTTGGCCATCATTTCCCACTCTGACTCTACCTATGGCATCTGCTTACCACTCTCCCTTCTGCATTCCCTCTTAATTTATGGCCATCCAATTGTGTCTCCTGTTTTCCTCACCATAATCCTGTTAATCTCCTCCTGAGCCCTCTGTTTCTCCCTCCCTTCCTTCCCTTATGTTTTATGCATTTAAGGTGTGAGTCCTCTGTTTGCATGTAAGCCTACATGCTGAAAGAGGGCATCAGATTCAATTATACATGATCACAATTATAAGTTGTGAGCAACAATTGGTTACTGGGAATTTAACACAGGGGCTGTGGAAGAGCAGCCAGTGCAATAACCTGCTGAGCCATCTCTCTAGCCCTTCCAATAACTTTTACCTATCCTCATTATTCATATGTTGTCCAGAGTCTTATACTCTCCTCAGGAACATGAACCCCATTCTCAGCTGCCATCTCTCATGACATCATCTCCAGTCTACTCACTGCCCTGTGTCTCTGCTGACTTTCTGGAACTTGGAACCTTCTCCATGAGAGTTACTCAAGTCAGCCTATTACCTATCTGCGTGATGTGACTTTGCATATGTCCCCAGTCTTTAGACTTCCCATGAACCTCTTTTCCCACGCTTCTCAATTTCCACTCATTAGGCACACATAGGAAACAGTTCACCTCCTCCGAGGTCTTCTCCACTCTTATGATTCTGATCATTTTCCTCCCCAAAAACCTCTAAATGTATCCCCTGATATTTCCATTTGTCCCTCCTCCCTTATCTCCTGTCACTTACAGTATCTTATGATCAGCTCCACCTTCTTTCCACCCCATGCTTTTAACTGCCTTCTGAGTTACCTGTATCCTCACCACCCGACATTGTTGGGCCTCTTTCCTTCACCTCTACCCTGTTCCTGAGCTTTCTGTTACATTCTCTAAATTTATACTCTCCTGCTGATGCTTATACCTTTTCAAGGTGCCTCTGTCTCTCCAATTCTTCATCTACATTCTATTTTCTTGTATACTTCCCCAGCAATCTACTATCAAACTCACCATCTCTCACTCATCTTCCATCAACTGTACACACATTAAACATCCTATATCCTTCCAAACTCACTGCAGGCTTGTTTTTGTTTCGTCACCAGGGTTCTGCTCTTCTGACCAGACTCATGGACTCTTCTGAATACTCAAGTCCTTCCCACTCTTCTGTCCTCCTCTTTATCCTCCAATGTCTGAATCTTCTGCTCTGTCACCTTCCTCATCCTACTTCCTAGTCTCCCTACTATTATCTTTCCCCCTCATCCTTTTATTCCCACACAAAACTGCTGCCTACCTCTTAATTTTCCTACCCTCCTTTGAGCACCATGCCTTTCTCCTCAGCTTCCTATCCCTGCTCCCCTGTCTATCCTCCTTGATCCTCTTGCCCTTGCTTCTTTATCCACTTCTCTCCTTCCATGGAATCTCTCCTCCTTTTTTATTCACTCCTCCTCAATCTTCCCTACTCTCTCCTCTCAATCCACTCCTTTCTTTCATTCCTTTCTTTCTCCTCCACTTCACTCCTCCCTCCTGTTAAATTTTTTCTCCCTTATGTGATGGAGGAGGGTCATCTGTCTATGTGTTACTTTCATTGGTTAATAAAGAAACTGCCTTGGCCCTTTGATAGGACAGAGAATTAGGTAGGTGGAGTAAACAGAAAAGAATGCTGGGAGAAAGAAGGCAGTGAGGCAGCTACTATGGAGCCAGCTGCCAGGTCAGACATGCTGAATCTTTCCCGGTAGGCCACCACTTTGTGGTGCTACAGAGATTACTAGAAATGGGTTAATCAAGATGTGAGAAATAGCCAATAAGAGGCTAAAACTGGCAGGCCAATCAGTGTTTAAAAGAATACAACTTGTGTGTTGTTATTTCAGGGCATAAGCTAGCCAGACAGCTGGGAGCCAGGCTGCAGGAAAGCAGCCCTCAGTTCCTTCTACACTTATGTTTCATTATCCCTCTTCCCCACTCTTCTCTGGCTCCTCCCCTTCCTTCCCTCTTCTCTCTTCACTCTTCCTTCTTATTTTATCATCTTCCTTCATCTTCAGCCTTACCTTATTTCTACTCCTTACTCATACTCACTATTCCCCTCCATCTTCTACCTTCCTATTCCCTCATCCTCTCTGCTCCATACTCTTTCCTCCTAACTATTTTCTTTTCTTCCCTTTCTATTCCTTTTCCCTCCCATATCTTTCTTCAAATCTCCACATCCCTCCCTCTCTTCCCTCTTGTTTCCTTCCTCTATTTCTCTTTCCCTCATCTTCTCTCTTTCTCTTCCCTCATCTCTACTTCCACCAATCTCTTTGCTCTTCTTCAACCATCGTACATCCCTTCTCTTCCATTCTACAACCTCTTATCCTCACCTCCCTCCTCCTTAAACTTTCCTCTGTTCTCCTTCCCCCTGAGTCTCATCTCCCACCTCCTCCCATTTATTCTGCTACCTCCTCTTCCATCTTCCGTCCTTGTTCTTACCTTCTTTAACTGACCCTATCTCTCTCTTCTCTACCCTCCTCTACCCACCAGGAAACTTCCTTCTATTCCTCTTCTTCATGCTTTTTCTCTCTTTTCCTTCCTCCTCTGACTTCCTCCATTCCATCTTGTTCCTCTTCCCTTTTCCTTCCACTTTTTTCCCTCCAAACCTCTTCTCCATCCTCTTTCTACCTCCCCTTCTATTACCCCTTCCATCATTTCAATTCTTTCTTCTCTTCCCTCATATTTCCTTCTTCTTTACCCCTCCTCACTTCTCTTCCATTACTCCTATATTCTACAATACCCTCCTTTGTCCTTTGCCATCCTATCTTCTTTTTTCTCTAGTATAGGTGTACCCTCCCTTTGTACACTCCTCATCTCACCTCCTTCCTCTTTGCTACTACCTCATCTTATTCATCTTTCCTGTGCCTTCTTCCTTCTACCCTTCTCAGACCTATTCCATCTTCTTTCTTCTTCCCTCTATTATTTCCTCCCCCTATTTCTATTTTGCTCCTCTTCCCTCCATCCACCACTTTTCTCCTTCCTATTCCCTCATCTTTCCACTTCGTTTTTTTTATTCCATCCTCTACTTCCCCTACCATTTCTCAAATTCCCTCTTTACTAGTCTTCCATTCTCTCTTCTCTTCCTTCCTCCATTCCCTTTCTTGTCCTCTCTCCTCTTTTTTTGCATCATTACACTTCTCCCTCTCTTTCTCCCTCCACTTCTCTCTTCACTCCTCTTGATGTAGGTACCTATTTTTGACCTATGAATGTCACTGCTTAGATTCTTAAGAGCTTAGTGATTTAAAAGCACAAGCAACAAATATTCCAGGACAGTAGAAAATTAAAGACAATGCAATAGGACAGATTCAGACATAAAAGACCTCTAGATGGGTCCTAATGTTAGACATACAGAGGCTTGGCAGAGAGAAGAAAAACAATATAGACAATTAAGTTAATGCCTTAAAAAAGGGTAAAGTCGTTAAAGAGACAGAGTAAAGATGGTTATTGACTAAAATAAATAAAGAAAAATAAGCCACTTAAAAATGGAAAATTCACAGAGAGCCTGGATTTTGTGTATTATTGTATTTTCTTTGAATTTTTTGACTGTGACAGAGCTAAGTACAAAGAGACATTTCATTGTATGGGTGAAGACAAACCAGGATTTATATTATAACAGTATCTTGACTTCAGAATTTGGGTCTAAGGATATGACACTTTGGAAAGGAGGTTCTTCTTTTGTTTCACAGAGGATGAGACCCTATGGATTGCTTCTGTTCCAAAATGGTATGATAGACCATGCACTCCTGAAAGATTGATGTGAACACCCTCAAAAAATTACTTCACTCAACTACTAACTGCGATGAACCTAGCACACAGGTTATACCATGAAAGACCTGAATAAACACCACCCGCATACAGCAGGAAACAGTTTGGAGAGAAATAACTGTGCCCATATTCCCAAATATTGTTTGTAAATGTTCTTTTACATTAAAGGGGGATATGATATAGATATAAATAATTTACATTGGTATAAATTTTATTGATACAAGTTTAAGTTCAATTTTGTTATATGTACATGTATTTCTGATCTTGATTAAGGTATTTTGGTTGTGTAGCTCACTTAAAATGTAAGGTATAATTAGGAAATATAAGTTGTTAATGGATAATAATCAATAATAGTCAAGCTTGTAGTTATGTTAGTTAGATTTTTCTAGATATATAGAGATATATTTCAGTTAAATAGCCATTCTTCATATCTTTCAAAGACTACAGAATATGGCATTTTAAATGTTTTAATAACTTAGGGCTTTTCATGCCAGTGAGACATGTCTGCTCCTGGTAGCACCAGTCTATTTCAAGAGGAAGATGGGCATTAAAGAGGTTCCTTATGGAGTTTGACAGCCATTTGGGCAAGAAACTTCTCTGTTGCATAAACTGGACACAAAGAACCCACAGAGAGAGGACTGCTGAACTTGCCTAAAGGTGAGATGTTCCTTCGGGGTTCCTGATTCATGAAAGAGTCTGTGAGACATTCTTCAGGATACAAAAGAAAGAGACTGAACTGCCTTTAAAAGTTCCTGCTTCATGGAAATGTCTGCTGGATACTATGAGCCTGAAGGCCAAAGATGGATGCCCCAATGGTACAAAGAAACTTTGGGTGACTGTCCAGACAGTACAATGACTCTGTCATTTCTAGAGTTTTGGAAGTTAATTACTTCTTGTTTACTTAGGCAATATTATATCCTTCTGGAGTCTTTGATGGCATTGAAGAATGGATAGATAGTCATAGTTTTCATTGTTATGATAAAAGATAAAATAGATATAAATATTGTAACTGTAATTATTGCTTGATAAGTGTTTTGTTATATGTAATTTACATATAACAAATGTATATTAAAGTTAAGGTCTTTTTGTTTGAACAGAAAAAGGTGAAATGATGTAGGAGTATTTTCTGTTTTGTGTTTATTTCATTGGTCAAATAAAGAAACTGTCTTGGACTTTTGATAGGACAGCAGCATAGATAGGCAGAGTAGACCAAACAGAATGCTGGGAGAAAGAGGCAGAGTCAGGCAGACGCCATGGCTCTCCTCTCCTAGATGGATGTAGGTTAGGATCTTTCCCAGTAAGCCACCACCTCATGATGCTACACAGATTATTAGAAATGGGTTAATTAGCCGGGCGGTGGTGGCGCACACCTTTAATCCCAGCACTTGGGAGGCAGAGGCAGGCAGATCTCTGTGAGTTCGAGACCAGCCTGGTCTACAGAGCTAGGTCCAGGACAGGCTCCAAAGCCACAGAGAAACCCTGCATCGAAAAATCAAAAAAAAAGAATAGAAATGGGTTAATCAAGATATGAGAATTAGCTAATAAGAGGCTAGAACTAATGGGCCAGGTAGTGTTTAAATGAATACAGTTTCTGTGAATTATTT